>NC_091142.1:41719092-42041976 GCF_041381155.1 Argopecten irradians
GCAAAGTCCAGTGCATTACCCGAAGAACATAAATTCTCCGTTCGGGAGTGCATCAGAGCTTTCCCTGATCATGTCAAGATCTACACTGACGGCTCAAAAGATGGTGATAAAGTTGCGGCAGCATGCTGTACATCTAATCACTGTTCCTCTATCCGACTTCCAGATGTTGCCTCCATTTTCTCTGCAGAATCTTGTGCTATCGGTCTGGCCCTTGACCACATCGAAGAACACCGCATTGAAAAGGCAATCATCTGTTCAGACTCTCTTTCGGTTCTTCAAGCTTTGAAATCAAGATGCCCTAGAAATACTCTTATTCAAAATCTTTTAATCCGAACATTTCGATTTTCTTGTAAAACTCAAATTACTTATCTCTGGATTCCCAGTCATGTGGGTATAAAGGGGAATGAACAGGCTGATAAAGCAGCTAAGACTGCTCTTCGCCTAGCACAAACAGATTTGAAACTACCATACAGCGACATCAAACCTTCAATTCAGTCAGCCATCAAACACCATTGGCAACAAAGGTGGTCTACCGAAACAAACAATAAACTGTTTAAAATTCAACCTACACTTAATCCTAAACTGTCCAGTCGGAGATACCGCAGAGAGGAAGTTGTTTTCTCTCGGCTCCGAACTAGACACATATATTTTACACATTCCTATCTATTGAGAGGGGAGTATACTCCCACATGCCATGCATGTGATTCTCCTCTCACAGTGGAACATATTTTAGTGCATTGTATTGATTTTAAGCACATACGAGATAAGTACTACACTTTGTTTCATGCCGTGAGACATAATCGTATTTTTAATTATCTCAAAGAAATCGGTATTTTAAACAAAATATGAACGTTTTCTCATCATACATCGTATCAACTCAACATTTTATGGTTTCATCAACATTGTGCATGAGTTATCTCATGTGTTTTAGACAAAACTATTTTATCCCATGCAAACGTTTTTTTATCAAATAAACGTTTACAATCTGTGTTTTAGTCCTTACTTGCCTTTTCTTACCCTGATCTTTTATCCTGATACTAATGCCTGACTTGTAGGCCCTAAATGACGACCTTAGTTGTCGATGGGCCGTAAACCTCAAACAAACAAACAAACATGAAAGAAAAGAAAACTAACCATATTTTGAAGAATAAAAATGATAAAACCTCTGACCATTCCTATAATATCATATAAACTAACCAAGAGGAATAGTCAAAAGTATTCTGTCAAAATAATTATCAGAGAAAGTAATATTAGATAAACTGAAAATAAAAACAAATTGGATAGATAAATAAATTTGCAGAAGGAAGTCATGCGAGAAAATTGTTTGAAATTTTAAAAGAAAAAAAAATCTAAAAACATTTAAAAAAAATATCAAGATATCCAACGAAATCACTTTTTATGATGAGGTAAGTAAAACAATGAAAACCTAAAAGAAATTAACAATAGTAAGGTATACAACACATTTACATTTAAAAATACTTGAGCCCATAAGTTTTAGATCTTTTATGCAAATGTTTTTAGTTACGAGACAAGATATACCAGCAACACTCTCATTTTAATTCATTACAATCTAAATGTAACAGGTTAAAAGAATTCAAAAAGAAGTTGTTACACATCATAGTATCGTGTAAACAAACTATACATAAATGGAAATTATTCCCTGTGTAATTACTGCAAAGTTAATGAAGACTTACATCACATGTTCATACAATTTTTGTAAGTTGTGAAATCATCAAACCCTTTTGGTTAAAAATCATCAGTTTATTAAAACTGCTGCACATCACGACTGAAACAATTTTCTCTTGGAAAAGCATAATACTGAGTTACAAATTCTGAAACCATTCTTCAGCATTGTTACAATCAACAAACTATTAAAGATGCTGCACCGCTGAGAAACGGCCTTTTCTCACTATCAAAAACAGGAGCATACGATTTAGTATGTTTCTTCAGTTACAAAAACTTTACACCATTACCACCATCGAAAAGTTTGAGCTTCTAATTTTACTTCAAGTAAAAAAAATATAAAAAATAATTAATTGCATCCCGAAAAAATTTGTGGCACTATATCCTATATGGAATGAAGTACTGATTGCGCACGCACCAAAGGCAAACTCATTTATTTCATATTATTTTTTGTGTTAATTAGACATACTTAAACACGATAAAACACCAAATTTTTGTTCAAATGATGAATATCATTTATGTTCTGTCGGCAGTAGGGCATTCTTAACAATCATAGCTTACTAAATTTACAAAAGCTACAACAACGTCAGCGAACAAAAAACAAACCCAACAAATGTACTAACTATTTTCAAGAATGGAATCGCAAATATAGTTACGAAGCATACACATTATTCAACGCCTAAGTGGATACAAACAAAACACACACGCATCGAGCAGATATGAATAGGTTTATTTTTGATACCATTTTTTTTCTTCTATAATATACCATGCATCCTTACTGACAATAGGCACTAATACCACTAATTTCAATGCTTTTCCCTTTATTGATTGAAATAAAAAACATAGCAAATACTCACCCAAATCTGGATTTCAGTTTTGTATGGTCTCTTATAATGATATAATTCTATTTACATTACGAGTTCCGATACTGTCCGCACAGAGCTATTTAAAGACGCTATTTTAACAAGTATGTATCGAGTATTTTAGTCTGACTTTATGGTTCCCTTTGATTCATTTAGTAAGTGAAGGGATGTCACTTCGGAAGGAACAATTGTGTTTGCAAAATGTGTCAATGGAAAAATAAATAAACTTTAAATTACGATGATGACATAGCTCGTTTTACCCTCATTAATTAAGCTTCATTGATGGTGTTTTCGAGAATAAACAGTATTTTTTCTAGTAATTTAACGATCTATTTCAGTTACTACTAACCGGAAATTCGTAACAATTACCATCCTAATTTATCTACATGTAATATGTGTAAAATGTAAGGAAATATCACTATCTAGCATTGAATAGAAATGAATACGTGAAGTAGCAACAACTGGTATTGAAAAAAATGAATATGTGAATTACCAATAACTAGTATTGAAAAAAAAATGAATATGAAAATTAACAATTAACAATATCTAGTATTAAAAAATGAATAATGTGAATTACCAATATTTAGCGTTAATATCTCTCTTTGAATACGAAAAAAAACCAACAACAACACCAACTAACAATGTTGTGTCGGCCGTACAATTAATGTTATTCCTGTCACTATTAAAGTATAACACTGCCAATAAATACTACCTTGTAATTTCTATCGATCAAAAACATTAAAATATTTCAAAAAATAGATACACACTATTACCATCACTGAAAAGTTTCACCTTCTTATTTTCCTTCTGGAAAAATAAATTTAAACTATTAATTGCATCTTGAAAAACACCCATCGACATGTATGAAGTGAGGTAATAATTAACCAGACAATAAATACAAAGTAAATCATATTATATTATTTTTGTGTTAGTAATACACGTACCATTAAACATCAAATATTGTATTGTTGAACATCTTTCAAATTAGGTTTGGGAAAAAAACCGTTGGTACCTACCCTGATGAATGTGCTTATCGAAAACATTCTTGAAATAAATTACTATACGCTCGAAAATAAATTTACTTCATACACAAACCGAATATCTAAACATCTTAGAGCAAAATAATGGAACAAGCGCAAGCAACAATGTGGCGCCTAGGTCAACATGTGAAATATATGGTTATTTACAAAATATTCGTTTAGATACGCACAACGTATTGATACAAAATATGTTTTTTTTATAAATGTTTAAATGCAATCTGCTTATCATTCATATTTACATATGTATGTGGATTTTTTTCAAAATTTTTCATCATATAATTTTGATAAACATTATGCATGCATTTCTTCCTTTGTTATAGCAGAATTTCTGATTTCCTTTTTTTCATTTTCGATTTTTCTTTCACATCCTTATATCATACACAATTGACCAATGGCAATAAAAATAAGTTTACAGCCCCTTTGTACACATACTGTTTGTATCATGTACATGCTATTATAGCAATTTTTACGATCTGTGTTAATCAAGGTCCAAATCAAAAGTAAGGTTAAATTTGAAAATACCTAGTGTTACATGTAATTGGTTTGACATATTCTTTA
The DNA here is from genome assembly GCF_041381155.1 of Argopecten irradians. Lineage (NCBI taxonomy): Eukaryota > Metazoa > Mollusca > Bivalvia > Pectinida > Pectinidae > Argopecten > Argopecten irradians. Next base: position 41,723,237 of record NC_091142.1, read on the forward strand.
AGTGTTCTATTTTCTATGAAAACATGAAAAGCAAATGGAGGCTGAGCAATATCAATATATATATAGCGAATCAACATTCAGAGGACTTCAAGCAGGTGACTTCAACAGAGGGCAAACATTGATATAGTCCCAGAATTAAAGCTTAATATCATATTCAAATTTAATTTCATACAAAAAATTCATTCGCTAAAATAAATATTCCCAACAAGTTCACCAATACAAGAAATAAGTTAGAGATTTTTATGTTTTAAAAAGATCTCTCATTTTAATTTTAAAAAATACTACCGCCACAATAACGTTCATTTTTACCCGAAAACATTGTTTTTCCAAACATTTTTAAAGAATGACAAAACAATATTTCGGTACTCGAAACCCAAGGTATTCTGAAAAAGCAATCCATCTCTGCCTAAATTTGAGTAATTGAAGAATAAAAAGAAATTGTCAATGGGAAGGGACACAACCCTCCTTAAAAGTTGTTGGAGATACGTAGGCAGGACATCAATAGGTTTGGAGAAGTGGACAGTCACTCTGATTGAGGATACAGGAGATATGATGATTGTACACCGGGCCCCACATCACCACCATTGTCTATCCAACAGTTACATAGGAACGTGTACAGACGGCCGTCTACATCCTCCAGTGTAGCCTTAACAAAATACAAATGGTCAGCTTAGTATTCAAATGCATTACAACATTGTTATTCCAAGCCTCGTCGTTAAACGAATATACGAACATTGACGGGGACTGGTTAATGCTACATAATAACCATTAATGTCTGGTCCACGTGTTCATTTTACACATGTTGTACTATAAGAGACGTTCATAGTAAATTATATACCATGTATTGCTTAATACATTTTTTGGTAAACAATGCCACGGAGTATTTCGTAAGAAAAAAGCATGTTCTCGAAGACAAAATAATAACAGCTGCGATGTAAATAACACGATAGAATCGTCACCTTTCATTCTATAATATAGTTGTTTATAGAATATAACCGTGAGACTGCTCAATATACCTGTAGTATTATCGCCGATAGACAAAAGACATACAAGAAAAATATCACAAGGAGACACAAAACATGGCAATTTCTCTTCACCAGTATTCACGTGTTAATGCAGAACTTATGTATGGCCATTTTAAACGTATGCATATATAAGGCCAGGGTTTAATAAACTTCCGTGGTAGCAGAAAAACGGATTGACAACCATAATTGTTATACCTCTATGAAACAGTTTATATATGAACTCTATTGACAAAAACGCCAATAAATGAACTGTTCCGTCGAAAGGTCGAAAGAACTATTAAATTCGACTGTTGAAATGTGCAGTTTGACGGAGTGACGCCATGCCTACTACTCGTGACGTCAATGCATTGTTTTGAGTTAATGGGTTTAATAAAACAGTTATCGGCTGAGATGTGCTGCCCTCTACATTCGGCCTCGGGCAACAGTTTGTCTTCGGGTCCAACAAATCATCTGTTGCCCTCCATCCCAGTCAACAACTGTATACTAGCGAACCATGAGAGTTCTAGGAAGCTAGGTTGGATATAGTTATAGTGCGGGACACTGATGGACTATGAGCCCAATGTAATATCACCATATACGTGTCTCGGATAAACATTGTATAAAAAGATAGTATTAGTTATACCTATGAAATGTTAATACCAGATACTATCAGAAATAAATAAGAGGCCCATTGGTACGGAAGCCCTGGAGGGACTTTTAACTTATTAATTATGACTTATTTCTTAATACTTATTTCTTATCACTTATTTGTTATCACTTATTTGTTATCACTTAAATTATTTGTTACTTGACGGCTGTGTCAAGGCGCGACGTTTTCACTGGAAAAACAAAATGGCCAAGGCAATGGACAGTACTAGTTCAAACGAGGGACAATGGACAGTCCAAACGAAGAAGAGGTAAGAATGATTGGAGTTTGTCATATTTTACCAGGGACATCCTTTATTTTACAAACACGCCTATTCCCCTCACAACTCTTATTCACATATCAATCAGTACTGTTCAGTTAATATTACACGTATGGAATGAATAAAAATCTTGATATAAAGAGTAATAATTGAATGAATTGGCAACGTAACGTTAACTTGAGTTTAAACCAATACTAAAGTACTGTATACAGTATACAATTCGGATATTTTATAAGTTGTTAGAACTTGTCTTCTACCCAACCCTTTAAATATCAAAATATGTTTAATATCAAATGTTAAGCTTAATTGTTGACAAATGTGTCATGGTGATGTGTTTCATGATAATACAGCATATTGTAGTTGTATATTTCCATGTAATGTTGGAAATAATTGTAAAATACATGCACAATTACACGAGTAGTTACGACCATGTATTGGCGTTATGGACTTACAGTATCCCCCAAATGCCTCGGACACTAGTCCATATATTTTACTTGTCACAGGTTGTCAATGGAATCAAGCGCTGTCATATTTAGTCACACTTCATGGAATATTTCATTAAAATGAGATGTTATAACTTTATGATGGTTTAAGGGTTACTTTATGTGATGTGAAACTTTGTCAGTCACACTTTGTCACACCTGGTCTTAACTAACAGTAACAGACATACAGTTGAATGTAGTTCGATATAGTCTGTGTTGTAATTATGACATAACTAATTCGCAATTAGGCATGCGACATAGTCTATTTTGTTACAACATAACTAAGTCGCAATTATAACACAACGATATGGAAAATCCTACAAAGTTGATTTGTTGCCTGGCTTGAGATGACGTCGAGCAATTTCAAATACACTTTTGGCTTCAGTAGGAGGTGAAATATTTTAAACTCAGTTATTACTGTATTCCCAATTTACATATGAGAGGAAAATCTTTTTAAATGCATATCATTCAATATATTTCAACTAGCCTGGCACCGCACGTGGTCCATCTGTCCTTAAGAAATTCTGTTTATCAGTTTTCTCAGAATGTACAGAAAGCAGAATAAATATTAGCAAAACGTTTAGTTTTGGTATTACTTTATTTATTATAAGAAAGCAAATATATCACAAACGGTTTGTCTACCGGTTATGAATGATTTTGACAAAAGAACAAGTTAATATTAATAAATAAGTAAGGAATATTAAAAAGTGATTAATAATAATAATAAATTAGTAATAGATAATAACAAGTAAGTAGTAATAAATAAGTAATAAATAATAACAAGTAAGTCGTAATAAATAAGTAATAAATAATAACAAGTAAGTAGTAATAAATAAGTAATAAATAATAACAAGTAAGTAGTAATAAATAAGTAATAAATAATAACAAGTAAGTAGTAACAAATAAGTAACAAATAATAACAAGTAAGTCGTAATAAATAAGTAATAAATAATAACAAGTAAGTAGTAATAAATAAGTAATAAATAATAACAAGTAAGTCGTAATAAATAAAAAAAAAATATAAACAAAAATAATTAAATCACGAGTAAAAACAAATAAGCAACAACAAAGTATATTAAAGATGCTCCACCGCCGACAAACGGTATTTTTTTCACTATCAAAACCAAGAACAGACGATTTAGTATTTTTCTTCAGTTACAAAAGTTACTTACTTTACACAATTACCACCATGGAAAAGCTTGAGCTTCTAATTTTTCTTCAAGGTAAAAATATGAAAAATAATTAATTGCATCCCGAAAAAAATCCTTGGCACTATATCCTATATGGAATGAAGTACTGATTGCGCATGTACCAAAGGCAAAATAAATTATTTTGTATTATTTTTGTGTTAATTAGACAAATACATACACGATTAAATATCAATTTTTATTCAAATAATGAAGATCATTTATGCTCTGTCAGCGGTGGAGCATCTTTAAAGTATTTATTGAATGAGAAATAATTAATCCAATTACTTCATCTTTCAGAAAGAAGATCAAAGCCTGTGGTGCAAGGGGCAACAGAGTGTTTACATGTTATATAAAGGGTGGCAACACTATTCCAGTGAGAAATATAGAGTGGTAACCATAAAAAAGGAGATGTGACAAGATTGATAGAATATAAAGCAGATGAAGTCCAGACGGTGGAAAGTATCATAAGAAAAGGCGCAAAGTACTTCTTTCCGAAGTCAGTTTGGCGACTTGGAAGATATGGATTTATCATTGGCTAGTTTATCTGGCGAGTGCATAGAGACATTCACAGACTTAGAAGGTTGTGAAAATACATTAAAGACATATCTCAAATCAATGTTTTCTTCTCTATAACATTTGTAACTGAGATTAAAAAGAAAAGAAGAAGCAAATAAATTACCAAAACATGAAACGCCCTATTCGCTAAAACGTTCAAAGGTACCAACCGATGTTAGTGGGAATGAAAATGACGAGTATATCTATATATGAAAGAATCCTCTTGCCTTCCAGGAAATATGAAATTGTTTTCAGAATGACAAAACATTCCACATATTCTAGTGATGAAAGTTCAATTTAGAGTGCATCAAGGAAAACTTAATTGATCAGTGCATTAGGTTATCTAGGATAAAGGTGTTTCAATGTGAATATTAAGATTTGTTGAGTCACGAGATAAAAAAAATTGTGTTTCATTCTGGTCATATGGATCTTTGAAATAAACAATAAAGATATGAATTCTTTTTTTGTTATTGTTTTCAGATAGCATGTTCCAAAATAAGATTTTTTAGCATATATAAAAATGTATTTTGACGTAAAAAAATTGACGTGAATTTCATATACGTTGAATTATATTTGTGTATATGTTAAAATGCATTTTTACATATGTATAAATCGTTGTCATTTTTACATATGCAAAAATCAATTTATAGCTCATCTCTCGAATAGTGGGGGCTTATATGATCATTTCGGCGTCGGTGTTGGTTAAAATTTTGGTTATTCAGTGTTATTCTGAACAACTGGCAATGATCGATTTCTACATTGATATAGGATCATGATTGTTGTGATAGATATCATCAAACACTTTAAGGAAGAAGAAAAGGCTGCATTTTGAGAATTTGAAGATGCCTAAATGGGCCGAAATTACATTTCTAAGAACAGGCATTGTTCCTACATTTATAAAGGAATGATTCCGCCCTCCATAAACATATGTTATCATACTACTTCTTCTCCATAACCGAAAGACCCAGGATACTAGCTGAACGATTTTTGTCTACTGTACTGTATATTCTACTGTGTTGTGTTGTACATACCAATAGTAAGACGACCGTTAAGGCCCTAAGGCCTCTTGTTCTGATTTGCTACAATGTCTTCTAATATAAGGATTAAACCATTCCAAACTGTAAAAACAAGGGGATAAATAGAAAGTTTTGATAGTAGATGGAGACACGCAAAAAGGGGACTGCTATACATGAACCATTTTAAAACGGTTATAATAAAACTGATAACTAGAATTGCTGTACATGAACCCTTATATGAACGTTTATAACTAGAACTGTCGCCAGAGTGCCCGACTAATACCCCCGCTGAACACATTTAGTAATAACTCCGTTAATAGGGGACATTGCAGAACCCTATATAATTTACTTAATCCCTCTTTATGTCAGGGTTCTGTAAACCAAATATTTTATCAAAATCTGTCAATTAGTTTAGGAGGAGGTCGCCAGACAAAGATGTGTCTAAACAGACGGACAACCCAATTCCAGTATACCCCTCCTTAACTTCGTTGAGGGGGTATAACAACAGGTGTTCTGAAGAAAAATTGAGCATATTCTGTTCCGCATGCGGAACCTACATGTACGACGAATTGTGTTTTTCCTGTTTTGGAATTTCAAAAACCTACCAGCCATGTCATTTTTGTTCTTGCAAGTGGTACATGAAGAATATACAATGCTTCATACATGGTCTCCTAATACTTGATATGGATCACAAAATTGTTTTCAGGCTACATGTATCTGTTATTAAATTAATCTAGTAAATGCTGTTGTCCGATATAATATAACCTTAATAAAGGAACATTTAATACAAAAGCGTGTTTATACATTATATTGTAAAACAAACAATTTTTAAACATTGACTTATATCCATGTTGGTCCTGCCTTGCCATGGTAATACTATCAGTGACATGACTGTACTTGTACTGCCACAATAAACTGGCCACCAGACCCTAAGTTGTTGATAAGACTTTCTCAGCAGAGATCTTTACTAGATTATCTCCCCCTAGTTTAAAATAAGGTCTGGTCAAATCTGGAAATCACTCCTCGGAATATTGGTGAGTACAGAAAGGTCAAACCCTTATTACCCCTAGGGCCTGGGAGTTCTCAAATGTGTCAGGTATGTAGAAGAGACAAAAATAATCAAGCCAAATTTTAGTGATTTTTTTAATATTCTAGAGACTGGTGGTCAGTCTACTGCCACAACTATATAATCGATTTACAATCTGCTAAAAGAAAATTTTAACAGAATTTGAAATACATGCGTCTAATCAATAAAATTGATATGGGTTTATTATATTTGAAAAAAAAATAATATTAAAAGGTTTTCAGTAGAATGTTAATAATTTAACCTTAAATAACCATGGTCTTTTCTGCAATCAATGGATTGGCTTCAAACTTGGTGGAATATAATATTGTCAAAGGCATTACTTTTGAAACACTCTTCACTTTTATTATCTTGTTGAAGTTAGAACTCGACGAACGCATCAAACATATCACATCCCTCTTTATATTTTATTCCTAAGTTTACCTAAAGTTTCCAGGAAACAAATAGTGTTTTTTTACATTGCATGTACATATATTTCGGGCACTGGCCAAAACGATCTACTTGGAATGCATATGGATACATTGCCGTTTCATTGTTCTGAGTCACCGAAACACATCCTGTATTTGACAACTTCTCAGCCATCCTCATCCCCTCATATTTTGTTTTTAGATAAAAACACAACTAGGGATTATCTCACAAAAACACGTAAAATCAAACCCTTATCAGATCGATAAATAACACTGCTGAAATATCGACATACTAGTGATCTGCCTTTATTTTGAAAACAAACTAGACGCTTACATCTACACGTTATTCTTAAATCAGTCCATAATACTATAATATTAAAGTACTTCGAGTTTCATCAAAACTATTTGTAGCATTCTGAAACAACCAACAGTCATTTTAATATCCTATCAGAGGTTATTTTAGATATTCTTTCAAAACAATGTTTCGTTCAACAAACAGTCGTAAATCTTCGTCAGGATGATTGGGGATGATCCACCGTTAAGAAGTTCTTAAAATGTTTTACTGTATATGTTGGTTTCTTTTCATCGTATAGTTAAATGTAGTCGTTCAAATCTTCAGTATCCATATCGGTTTTAAAATTGTGTCCTTCGCTCAATCCTCGCGCAAAAAACAAAACATACATCTGTTTTTCCAGAGGGCAGTTCAGCATAGTATTTTTTCTGTTGACGCATATCGTGCGAATTCCAGGGTGATCGATATCAGATAATCTACAATACTTGGTATCTTTAAAAAGATTGATTCACTAATGCACGACCAGTTTCCGAAAGGTCCCCCAAAATGCTTGAGTCTTTTGTCCTTCGATGAAATGTTCTTAAATCATCTCTGCTAAGGGTGTTTCCAGACACTGGTATACTTGTTTTTGTGAAGGAACAACAGTCAACACGACCGTTATGTTACACTACACAAAAACAAACTTAAAAACATACATATAGAATACTTCGTGATACATCCATCTTCTTCATCTGGTCATTCAAAATGACCGCAGAACACCTTGAAGCACGTCGTTTCATTTTTATAACTAATAAGAAATAAGTAATAAGTATTAACGAATAAGTATTAAGTATTAGGAATTAAGTCATAACTAACAACTAAAAAGTCCCTCCAGGGCTTCCGTACGTTGGCCTTAACGGTCACCTGGATAAAGAATAAAACAAAGACATAAACGCAATACGAATATTGGCCCATCAGGCTCCTGAAGTCAGTCAATGCTTATATCAACTTGACCTTTTAATCTATGAAAAGTATTCACATCTGTTATATTTCATATGAAAGCTGAGCAAATAATACTCATAAATGTGTTCGCCCGTATATATAAACTAATTTAAAAAGCAAAGTCCATCTTCTGCCCAGGGGACAATCTGAAACACTACTGCCACCAATATTGTATATTACCTTGAGAGCTATCAATATATGAATATGGAGCCAGTTAGGGACCTGTCGGGATATGATGTTAAAATACTATTTCAGGCGGCTAAACAATTAACTCATTTCCTATGGAAATTGAGCAAATGATACTCATAAATTTATTATCCCTACATAAACTATCGTAAATCTGAGACCGTATGGCCTCACAGAAATCCACATTTTTTAGAGTGTTTGAAAACCTTCCAATTTATGAAGAGTATTTGATTCTACCACATTTCCGAGGGGAGAAGAAGATATCTGGAGTTTTTGCCATTTCGACTTTTTTTACCCCGTCCCTCTGGTCCCTGGGGACCTATACAGATATGATTTTAAACTCCTATTTCAGGCAAATAATTCTAACCAAGATTGACTCATTATCTATGAAAAATGGAGCACATAATGCTCATAAATGTGTTTTTGCTTAATAACTATAAAGTATTACAGGTAATAAATTTGAACCCAAGATCCATAAAACTCACTTTTTTGTAGAGGGCCTTGGGGCCTAACAATCTATGAAGACTTTTTATTCTAAAACATCTGGAGAAGGTGAATTGTGAGATTTAAGTCAATTCTACACTTTTTGCCCCCCTCCCCCCACTGGGGTTAGGGACCATATAATTCACAGTTCTAATTGGCCTTATGCCTTAGAAAATGTGTTCAAAATTTCATTGAATTGTCTTCAGCAATTTTGGAGAAGAAGTCAATAATGTAAATTGTTTACGAACACACGAGTAACGATGCATATCGACAGACAAAGGCGATTAGAATTGGACATTAGGTGACCTAAAAACATCTCACAAGTAAATTTCACAGATTGTTTTTCATCTCACCTTCCATATTTGTAACCCATCCATGCCTGTGGAGTGTAACCGGATGTGACTGATTTCTCCAAAGTTTGTGAGATAAATGTCCCGTCGTATCTCATCTTTTTTAAGGGGGCCAAGGAGGAAATTAGAAACAGCCGATAATGTACCCTGTATGTCCACAAAGAGGTTGTGTTTAGATCCGGCGTGGGGATCTGTGCCAATGTACACGGATATCGTCCATATTTCACCTAAACGGAACAATAGACGGGGATATTCTTACAGGAAACATGATCATGTCTTACAAGGACCTCGGCTATATCAAGTATTATAGGGAACATGGTTAAGCAGGTATTACAGGGAACATGATTATAACCAGACATACAGGGAACATGGTTATAGCAGGTATTACAGGGAACATGACTATAGCAAGTATTACAGGGAACTTGATTATAGTAAGTATTACAGGGAATTTGGGTATGGTAAATATTACACGTAATTGTGTTATAGCAAGTATTACAGGGAACTTCATTAAAACAAGTATTACAGGGAACATGGTTATAGCAGGTATTACAGTGAACATGATTATAACCAGACTTACAGGGAACTTGATAATAACAAGTATTACAGGGAACTTGGTTATAGCAAGTATTACAGGGAACATGGTTGTAACAGGTATTACATGGAACATGATAATAACCAGACTTACTGGGAACTTGATTATAGCAAGTATTACAGGGAACATGGTTATAGCAGTTATTACAGGGAACATGATTATAACCAGATTTACAGGGAACTTGATTATAGCAAGTATTACAGGGAACTTGGTTATAGCAAGTATTACAGGGAACTTGATTATAGCAAGTAATTCAGGGAACTTGAGTAAAGCAAGTATTACAGGGAACATGATTATAGCAAATAATACAGAGAGCTTGATTATAGTAAGTATTACAGTGAACTTATCTTTAGCAAGTATTACAGGGAACTTGATTATAGCAAGTCTTAAAGCAAACTTAGGTATAGAAAGTATTAAATGGAACTTGATTATAAAATAAATATTACAGGTAACATGATTATAGCAAGTATTGCAGAGAACTTGATTATAGCAAGTATTACAGGGAACATGATTATAGCAAGTATTACAGGGAACTTGATTATAGCAAGTACTACAGGGAACTTGATTATAGCAAGTATTACAGGGAACTTGATTATATCAAGTCTTAAATGAAACTTGGGTATAGAAAGTATTATAGGGAGCTTGATTATGAAAAGATATATTTCAGGTAACACGATTATAGCAAGTATTACAGGAAGCATGATTATAGCAAGTATTACAGGTTACATGATTATAGCAAAAAATTCAGGCAACATGATTAAAGTAATTATTACAGGGAACTTGATTAAAGCAAATATTACAGGGAAATCGTTTATAACAAATGTAACTGGAAACTTTAGTGTGCTTCCCGTCTGCTCTTGGCTGTGTGTTATAGCATAGCTACGCATGGTTGACTATGTTTGGTGAAGTGAATCACTGAATATATATAAAATCATAAATCATTAAGGTTTGTTTACGCGTCATACACCATCGGCTTCAATTGATCGCTAGCTTTACTTCATTAATTGTTTACATTCACTTTCACATTGATCATTGATCTATTCAATCTATTATGCAATTTCATTGACTGTTTTACAACCATGGGCCATCGGTCGACGATATGAAACTTGGGGTCTATGATACGCAGAATTATTTTACCGTCGCTAAGATACAAAATGTATATACAAACAGTTCACCACAAGGGGCGGATAATAACGAAAGGGTGGAGATTCCACGAGGACAATTATAGAACTGTTAGAATCACGACTACGCATACCAATGATTACATTTACTGACACACAATTAATCGTTAATCATCTTATTTTAATGCGATGGTTATCTCGTTTTAACGCGTTAATTATATGGTTTTAACGCGTTAATCATCTCGCTTTAACATTTTCTTATCTCATTTTAACGCGTAGTTATCTCATTTTAAGGCGTTATTTCTCGTTAAAAGCGATAGTTATCTTGTTTAAACGGGTTAATAATCTCGCTTTAACGCGATAGTTCTCTCGTTTTAACGCGATAGCTATCCCGTTTTAAAGCGTTAATATTCTCGTTTTAACGCGATAATACTTTTGTTTAACGAGTTAATCATTAATCTGTAATCATTTGTCTACCTGATAACACATGATTTACTAAAAGGTACCATACCACATTACCCAATAGTAAGCATTTAACGTTAAGTTTGAGACAACTCGGTACAGAGAAGCTGTCATACATGTAGGGCATTTTTGAAGATTGTAAATAGTAACAATAAAAATCCGTTTTGGGTGCTGAGTTAGGGATATATTTAGACTAGGACATGTGTGTACCCTATAGTAACCCATTCTCTATTACCCAGGGATTATGATTAACATCCACTGGAATATTGAGGAAGTGTAGTTATTTACTAAAGTTGTAGGTAAAAAAAAAAAAATGAAAATTGTGTCCAAAATACACTTACAAATCGTTTGTTAATACTCTTTATTCTCGAAGAAAAATGATTATTTGGTCTATTTTGACATCGTTCATTCTATGTAGCTTACTATTTGTAATAACATTAAGAATCAAAGTTGTAAAACAGAATTGACTGAAACGAGCCAAGGTCAAAAGTGTACAAAGGTATACGTAAATATTGTTTTTATGTTAAGGATTATCAATACCAATTTCATTATTTTAGTTAATAAGGAATCAAGGAATATGTCTATAGCAGTGGGTCACAGATCACGATTACTTTGTCTGGAATTAAGGTCGTCGGATACATCTGTAACTATCTTTGATGTGAGCATGACAAAACCACGTACATGTACCAATAGCTTATTAGGGATGACAGTTGTAATATTATTGTCACAGCTCAGAAGTAGATCCTCAGACATCATCGGATGAAGTTGTTTGAGCATTTAACATTTAACATTAGCATTTAAAATCAAACATATTGTATCTAACATTTCAATTTCATTTAAACTATTTAAACTTAACATTGTTAATAAAATAATATCTTCTACATTGATTTATTTCCATTTGTTATTTAATGTTTATAAAGTGTTTATCGTAAGAATAGCTCTACACAGCTTATGCTATCTCAGTGTATATATACCACACTAAATAAACTTCTTGTATACTGTACTTTGCATAATACATATTGACGGGAACTAAAAGTTGTTTGTGGGTAAAGTCTAATACCATGGTGGACTTTTTAGTATTCTTGCTCCTTCTAGAACATAATTTTTATACAATAGAGATTCCTGAGAGACCAATGACCATCCTCTAACACACACACGCACTGCACAGGTATTTTTTTGTATGATCTAAGATATAGTTATAGTTATATGTGCCGTAACTGGGCGATAATTTTGACATGCTATTTTTTCATCATTAATTTATTAGAAACCAAACGGTTTGACGAATAAAGCTGTAAAAATCATTCAAATGGCTACAGATGACGTATAAACATTAGTTATAACACGGAAATTTTGTACTGAGAAATTGTTGTTTTTATGCCTTAAATATATTATGTTTAAATGAAAGTATACCTGAAGAAGCCACTTTACAATTACTAAACACATTGTAAAAATGTGTAATGAAATTGTAGACCACAATTTGGATTCATGGTCTCACCGTATGTACTCATTTCACTTCACTCTTGATGTAAATAAATGATTTTTGGCAGATCATTTTCAGCTCTTATTTGTACATGTAAAATTAAAACCTATGCATTGAAAGCACTGTGATTTTCAAAAAGACTCGTTAAAACTAAACGAGATAACTAACGCATTTAAACGTGATAATTAACTCGTTTTAAAAACGAGATATTTTTCGCGTTAAAAAGAGATTACTAACGCGTTAAAATGAGATAAATTAATGCGTTAAAATGAGATAACTAACACGTTCAAAGGAGGTAACTAATAACGAGATAATTATTTGATTTCATTTTTCACAGTGACACCAATCGGCTTTCGTAAAGAGCGCTTGCTCGTATGTATGAAGAAACAAAACTCATTTCCCGAATGCAGCACTACGTAATAAACATAGTATAACAACACAAAAAAATATAAAAACACCTTGAAATATATCTATAAATCTATAAGTAATTAAGAACTTACTTTTAGCGAAGTACTTGGTTACCAGGTCACTAGACGTCTGACCAGTCCCCTGTATAAAGTAGGTAATACACATTGCCTCCTCCTTCCAGTACCTGAACGCTAAACACCCGAGGCCAATACACTCATTTGCGCACTTAAATGTATTTGGTACCCCGGGTTTGGAGTTGCTGGTAATTAAATGAGCATTTGTTTGTATAGCACCTCCGACTCGTCCGAACGTGATCATGTCACAGAGGCCGTGTATGGGTAGGAGACTAACACTAAACAACATAAATTCCATCTGTGGAGTTTTATGTTTCAGGTCAGTATATATGTTCATGTGGCTTGTATAAGTATATAACTGTACTGACGACTTTATAAATCAGCTTTAGCTTGTAAAACAGCATCTCCTATCATATTATGTCAGACTTAAACCACTCCCCTCCTTAAATAATATATCCGTATACGTTGTCATAGCTGAACAACGAACATATAACTGAGGGCTGTCCCATCTGCAGATAATTAGTTGACTATCAGTGGAATTTATAATCTGTATATTTTTAATCTTAATTTATAACCTTTGCATCGCGTTATATTCTGTACGAGATAATGTTTTGTTTGAACTGCCGCGTATACTGATCGATTAATACTGCCGAATAAACTTCCGTCAATACGATTTGCTTTATTCGACAATACGAAATACTTCACCCGCCAATACGAAATACTTCACACGTTAATACGAAATGCTTCATGCGTCAATACGAAATACTTCACCCGTCAATGCGTAATGCTTTATCCGTCTATACGGAATGCTTTATTCGTCAATACGAAATGCTTTATCCATCAATACGAAATACTTCACCGTCAAATAGGGTTTACGTTTGCGTGTTCCAAAGTATGGGTGCTGTTGTGTCCCTAATTATCTTAATAGTCTGTCGTGTAAATTATCTGGTCCTGTTGCTTTGTGTGGGTTGATGTTTTAAGGAGTTTGTCTATTGCTTGTTGTTTAATGTTAATTTCAGGCTTGACTGGGTGTATTGATAGTCCTTTTTCTGGTATGGTCTGATCCTCTTCTGTTGAGGAGGAGGATTTAATATGTACATTTAATATGTATGCCTTACAAGTGGTGTCTGTCATTAGGTGTCCATCCTTTATTAGTGATATGGTATATGTGTTCTCTCTTCTTGTATGGGGGAAATAGGGGTTGTATTTTCTTCTATTCTGGGTTGACTGTTGCTCGCACATCTATTGGTAGGTATTTTATAAGTTTTTCCATGTAATTTAGATATGCATTTCTAGTGCGTTATTGTAGTTTTGATTTGCATACTTTGCATTTCTGCTTGAACTCTTGATCTTGTTTGGTTTTGCTCGGTATATGTAGTTTTTTACATTTTCATTTCTTCATGAATCGACGTATGGGTTGTGTTATCCGTGGCAATCTAGATTTTTATGTGATGTGTTTTGTGGTATGTTTTTGTCTATCGAGTCATTAAGTGTGTTTTTAATAAGATTCCAGAGGTCGTGTATCGTTTGGTTTGTTGATTCCTCCAGTTTCGTGTTGACGTGAGTCGGGTCATTTCTAATAGTGTCCCAGTTTTCTTTACCGAATAAGGGGATGTCACTGGGCTGCTTCCTAATTTTCTTGAGTCGCACCACAATTTCAGTGAATATGATGTGATCTTGTTGAGAATTGAAGGGCGATTTGTTAGTGTTAGGTCAAGAATGCGGTCACCTCTAGTTTTGTTGGTTGTCATTTGTGTGAGAGAGTTGTCTTCTTTGATATCAACTAGTTGTTGATGAAGTTTTGTGTCTGTTTTACATCGAATTGTTGTGTTGTTATTTCAAGCTATGTGTGGTAAATTGAAGTCTCCGCTCTTGAAAGTAATTATGTTGTTGTTATGTCCTAGTCTATTCATGGGGGATTTCTAAATAAATCATGAAAATAAAACTTACCGCCGAAAGTTTAAATACTGACAATTTGCAGAAAATTCATGATACACGGTAAAAATTGTGTTATTGGACGGACCATATAAAGAGGTTGAGGAACTATCAATTATATTCAATGATCTGGGTTACCATACCACGAGAAGAGACTGAGGGATTTTAAACTGTATTCAATGATCGTGTCCAACAGACCACATAAACAGGCGAAGGAACTATAAAATGTTTTGATCATCATTGTCAACTGACCACGTAAACAGGCTGAGGAACTACAACTGTATTTAATGATCATGGTCATCAGACCACGTAAACAGACTGCGGTACTAAAAACTGTATTTAATGATCATGGTCATCAGACCACAGAAACAGGCTGAGGAACTACAAACTGTTTTGATGATCATGGTCAACAGACCACGTAAACAGGCTGCTGAACTACAACTGTATGTAATGATCATGGTCATCAGACAATGTAAACAGACTGAGGAACTACAAACTGTATTTAATGATCATGGTCATCAGACCACGTAAACAGACTGCGGAACTACAAACTGTATTTAATGATCATGGTCATCAGACCACGTAAACAAGCTGAGAAACTACAAACTGTTTTGATGATCATGGTCAACAGACCACGTAAACAGACTGAGGAACTACAAATGTATTTAATGATCATGGTCATCAGACCATGTAAACAGACTGAGGAACTACAAACTGTATTTAATGATCATGGTCAACATACCACGTAAACAGACTGAGGAACTACAAACTGTATTTAATGATCATGGTCAACATACCACGTAAACAGGCTGAGGAACTACAAACTGTATTTAAATAATGGTCATCAGACCACGTAAATAGGCTGAGGAACTATCACGGTTATCAAACCACGTAAACAGGCTGAGGAACTACAAACTGTATTTAAAGCCACACTGTACGTAACTATCAAAAAATCAAGTTAAATTCGACTCCGATATTGTTAGTATTTGTCGATGTAGTTGAAATTAAGATATATTAAAGAATATTTAGAATGTTTTTTAATAGCTTTGGTACAGTAGTTGTTGAA
Organism: Argopecten irradians; assembly: GCF_041381155.1. Classification (NCBI taxonomy): domain Eukaryota; kingdom Metazoa; phylum Mollusca; class Bivalvia; order Pectinida; family Pectinidae; genus Argopecten; species Argopecten irradians. The sequence continues at coordinate 41,739,331 of NC_091142.1, forward strand.
AGTCGATACATGTAAACTTGCCTTCATTTTAAACTGGTCGTCATAGAACTAGTTACGATTATTGCCGAACGGAAATCGGAAAGTTCATGACTCGTTTTCGGAAGAGTTCGGACAGACGTTACGTAGTTACTGTAGTCACATGACGTTCTCGGCAACGACGTTACAATGTCGGCAAATTTCGGTGTGTTTGACTAAGTGGGACCCACCTAGCGATGTTTAATATTTATTTGTTTTTTATCAAAATATTCCGAATCATAATCGCTCATTTTGACTTCGATTCAGTCCTGTCTCTGCATGATTTACAACAAAAAAATTTTCAACATTCTTTTTAATCATGAAAAAACAAGAAAAAATACGGATATTGGGCCTTTAATGATCATGGTCATCAGACCATGTAAACAGGCTGAGGAACTACAAACTGTTTTGATGATCATGGTCATCAGACCACGTAAGCAGACCGAGGAACTACAAACTGTATTTAATGATCATGGTCAACATACCACGTGAAGAGGCTGGGTAACTATGATTGTATTCAATGACCTTGGTCAACGGACCACATGAACAGGCTGAGACTAAGATATATAATCAGTTGTATCATTATAACGCCTGTAGTTTGTTCCACATATCGTTATATACATGTTGCACCAATGCATATGTACAGCTATTGTTATACTTTATTTCACGAAAAATAAGATGTCGCTGCAAAACCTCATCATCAACCTGCACCAAACACAATAAAATAAACATGATGCAAGGGGATCGTGATAAGCACTAGTGATGAGAAATCAACAATTTATGACAGCAAGTAATCTCTGTCTTTGATAATGTATAGGAAATAATTGATTATCCCACAGGGAAACAGATGGCAATTATTTTGTCTGGATTGAGTAAAAGAAGCAGAAAATTATTCCAAATGTTTGTAGCACTATTCATTGCAGGAGTGTTGATAAAGTGCGTTTTTCACTGATGAATAAATTATCGGTAACAGTACAAATCACTGATGCATTAATTAATTGTTTAGGAACGAACCGGACTTCAGGTGCAAACCACTGATGCATGCAATAACTGTATAGGAACATACCGGACTTCAGTTCAAACCACTGATGTGTAACAGGAGAGGAGAAAATGTAGCGGATTCGAACGCCGGACCCTCCGAACACTAGCCGAGTGCTCTACCGACTGAGCTACTTGGTCACCGATGATCGACCCAGTCCAATCCCGCTACACGCCTCCCTCCTTTCTCGAAGTATTCGCCCTCGAAGACACACGAGACCCTTCCAAACACCACCACCGTGGGTTATTTAATTGGGTGCCAATTCTGTAACAGGAGAGGAGTTAATGTAGCGGCCAGACCGGGATTCGAACCCGGGACCCTCCGAATACTAGCCGAATGCTCTACCGAATGAGCTACCTGGTCACCGATGATCGACCTAGTCCAATCCTACGATGGCCGACAGCGACCGTCACCTCGTACACGCATATTAGAAAAATGTGTACCTGAAAAATGTGTACCATGACACCTTACACGAAAAATGTGTACCATCATATCACTTCGTACATGCGATTTGGGAAAATGTGTACACGAAAAATGTGTCCAATCACAAATTGCATGTACACTTTTTCTGTGACCTATAGCAATACCCCCTCAACCCATACTACTGTAATTAAATCGACAGCATTCCAAAGCGCGATAAGGCGTGATTAATGAGTAGATATTGTTTCTGCGAGACGCAGACTCATCGCGCCGGGCTCTCGCACATTTACCTGGTGGGGGAAGAAGAAACCTCAGTTGTATTCAAAACTAAAAAATGTAAGTTTTACATTCTATTAAATATCTTGTTATGAGTTGAAGTTTTATACAAAAATACAATTTCACGAAGGATATTGAATTTATTCACAAAACTTATTGATAGGTCTTACATATCTATACGGAACAGCGATGGAGAGGACTCTACAATTATCTACTTCTCAGTGCCTGCTGATGGGAATCTTACCCTCGATGATTTACGTAAGTCTGGAAATATTACCACCGTGATGTCAACCGTTAAATATGAATTAAGTATGATCTTATTTTGTCTCTTGAAATCGATACAATTCTTATATAAAAAGAATCCGTTGTTATTCAAATTAGGACATGTATGGTCAATAATAAAGCGGAAGACTCTTAGTATTTATACAAAATTGTCTTATCCGTGTGATTTTCAGTCTTGTAAATCTGCCTATGCTGGATTTGAAGTCGAACCACAACATTACAATACCTACATATGTATGTGTTTAAAACTGTGAAAACACTTCAATTCAGCTACAAGTGGAATGTTTTAAAGTGAAAAATATTTTATTACTGAATTTGAACATATCGCTTTAGAATCATGGATATTTATTGTATCGACAAAAACACGTTTTACATTCACATTAAAAAAATAATAGCCATTTCGGATATGGAATGTACTTTCACTTTTCATTATTCTTATAGTTAACTGTAAAATGTGCAACCATAAACAGATGGATACAGCTCTTCTTATGCTTTATTGTAATATAATTTCACTTCTAGGAACTGCATTCCCTTGCGCAGCATCATTTAGATATCGAGATCAAAATGACGACAAACAACACCATATTCCAAGCCGAGATAATGTATTTATCGAGCCGAATGGAGGGTGGCATCAGCAAGGACGAATGTACCTTGCAGTAAATAATGTGCATAGTAAGTTGATTTATATCATAATGCAATAATTTACGATGAATTATCATATGCATTGAAATTTCCATCAAATTACTTTGAAATGAACTAAGAACTAGCGATATGTATGATTCAATATAAATGACATTTTATATAATAAGTAAACATATATCAACATTGTATTTGGGATGGAAAAATGAATCTAAATATCGTTTATTGTGTACGTTTATCTATCATTTCTACCCACTGTCATTCATTTGAATAGATTATGATGGAAATTGCTTTGGGATGTTTGAGTCATATCGTAGACGAGTGTCCACAAAGCGTAAAGATGGAGCTTCCAACAGAGCTTTAAAAAAAAAAAAAAAACCGCAAGAAAAAGAAAGATTCGGGAGTAGCAACGGTATTGTGTGTTTTAGATACTGCATATACTTAAAATTATTTTTAACGATTCGGTGTTACTGAAAAAGCAAGTTAAAATAAAAACAATAAATGTATGATGAGCAACAATTGGACTAGCTGTCTTATGCATATTAAAGTTGTATTAGGTATGGTATGGATAGTATTGAAAAGGACCATTTCAAGTAAGTAATGTTGATTTTATTGCAAAAAATTGTTAATTATCACAGGAATCGATTTTGGTCTTTGAATCATATATAGTATAAGTGATCAATAAAAGAATTAAAGATATTAAAGTGACATGATATCATCATGCTGTTAAAGATTAAAAACTTTTCATTTCAGGTTCGTATTGGTCGCGGCCATTTCAAAAATTGTGTATTTTCGAAGATCTCATCTACAAGCCTATCAGGATGTGGCGGAATCGTTATTGTAGGGCCATTTTCCAAACAGACAACACAGCTACTGAAATCAAACAAGCCGCATTTGAAAAATTCTGTCAAAAGAGTAGAATGTTTCGGCAAAAATATAAACGATATAACCAATTTATCTTGTGTATCCTGATGGATCCCTTGATGTTAACTTGCCCGGATCAACGGAAGAATTTTCTTTGTTGGGATACAGAAACAGTTTAGACCCAAGCAAGCGTTTTGATAGACTCCGGCTCTACATTTGCTGCAAAGGTCAGCAAGTAGATGCGACAAAATTATTGTGTTTTTATCATAATAATAGAGTAATTATGATGATACATTGTATTGGTTGAGGATAGAATTACCTGTTTAGGCTAGCTAATATTCCAATGGAATTAAAAAAACATTGTATCTCCTGAAGTAGATATAATAAAAATATTGAGACAAGACTTAGTTGTTGATGTAAACAATAGCAATTCATAATACAGTTATTTCATTACATGTCTTAAGATGGGCTTTCAATACAATAATTACAAAATAGTATCACAGCAGCAACAAAATATATGTATTGCTTAACTCTTTGGTTTTCACTAAAATAGCTTGATAGGTTATAATTCGCCTGCTTTTTTCCAGACAACTACGACTTAAATGCAGTAGAAATTTTGACCGATGACTCAAGTTCATCCGATGAATTGCCTAGCTTATCTGTCAGGACATCAAGACATGATACAGACCAAAACAATGAAACGATCCCACTGACAGTCGATGTGAGGTTCTATTACAAAGAAGAGCAATTCACTAAAAGCTTTCCAAACAATACCAAAGGTTCGGTAAGTAAATGCATTACGGAACTAAGTTACATTGTATCTGTAGATAATGCAAAGACCATTAATTATGTCTGTTGCAGACAATTTTGCATTCTATGTGGAGTCATACATATAATCATTCGACAAATGTGTGTCACCGTATGCAATTTATACTTGATACCTTTTAGATGATAGCAGGTAGCAGGCACAGACATGACATCTTCAGTTTACATCTTATTTTATTTTGTAATTTTCTATAACTGAAATTAAAATGATTGGTTGATAATGAGACTATAATTTAGAGCATGCCATACAAAACAGCCGATGTTCCCAATTCCCATTTTACACAGTCCACCTCTGTCATCTAAGGTCTTTGTTATTTGACCTCTTCCTTCACTATTTATAGCGTTTTGTTATTGTTTCTTCTTCAGGCTGTCATGAGCTATTTGAAAGGGCGATTGCAATTGGATAATGCAGCCTTTTTGATGAAAATAAAGGATAGCGACAAGGTCATACTCCCTAGCGACAGGTTGCTGGATGTCTCCGGAAATGATACAGTCATACGTGTTGACGTGGAGCCCCAAATAAGGTTCGACAAACATATTTTCCCCTCAAAAATAAAAGTTAAAGCTAACAAACACATAGATATTTGGCACTGGTAGATTGGACATCGGTTAATATAATCTGAAGTATGGGAGGATTTCTCTGTTAATGCCGGTAATGTATTAAATTAAATGCATAATTAAATAGATATAATTGGATCATACATTGTAAAATAATGAAACTTATGTTTGATTTAATTTCTTGCAGTGTCACCCGACCGGTTACACCTTCAGACCACTTACGTGCAAATGAAAACGTAGACGACACGCATATTGCAGAGGAGATTGTCAACAACACACTACCTCTAATGAAAGTTATTTACGATTTTAAAGAATTGTAGCCTCGTATGTCTGGTATTAGTATTACATTTTAATCAAAACTGTATAACTTTTCAATGTATTTCAGGAGCGGAGTTTCGGACCCGACGTCAACGTTGCGAATATTTCAACAATTGTTCCTTCAGGGACGCCAATTGGACGTCGAAGATGTATCAACAGTAATGGAAGGGGACACTTCCCCCATATTCATCAGTAGACACAATCTGTTTGCGGAAAATTGCGAAGAATTGGAATTAATTTCCAATATTCGCTTTCCGATGGAAGTAAACTTCCATATTGAAGCTGCGGCGGATTATGGTGGTCTACGGAAAGAATAGTTCGAATCCATGGTTAAGGAAATAATTGAAAGATTGATTCGGGAAGATGGGCATTCTCTAAGGAAAGTAGAAGAAGCGTTGGCACGTCATCACTACTATAAGGTGGGGCTTGTCATTGGTAAGTTGTTTTGTACAATATCTATTTATTGTAAACTAATTGTCCCTAATAGAATATGATGTTGAAAACATAGCTAGCTAGAGAACAAATGATTTCGTAAAATGTATTTTTACAACAGGTGTATAAAGGATATGTTTAAAGTAGTTAGATTACGAAGTATTGTATTGGTAATATGAGCCGAAGCCTCGAATGAGCTATGATGTTACACGTCGTGCGAGATTAGATTGATATAATTTGTATTAAAATACCGTGCCGCTAATGATTGCATATTTCTTCGTTTTAATAGAGCGGTTTTCGGCTATTTTATTTTTCATACCTACTTCGCGTTAATTGGGCCACATCAGACCTAGCCCAACGGACCTAATTGCCATAAATCTTTACTTGACTTGGAGGGAGGGGGACATTTAGGTACTGAGGGCTCGTGGTGTACTTAAACTCGTTAATTACTCCCAACGCCGGACTGAACACTGCTAGCCTTCTGCTAACTGTCCCCTAACACCCACATGCTCCCTTATTGGACACTAATTATAAAAGAATATAGTTCTACAGATTAAACGTTATGCCCTGCAGATACGTTGTTATAATTGTACCTGCTGCCCCTATCTATTCATGATCGTAAAAGGCGACTAGATCTTTTCTTCTTCCTAATTGACTTTGTTCTTCCTAACATTTCCATTGACATCGCCTCACTTTTGGCCATCGATTGAGCGCTTGCCCCTGTGTGGTAGGCTCTGGGTTCTGGCCGAGACACACCAAAGTCTATTAAAGTGGTAGTTTCTGCTTCTGTTTATCGTTCAGCATACAGGGAGTAGGACGACTGGTTGGCCCGTTGTCAGTATAATGTGACCGGGTGGGGTGTGTGGCTTGGTGTCTTCAGTGGCATGCCTCAGTGATATAGCACTATAAAAAGGGTAATATTTCCATTATACAAGAAGACACAAAACCAATGTACCGCAGACTCCCAAAACATCACCCCGCACTTCATACACGCTACATACTGCATACATCACCATAGCTGTAAATAGGACGTTAAAATAATCAAACAAACAAATAACTACTACACACTAATGAGTATTAACTAAGAATTCTACACTAGGATCCGAGGTGCAGTGATCATTATTGGCACCTCAGGTGAAATACTGCGGCGTGTGTATGATATAACCGATTTTGGAAATCAAAGCGTGGTAATAAAGATAAATGAGATTCCAAGTAAGACTGGTCTAATATTTAGCTCTTGGTTAAAATGTATCGAACTGTGTATCAAAAGTACGTTGAAGGTCAATTTGAAACTGTATACATCATCTGTAGCCATGATGACTTTTGGATGATTAACTGTTACATTTTTTGAACAGTTAGGGAGAACTTATATTTTTTTACAAGAGTACAATGTCTTTATTAAAACTTCTATTAAAGCAATTTCGTCAATGCATTGTCTTAGTTGATAACACTGTAAACCGTAATAATTTTTTTTCAGTGGAAAATAATTTTACAGTTTTATTTCCAAATGATGTGATGTTTTGATTAGCTGAGGACACTCTGATACCGGACACCAGGAATATTCGAAAAAAATAATGATGTAAAGCTAGTATTGGTTAAATATGTGTACAACAAAATGTTCACTGATTTGATATATGTATAACAAAATGTTCACTGATTTGATATATGTACAACAAAATGTTCACTGATTTAATATATGTACAACAAAATGTTCACTGATTTGATATGTTTCCAACAAAGTGTTCAATAAATATTCTTAAACTGTCGCAAAGCCTGCAAAAATAATTATCTCTTTATTTTTTGTTCTGATAATACCGATATGTTCCATGAGGTTTAGTTCAATCATATTAAGAACCGGAGAGTGGAAACGATGCATTTTATGTATCTTTCCATGTTATATGATGCAGAAATCATCATAACAACAACTCGTTTGTTACAAATGCAAAACACGTGATGGTGTACTTGCTTATTTCCTTTGTTCTTCAAAGGGAGTATTAGTGTGAGAGTGAGAGTGTCCTAGACAAATACCTTTGATTACCGCATATCAAATCCCTCGACAGTAATCACAAAGTTGCCGATACAAATTTGAATGTTTGACTAATGTGTAGTTAACAGTTTACAGTAGTTAACAGTAGCTTGCAGAATTTTAGCACTTGGTATCTTTTACTTAATACGACTAAGACCACATTAAGATTTCGAAAATGCATTTTGTAAATGTAGGCAACACTAACGGATTTAGAATCCACTATATAAGTAAAACCTGATCCGCTTGTCTCTCCTGTTATGGCTTAGCCATGGGCGACCTAATAATCCCACCAGAAAGCAATTAAGAAGGGGGAGGAAGGAAGCGGGGGCTTTGTTACTGCGATAACAGTGCTTTGTGTGTAGATGTTTCAATTACGTTATATTTATTTTCAATTACATTTAAACTGTTAATTAGGTAATGACTGTTTGAAATATTAAGGATTCAAGTAATGACTGATAATTAACGCACCGGGATTTCATAATGTTGTGTTCTCGACCCGCTTTTTAGAAATGTCACAAATAAAAGAAATAAAACAAATGTATAACTCAACACAATTGCACAACTCATCTAGACTACATTTATTATAATGCATCCAAGTCAGTTTCCAAATCTGTTTCCTGATTGATTGATTGATTGATGGATGGTGCTTTACATCATTGCTCTGTTTAAAACCGAGCGGAGCTGGGACACTTATAAAGTTTCCTTCGTCTATCTGCTCTTTATATATCCCTCCAGAACTGTGCGATGTGGAGGAATGGGTTTTAGTTTAGGTTTCAGACCTAAAACCCATTAATCACTCCCAATCCCGGACAGAGCACCGCGAGACCAGCAAAATTAATCTGCGGTACCTAATCCATCCCCTAACACTCATCTAGACACTAATAACATACAAGTTGCTTAAAAAAGGAAAAGCAATACGTAAGGCAAATTAGTAGTGTGAATATCTACAGTTAGCTTACCTGTTAAATGTTTTTGAAACTATCAAATGTAATTAGAAAATCATGCCCATACAAAACAGTTATTTATTTATAGTTATGCTACACAACCAATATGTTTATAAGTCTACAGGTACCAAATACGTGTGCCAGAAAATAATCCCTTCATCAGAACAACTTTGTCGATGGATTTCATATAAAAATAAAGGGACTAAAATCACATTGACTTCCTTCAGACACGTTTTTTTCCCATTTTCATTATCAACCTTTATTATTTTTTTTTAATCTCAAATGTACATTTTTTAATTTGCATTGTCGGCTTAAGTCGGGATAAATTTGTAAAACTGTTATCGCAATCTGGTATGTTTCAAGTAATTAAAAACGCTTAGTAATCATCTTAAGAAACAGTTTATCATGTTTGTTGGATTCAAAATGAAAGACTAAAATATACCGTACTTCGAATTTGCTCATTGAATTATTTCGAAAGCATTAGCTATGTTAAAACAATTAACATATCCAAAAATGACCTAAATGTATATTGAATAAAATATTTGAAGTGTTGTTCAGTAAAATAAGCTATTGTGATGATTTTACTAACAAAAAACTAGATGTATATGTAATGACATTGCATATAATCATCGACAAACACAAAAATGTTTAAGAGTGTTTGAAAAAGTAATTGTAATGAGTTTAATTATTAATGTATGGACAATCTTAAACATTTGCTAAAATTCACAACTTTTACAATTCAAATTTCCAAAGATTTTGAAGCGTTTCAGTATCTTTTCAAAACGGTTTGAATGTATGAAATTTAAAATTTTAACAGTGAAACAGCAACACTGACAGCAAAACCTAGCGCATACTTCTCCTTGCTTATTTTGATTCCATATAAACGAATAAACGTTTGGAAACTAGTACAGGAACATACACTATAATCAAACTAATATCTCTTTATAATCCAATTGTATAGTTTTCTTATTTAATATTACTTTTCCCATATGCTTAGCATACTCTGTAATAATCTTGTTTTTTAACTTTTGAATATCAAATATTAGATATATATATAACATTTATAGTTTCATGTTACCGGTACCTACATTCCAAAAAGGATGCATTAGTGTACTGTGTCCTATTCACACATGTCATGTGCATCTTATTTCCTATATTTGGTTGTTAAACACATGTTAAATGCTGACATTAATATACCAATATATAATGTTACAGGATAATTATAGTACTCTAACATATTCCGACTCAAAGTCAAACCAAACCAATAGCTCACAATACATGTTGCTTCTTAAATAGACTAAGTATATTAACAGCAAGTGGGTCCCGCTCAAGACCTTTTACCGAAAGTTCCCTACACATGTATTTTTCTAGTCAAATCACATCGTTGTGTTAATAACTTAATTATAATACAATCTATTTCTTAAGTAGAGAAGTTATCCACTAAGGGACAATTATATCTACTACGAGCCATGATATTCAAGAGGCATCTCTACACAAGCCAAGACAGGCTTCCTTTTGATGAAGCTTTCAGCCGAATTCTTAAAGAAATGCATTTTACGTATTAAATGCAGCAATCAGATATATAAATGTGTATTTGTGATGATACTGGTCTAAGCGCATTTTTATAGGTATAGAATCTGGTGTATACACCTGGCGAGATAAACAACAGTATTAGTGTGTAATTGACAGCATGCTGACCCCACTGAAGACCTTTTACCTGAAGTCCTCTATACTAGCGAATGCGGATATTTGATTAGTCTATGGTCTATGGACGGAACTAACTATATACTGCGTTGGGCATCACGCCCTACGCAATGAAAATACTTTCAAAGCGGATTGCACGCTAATTGCTACATACCAATGTATATTACCTAGGTATTCTGAAATACTTAATTGCTACTGAAAACTATAGATTTTATACTTTTATATCCAATTGACAATACTGAGATAGGTTTCACTAATTTACATAAAAATGTACATCGTTAATCATATGGTCAATTTGTGATGTCAACTACATGTATATAACAATAAACATAGATAATCATTATTCAATAAAAAAAAATATTCAATCTACTACTGTGCTACGAAACAAACCATTGCTTGTATTTGAGTTTAACTATGGTTAAAACAGACGAAACAGTCAAAAGACTAGCTGAGATGTTAATATCCCCATGGTGTTCATTAAATGACGCATAAATAGTATGTTCTAAATTTGTAATATTGTGTTGAATTAAAGGAATTTTGTAATATGTAATAGTACTAATGTTGCTCATGAGTTTCACAAGATTGTTTTACTTTTGATTAATATTGTGTTTTGTACAGGACTCACCGCTTTACAAGGCGGTCCTTGTGTGGAATTTCTACACGCGATCCTCCAGGGTCAACCTAGTGATGAACTTAGACAATTTCAAAAAGGCCTAGCAAGAACTGGAATATTGAGAGTAGTTATTTCATGTTTCATAAAATATACTATTTCTTCATTACTTGTTGAACTTTTGAGAGAACAAATTAGATAATGTATAACATATGGTATATAGCCAATGTATGTTAAATATAAATGCATGTCAACCAATGCTTATATTTACAATAGCTTACAGAGCTTAACTGCCAATGTTAAAACTGGAAAATATCATACAATGGGCTTAGAAGCAACATGTATGTACCGTGCAGTGGTAATGTAAACATATGTCATTGTTCTCCAGAGTCTTTGTATAACCCATCCTCGACACTCCAGGGGTTCCGATCACTTACGATCTAAACACCCCTAGAATGTATCATAGTAAAACTGGAGGCAATATAACAGGTAATTTAATCATTTGATGCACACCGACAGAGCCGTATAGCTTTGTTGTTGGGCGTCGCTCTTTCTGTTGTCTTCAAAGAAAATCGTTGCATGCCTCTGATTGGTTTAGATGTTTTCCGGTGAGCTGCCTTCAGTTTTACTATGAGATCGTTAGTGATTGGAACCCCTGGAGTATCGAGGATGGGTATAATCCTGTGAATACTAAACTGATCACCTTTGGTTACTTGTTAATTAGGTCACACTGGACAATGGAGATGGACATTTATACACGTTCCTATGTAACTGTTGGATAGACACGGATGAAACAGGGCCCGGTATACAACCATCATGGCTTCTTTATCCTCAAACAAAGTGACTCTTCGGCTCTCCAAACCTAATAGGCTCCGTAAGTCTCGTCACGTGACCTACGAGACTCTGCGTTATTACGCTACTTCCGGGTACATCGGCTGGTTGACAGGGACGCCATGGCGCTGTCTATTTTGAACGGGTCAAACTATGTTGACGGGCAAACAAAATTAACTGGGAAGGGTGAAGCCAATGTTGAGAGTGGAAGACTTTTACGGTTTGCCATGGATGAAATGCGATTTTTAAGTGCAAACGTACATGCACAGGCCTCAGGGACACGTCTACAAAGTGCAGGTACTGTATAAATTTTACGTTGTACTGCCGATGAAGGTCTAATGAACAATACATGTATGTTGAAATAAAGGAGTCAGAGTGATATTGAATATTTCGTTATATTCGGGAGTTTGTTTATCATATTTATTTTGATAAATATGATCATTTATCATATTTATTTTGTTTTGCTTCCTATCAAGTTGGAGTAGGCCTAGATCAGGGTGGAATATGACCTCATACACGTGTATTAATAGAGTAGATGTATACATTTACATATGCATATCTACATAAGTATGTCTACGTATCAATATATTTCCGGCTGGAAAGAAGACAATTGTCTAGAAGTCTTCCGAGCTACAATATTGCTGTTAGTTCAAGTACAGTACACGTGTACTGACACTTTTTTGTACCGATGATCAAATACAAAGAATAATTTGATAAACACCACTGTGACCAGGGTAAATTCATGATTAAAGATGATAATGTGTACACATTTCACCTATTCAGACGGGCCTAGATATTAAAAATGGATGTTTGACTAAGACAAGACATGCTCCCATCCTCAATGCTGAGAGATACATGTACATGTATGAGATAGCTGGAATATGTATATACCATATAACCACTCGGGGCCCCATATACCTTCCAAATATTTACAGCATTGTCAATTCAAACAATTAATTTATGATGTTAATTTAGATATGAAGATATGATAATAATTACATCTATTACATGTATAACGATTTAAATACTGATATTACTTTTATGCAGATATTTCTTGAAGATACACTACAACGTAATGGTATTGTGAACTCGTCTACATGTGAGTGCCCAATGGGACAGTACAGATGTAATAATGTAGCAGCAGCTTTATTATTCGTGTAAATACACTAACTAGATCATTACATTGTTTTCAGTCCTGGTATCATATACCCTAGCTTGGTTTTATCAGCCAGCTAAATTCTGAATTTTTAAGGATCAAACTTGATATGTTAGGTCTATCAATGCCTGTATGTGTATAGACCAAAAACCATAATGTACTCTGCATAAACTGTGAAGTTATATATTTATGCAATAATACACCCTCATGACCCAGTTTTAAAAATGCTGAGTGCGTTCAATCTGGAAAAGAGAGCCCCTATTCAGAGGGGTATCACCAAAGAAACAAATGGGATTGATGCATACTGCAAAGCAGGGGGAGTTAATATTATAGAGACAGGCAAGTTTATGGCCACCCACACGCATACATACACACACATAAATATAATCTCCATCAGTGTACCAAATACTTTAAATGTCATTTACCACTTATCTGGCCAGACCAACCATGTAATACAGCCATGTCATAAGTATTTTAAGACACATGTTTAATATGTAACACTATTATGTCACGTGTAGTTGTGACGTCATAATCTGTATATTTCGCATAATTGTCTCAGTAGACAGAAACATCACATCCGAGCCGGATTTCTGCTGTTTTATATAGAGACGAAATTATTAAGTTTCACTTATATTACTATTAAGTTATGTGATGAATAGAATCTTACACTTGTGGCTGTGTAATTTGAATTTTATTAAACTTAAATAATTTGATATTCCAATTGCTTAGGCTCATGGCATATCAAATTATTTAACTTGTTTGATAATTTTTTTTATTTCATAGACAGGACTCTTCACAAAGACAGTTTTCGTCCTGGTACTTTGCTTTACATTTGCATGTTTTTATTTATCTCTTACATATTGGTATGGAATATGCATTTTCATGACACCAGTTTGGTATTTGATCAATTTAAACAAATTGTCAAATTAAAATGTCCGTAAATATTTGTTTAAATTGCTGATTTTCATGTTATAGGTATATGGTTTCATGAATCCGGCATCATTGGAGCTTCTTCTGATGGGTTTGTACAGGGTACATTTTCAAGTAATGTAAATGTACACTTACAGCACAAAGACCAGCCACTGTTGTCACCACACATAATTGAGGTGAAATGCCTACCGTATTCTCAGCCAAGAAAATGACAGTAGCTGAAGCATGTTTGTCTCAAAAAGATTTTATACTGGGTAATTTAAAATTTAAAATTGAGAAAAAGTTGCATGTTGTATTAAATTTTTCAGGATTTATTCATGACCAAGAATCAGTTTTAAACACTGAACAAAAGACAAACAAACACTGTTTTGATTAATATTCATACATTATAATTTTAGAGCATGACTATATAATACAGCCAATAAGTAATTAATAGTGTATACTGAATAAAAAAGAACTTAATATACACATTATTGTATTTCATGTATATAAATTGAAATAGATAAACAGAAATTTAATGCCAAATTTATTAATGCACTGAATAGCTTCTTCTGTTGTTTCAGATCTTTCTAGTGATGAACATCTCATACTAAAGGAGAATATTGATTATTGACACCAGATTCAGGGACAGCTTTCCTTAACTGGAACTCAGTGTGGACATGCACTCAAAGATTTACAGAAAATCAGAATAGTCATGGAAGACTTATGGGCATCTAACATTGCATTAAATATATGTGTTCCATTATTTTACTTTTACAAGAAAACTGTTGAAGTAATATGCACTGTCATTTTCAAACAGACAATTTTCAGAAGAGTTTTCCATATGTTACACAAAGTAACGAGCATTTGGAGAATTACAATAAATAATAGGGGCCGCGGTGTCCGAGTGGTTAAGATGTTTTGACATATTACCACAAGCCCTCCACCTGTGGGTCGCTAGTTCAAATTCCATGTGGGGCAGTTGCCAGGTACTGACCGCTGGCAGTGGTTTTTCACCTGGTACTCTGGCTTTCCTCCACTACATAACCTGGCACATCCTTACATAACACTGGCTGTTAATAGGACGTTAAACTAATAAAACCCCAAACCCAACTACATGATCCATATATAGTTTTGATATTACACAGACAAATAAGAGCAAGAAATTAAATTCATTTTTGCAGTATTGCCAAAAGCCATTACATGTATTTACTTATACAGTGCAGTGAAATGAATACATATGCTTATACCATGAAATCAAGATATGGTCAACATATTCCATTTCACATTTCTAAAGTCTTATGATTAATTATATTAACTGACTTCTGTAGATACATGTATGTCTCATCTTAACATACATAAAGCATAAATCATACATATTTGTCCGAGACTTTGCCTTAATGTCACAGTCTTATTTGTCAAACTTTATAGCTCTCAATATATATTACTGAAATAGAATTAACATGTCAACATATTTGCCCAGTTATTATACATATAATTTGTATATTTTCTATATGCAATATATTTCAATGTGCTTACAACATATTTTCTAATTTTAATTTTTACACCTTTGAAATATTTGTCCATACCAAGAAGAAGACTTATAATCAAATATCTATGCAGAAATCCATGTCAGTATAAACTTAAACCTGGTCATTAAATCAGCTTTTAATTAAAATAGAAATTTTATCTAACCATTTCCTTCCATTTCACAAATGTGAAGGTTAATAAGACAACAGCATAGCTGAAATAGTTTTGTAAACAAATGCCTATACTGAGCTGGAAAATTATTTAAAATGTCAAAATTTTTAATTCTCTCATTTGCCCTTTCAACATGATTTCTGCTTCTTCCAACATTGTTACAATGCCCAGCCTCTTCTGTGAATTGACATTTTGTTGAAAGAAAAGGTGGGATATTTAAGGACACACCAGCAGGAAGTTTATCAAATGTGTTAAAGCTTTGTCAGCAAGTAACATGTCACCTGGTTCCAGCTGGTCAAAAAGTTTGCAATGGTCTACTACTGCAGAATCAGAAGTAGTCTGAACTAGTGCTCCATTAGGGGCAGCACATGTAACAACTTTTACTGTATGCCTGCTCTTGTAACGACTATATACCAGAGACTGGCTGTTCATGTCTGAAGGTTTCTGTTGCATCTATTGCTATCCTAGCTGATGTGAAATCTTCAAATGACTTGCACATAGATCCCTTGGATTTAAGCTGACTAGGAATGCCAAGGGCTGATATGTCTTTTGTTGACATTCATTTGAGATCTTAAATTTTATTTCATCTTTGAAATGTGATATTTCTTCTTCCAGTTTTTGAACTGAGAATTAAATTACATAACATTTACAAACTTTGCTTTTGTCTGAATTTGTTGGTTATTAACATGTTGCCATTCAGGGTTCTGTCTCTTGGTCAAATGTGAACTTTTTGTGGAACTCTAGACCCTAGTAAAAACAACTTAAGGCCTGAATTTCTCACAACACTTTTTTACAATATTATACTCAGCTAATCCTGCCTATGTTATTAGTTTTATTTCTTTTTTAAATTGTCTTAATATTCATATGAAAAAACTAAAAATATAGGCAGGTTTAGCTGGTTAACCTTATTAGACCCAATAAGTGCTTAAGAATTGCATAACACAAAGAAGACATAAATCAATTTGCAAAGGAAATTAAAAAAAAAAAAAACCCAACACCTTCACAGTTTTCATACTTTCAGTCTACATATAAATTGAGGTCGGTGAAAATGAAGCCCCAAATAGGGGAAGGGGCCCTTTTAGGGACGAGGACACTTAATGGGTCTGATAGGGTATATCAAAATCTTTCTCAATTAAATGTTATAAAAGGAAAACCACTGAAGTTTGACTTAAGTCTGCATTTTTTCCCCAATAAATCAGAGTCAGAACAGATAAATGAGACAGATATTAATGTACACCTTTTATTGAAAACAGAAGAAATAAATGGATAATGTGGTAAAAAAACATACTGCCTCATTTAATAGGCTTACACCTGAAAATCTACAGAAAGGTATATTAAAGTACAGTCATAGTGAAGGACCAGCTGCAAGGCAAGTCCCTAGAAGAAGCACTGTGAAGATAGTAACAAACACAGAGGGGTGCTATAGTGTCAACTAAGGTGCATTATTGGTCTTAATACAATATAATATTTCACAAAGATTAAGAACATAGAATATATATAGTTCTGTTTCTCATTGACCATACGATTACGTTTGCTAACGTGGCTGTACACAGTATCTGGAGTAATTATACATTGTACAAATATAGATCGTCTTCGATATTCAAGAGGTTCTTTATCGTAGTACATATATATGCTATCGTAGTAATAATGTTAGACCTAATTTGTTGTTTACAGCCGATGACAGGGACATGTGAATCGTATACTTTACTCATGACCTGATATTGACTACTGATTATATCTGAATAATCTCTGTCTGAACAAATTTACCGTTAAATATTAACCTGCATCTTTCAATCCATTTCTTCCTTTCCTTTGGGTCTTTCGGGAAACTAATTCACTGCATGTATGCGTTCCTCCCGCCCGGTAAGTGCATCCGAATGCATAACACCATAGGTTGCTACCGACGCCGGGATCCTGGATGTACCCGGAAGTTGAAAACCGGAAGTAACGCGAAACGAGACTTACAGAGCCTATAGTATCCTAACCACGTATGTCCAATAACTATACAGGAGAGTTGGGTCACTTCCGGTTGTTCGGTTATTAGGGATATTCTTTATCTTGTTTAAAGCCGGCAATATAAGTTAAAACATGCATTTAAAATTAAAAATCAATAGATGATGATTTTATTTTTCAAAAACTGTTTTGAGACATCCCCCAGTTATGACAGTGTCGTATCCAATGAAGTGGCAGCCATTTGTCCTTTTGCTTTCCATAGTTACCTTCACTGGCCAACCGCCTATATAAAGCAGGGGACTAGAATCACTTGCGTCATTCTAAAAATAGCTGGTCTCGGATACACATGCCCCGATATTGCAAATAACAATGACAAACTGAAAATAATCACTGCACTCACCTGACAAGGTCTCATTGAAATAATACATGAATGTGTTGTAAGCTAAATCCAAAAATATATATATAAAAAACCTAGATAATAAAACACTTCAATATACCGTAGGTTCTACACGTGTACCTAAACGTGGAGATATTATTTGAATTATTTAAATTTTAATTTTTATTTACTTGTATGAAATTTTATTTTGACGAACGTGTAACGACAGCTTAGAGGAGTTGACATATTTTGTTGCCAGAACAAACCCCATATTGGTCATATACCTTTATAGGTAAGTGCATTGTTTACGCATTAGTAGGTGAAACACGGTGCCAGGTGTGTTTGTACGTGTATAGACGGGGCACACGTGTGTCG
The DNA here is from genome assembly GCF_041381155.1 of Argopecten irradians. NCBI lineage: Eukaryota > Metazoa > Mollusca > Bivalvia > Pectinida > Pectinidae > Argopecten > Argopecten irradians. The sequence continues at coordinate 41,757,584 of NC_091142.1, forward strand.
ATTCTCGCTTTACATAAAGGTCGGTGAGCGCGCCAGATACAGGTATATGTAGATAGAAAAATAAAATGGCTGACATCGACAGGGGATGTTTCATAAACGGGTATTGAAATACAAGTAAGAATGGTTTGGTAGCGATGATAAATAATGTAATTATTATAATTTGGATATTTTCAAACACAAGAATAAGTATGGATATAATACAAATGATGCAATTGTAGCTAAAATACATAAGTTACATATATTTGAAATGTGCATATAAGTAAGGATTGTGTGTTCTTTTTGTAGTTCAATATGTGGCTCCTGGTCTACTCGTTGATACACTATACGTATTGTAAGTGTGTGCTTTCACTTTACTGCAATATTGTGATATGAGTTTTCCGTAAGGTAAGGAATGTAAAATTTGTCTTTGACTGTTTTTCACGCGTGATTTAATCTTGAATGAATTATATATATGTATGTTTTGAGAGTGCTTCTAATTGTTCTTTTATTTTATTTAGAAAATGTTTTATAAAATAAAAAAAAAAAATAAAAAAAAAACCATTTAACTACGAACCCAGCGGGTTTGTCTTTTCTAATACCAATTTCCGCCTACTACTAATTGTGGAAAACTTTCTTTAATCTATTTTACTCGGATTTTATAACGATGTTTGTATCATTTTTTTCTTTGGTATATTTGTATATGACTGTAGTATTTTTTAACTTGAATTTGCCTTCTTATATTTTGATAATTTGATTAGAATGTCTATCTGGAATTAAAGACCAAGAATTCAGTTTAAAATTGATTATTGTTGGTTAGTCAAAGGATTATTTCGTGTATACATATGTCTCATAATGATTCAAGTTAATCTTGGAACTTTAGTATCAGCCGGGATATCCAACGTGGAACGTGTTCGCACAGCGTGTGATAAAGGAGAAAGAACCATCCACTCGATCATTGGCATTGGCCCATCCATTTTTATTAATGCGCTCGTCAAGACCAATTTGTATACAAAAGTGGTTTTGTCATCTGTTCTCTATGGATATGAACATTGGGTGCTGTTGAGTGTGAGCGTTCTTTCAACACTAGCTCGTTTCCAACACTACGAAGCGAAACTTATTCTTTGTGTACATCGGCGATCAAGATAGGACATGATCCAGCCCATGCTTGGGTAATTTCGTATATCTGCCGAAATTGACAGAAGAAAGTTGCGTTTCCTTCAGAAGCTGGTATCCTTGGAACAGTCGTTTTTAGTCAAACCGCACAATTATATTCCTTTTTGAATGTACAAGTAGTCAAGCGGAGATCTTCTTGTGGCAAAGGATACTTTCCTGATATCGTTTGAGTCCTTCAAAGATACGAGCTACTCTCATATATTGACAGGTACCTCAGGACATGACATATACATTCCCCTCTAAATGTAAATAGAATTCAATAGTGAATACCGCAGAAAACGCGGCCTTGAAAGTCCGTATGACAGATATCATAATACATTTTAAAGTTTATGTAAGTGTTAATAATAATTCATGTATTTTGACGACCACTTTGTAAATATCAACATGATTTACATAAAGACACTCAAGAGAACACATTATCGCTACCAATATTCTTCTTTTTAGATAGAGAGAAATCACTATTTATCGGTGGTGTCGCGAACCGATGACAGGAATATTATTAGAAAAAAGGAAATTGTAGTAAAGTCAACAAAACATTGTTTAAGTTACAGTTGAAAATATGAACAATCGGGATTCGCATTAACATGTTGTAACTAGTCGCACCAGAGACCAAGGTATCTGCTCAATCTGAGAAGTTTCGTACCAACAATGTTGCTTTTAGTTATGATTGATATGTTTTAGAAAATGCTTCACTACATTTGTAATTAATGATGAATATATAAATATATTTATGGTTGTTACTTTGTGTTAGGGTTCTACCTTTTAGCAAACCTTGATGGACAGAGGTTTGATATACTCCTGTTTTTCTGGTAGAGTTTATTGTCGCAAGGCACGTTACATGTGACTAAAGCATATGCTGAAGAGTCTACAGGACAGTTCTAATATCTACTATCTTTATGTGCCCCAAAAGGTCCTTCCATCTACAGTACAGTTCTAATATCTACTATCTTTATGTGCCCCAAAAGGTCATTCCATCTACAGGACAGTTCTAATATCTACTATCTTTTTGTGCCCCAAAAGGTCATTCCATCTACAGGACAGTTCTAATATCTACTATCTTTATGTGCCCCAAAAGGTCATTCCATCTACAGGACAGTTCTAATATCTACTATATTTTTGTGCCCCAAAAGGTCATTCCATCCCCACTCTTCCTGGACTTAATATGGTCGTCTTGACAACCACATCACACTGTACCTGAAAGTGCAACATATCCAATAAAGACAGTAACGCTGTCTCAAGCCTTGTAAGATGTACAAAGTAATGCTGAATTTTGTTGGCGCATGTTTGCAGAGGATTTTAGTAAATAATCATCATCATTATCATTCTCGATTTACGAAAACATTGAAAATATAGATAGTTGAAAAGAGATAAAGACTAAGTATATTAAAAGAGACCTATCTACGTTTATATTTCAAATCAAAGTTCTTTAGGAGATAGAATACCATTTTTCATGAATCTACTAGAGATAGATCATTAATTTTATCGGCGATGTCGCGAACCGATGACAGGAATATTATAAGAAACAAATGAAATGAAGACGAAGTCGAGCTTTAAAACGGCAAAATTCCTGATCTAATCTGGTAGATTCATGAAAAATAACATTCTAAATCCTTTCTAAAATATTTGGGATGCAGTGATGCGTACACGTTTTATTTAACCTTAAATATCATAAAAATGTCATCTAAAAAAATCCTATTAGCCAATGCAAACATTTTTACATGTAACATTTCCGGAATACAACATTCAGTCAGTTAAGTCATGTGACTTTCATCAATTGACTTTAATTAGGGCACATTTGAAACAAAATGGCGGCATATGTTATGATTGTACACGGGTGGAAGATGACATATTATGACAGAACATTTATCATTAATTATCAAAACATCTTGTATTAAATATAATCTTAATATGCACGAAAATTGAATTTAGACACATACATCAATAACAAATAAGAAATGCAAAACACAACAACTTATCTTAGTTCCGTTATCGAGCAAGTATCACCGACAATGACCTTTACTCGGATATTGGTTTTCTCTGCCTGTAAGTGTCACCGCCATGACGGAAAAAAATGTGCCCTGAATTTTTCGCGGTCACATGACCAAAACGAATCTTTTCTACCTCCTAACCAGAAAATTTCCTTGTATCCCGGAATCGGTGTATTGAGTTCATCCCACCTTTAACGCAATCAAAACACTGTTCAATCTTTGTATACATGTATCACTTCAACATACCAGTTGATTAATAGAGTTCATGTCTTAATTTCGCGGAAGTTGATTTTGATGGCGTTTATATTTTTAATACGCGCACAATTTGACAAATTCAGCTTTTAATTCATCAAGATAATAGTTCAAAATCGGAAATATTGCCATGCATATGGTTTAGGTCAAACTTTTTTTAAAAAAGGTTAGATATGAATACATATGGTTGAGCACCATACTAATCTATGAACGACTCTTTTATTAAACGAGTTGTGAATAATTGGACTTAATGAGTTAGTTGTTGGATCAGTTAGTCCTTATCATGCATATACAAATCAATGGGCATCTTCTTGTTGTTGTCTGTAGGGCAATATCGTAAATACGTATGTCATCTATAGGTTAAATGCTATAACATTCATATTCTACCACAATAGGCGCTGTTATTCAACTCCCAGGGTATCAGATAAACGATGCAGATGTTGGTTAACAGTTTGTTTATACCACACGTGGTATAAACCCTGTACGCATTCTGATTGGCTGACACGGTGAACTTTGACCGAACTACTTATTTCTCAGTGCAACGTCGTCACTTGTCAACGTCATCAACCATCGAGTGACGTCACGCTACAATGCACATTAGTGTATGTTGTGATCGCCGCCTGACGTCAAAACCGTTATTGGAAAGCGTAAGATATGCATCGAGATCGTTGCTAGTGTCAAAAAAAACGTGACGTATTTATGTGAAGTATAATAATTTGTGTGACTCTGTGAAACGGACTTGAACTTGATTACAATGGCTTGAAGAATATTGCCGGGAAGTAAAAAAGCTACAAAAGACACAAGCTTTAGAGAGTGTCCTTTGTTATTTAAAAAATGCCATATCCAGTGGGTAAAACAATGGCGGCCGCAAACTGAAGCTGTCAGTTTGTTGGATTGATTTTGAAAAAAATGGTGTTTTATTTTGTTATATGTTCGTGTATCTGTTACCTTAGAAACACAATCTTCAAAATTCAATCCTACACACAGATAGCTTCAGTTTGCGACCGCCATTTGTTCATACATATGGGGAGTTTGTGCGTTGCTCCGGTACTCCTCTCCCCAGTAAGAGAGATGTCATTGTTATATTTCAAACCAAACTGCAGCTATACCATTCAACAATCGGAACTATATCTTCGGTCATCCTGACTATCGTAGTTACCCAGCTTAGCAAACAACATCGTTTTAAATTTGATCACGAACATGTAAAAGATATACTTATTTATGTAAATGTATTGATTTAACAGCTAACGCGCTACATTGAATATGTCTGTATCCCATTGTGTTTATACTACTTTTAACGCAATCAAAACACTGTTCAATCACTATATAAAGACTCTTTAATTATGTATTCATATTATACAACAAAGATACAAATGTACAAAACTTGTTCTCTGTTGGTTTGGTGGTCTCCTCCCTAAAGAAATTTTATAAATATATTTTATGCAACCACAATCAACTCACTGTTAATATAGACATCCCGTCGGATAAGAAACAATGAGTTCATTTCGTCATAGTTGATATAATATATATATAAAGACTCTTTAATTTTGTATTCATATTATACAACAAAGATACAAAACTTGTTCTCTGTTGCTTTGGTGGTCTCCTCCCTAAAGAAATTTTATCAATATATTTTATGCAACCACTATCATCTCACTGTTAATATAGACATCCCGTCGGATAAGAAACAATGAGTTCATTTCGTCATAGTTGATATAATATATATATAAAGACTCTTTAATTTTGTATTCATATTATCAAAGATACAGAACTTGTGCTCCGTTGTTCTCGTGGTCTCCTCCCTAAGATATACATCCCGTCGGATAAGAAACAATGAGTTCATTTCGTCATAGTTAATATATAGCCTCAAATCCAAAATTGCTAGAAAAAACATCAATACATGTATAACAGCTTTTGTCTATTTTTCAGCTAAAATAAAAATTCAGATGTTACTAAATATTTCATGTGCACAGACAATTATGAAATCGCAGATAATACCTGTTGTGACTGTCCATTTATTTATCATACAATTCATCAAGTTCCTTAACCTTGTCGACTATGTTCTTCCATGATATTTCAAAGTCTGCCTTGCTATCCTCCGGGCGAAATTGCTTGGTGATGTCCAGGTCCTGTCTCACAGCGTCGTTTTCATCAGAGTTCAAACAAAAGTTGAAAGCTTCTAATAAAACAGATTCTACCAACTTGCTTGTAATTCCGTCCATTTGGACTAGATATGCATGAAGCCCCAAGTTATGGTAATTTCTTGGGAATCGACCATTTACTACTGCATCTATAACACCTCCTTCAGCGTCGTGCTCCCTGAATCGCTCCCGGAATGTCCGCCTTGTTATCCCGACGTAGATCGGGTACTTCTCTTTATTCTCGGGGTTAAACTTGACGTAAAACACGTACAGGCCTCCGTAATTCGGTAGTGTTTTTAGGTCTACGCCACTGATTTTTACGTCTTGCACATTGCCGCCGATCTTCTCCAGAAAATATCTTATGAATGGTTCGTTTCTCTCAGCATGGTCGGTCATGGTTATTCGTCAATGGATCTATAACATAATAATTCCTGTACTTATATACAGACATTTTGATACAATGCCAAACCAAGTAAAGCTGACATATATCCGTGCTGATTAACAACACATCCCAAACGGAACAAAACATCATACAAACATAATCGATGATCAATTCAGCCAACGGAAGCAATGTGTAATGTGTAAACGTATGTGATTCATTTTTTTAATTTTCATTGTGTAGCATTATACTTCTTTAGATTTCACTTTAATGAGACCATTCAGTGAGGCTAATTCTGTTTACATAACCACGAAGCCAAATATTACATCAATTTCTTTCATACCGACGGGTGTAATACTGCCTGGTCAAGAGCGTTACACTCATGTCGCCTGAGGCTGTATTGCATGGCTACATTTTAGTGCCCATGTCATAAAGCCTCGTGACGTCACGGCGTTAACAAAATCTCTATTTCCTCGGTAAATTTTTAACATTCTTTTCACAAATATAACTGGTTTTGCTATAAAATATTAAAAAAGCCGGAATTTCTTTTGAAAATAATACGTAATTTTTCATGTATGGACAATTGATTTCCAGATGTTGATTTCTTCGAATTTATTTGCAAATGGCGGGATATTATAGTTGAAATATTGCAATAAAACTTCGAGGTATGAAAGAAAAATATTCTTTCATAAGTGGATATGAAGGATAGGGATATTCTACCCTCGAGATCACAAAATGTTTCAAAACCCTCGTCAAGCCTCGAGTTTTACTACATTTTTGACCCTCGGGTAGAATATCCCTATCCTTCACATCCACACATGAACGAGTCTTATAGTATTGTTCTACATTCCATTCCGAAATATATAGCGAGAAATATTGACAAATTTCAAGACATTGTTAAGCATTTTGATTGATACCGTTTAAAATCCAACTTGTTGATGTATGTTGTACCCATACATGAGCGACAGCCGCACATTATATAAATGCAATACGCAACCACTGAGGAGTTGGTATAGCACTAACACGTGACTCCACGTGATATATCAGCAGCGATCTGAAGCGACATAAGAAAAATCTCAAAATCGCCGAGTTTACTTGTCTAAATAATGAAGCTATTCTCGGAACTATATTTTGTGTGGCCTTAACGACCAAAAGAACTGACTAATATGCATACAGATTTTCTTACATATCAAGGTGTAATCAATGCAATTATAATTGCCATGATGTTTTTGGTTTTGACAATCAAAAATGGAGACAAAAATACATTATTCCTTGTATCAGTACCAGAAGCACAAAATTGCAGTGGCTTCGGTTTAGAATTAATCAGTATATTTAACCACAAATTCATATAAGTTTAAAATAGGCCTTGCAGACACTCGTTACTGTCATCAGTGTAAAACTGAAATTGAGACTATAATTCATACATTATGGGACTGTGAAAATGTTCAGTTATTCCTATCAAATTTTGAATCCATATTAGAGATGCTTTTAATTCCATTTACGTTTAATAAGGAATCTTTCATTTTTGGACTCTCTAATTGTAAAAATTATACCGATAATGTTGTCATTTATGTACTAAAGCAATATATTTATAGTGCTCGATGTCTCCAAATTGGTTTATCAATTAATGCGTTTAAAAATATTTTGAAGGATTTGTACAGGACTGAAAGATGCATTGCAACCACCAAGGGTGAAACAGATATTATGAAATTTGTCAATGAGTGGAGAAAATTGGAAAGTTTTTTAGAATAATGTCACTTTTAAACTTTTTCTCTTAATATTATAATTTTATCAATCTCATTGAGAATAATGAGCCTTGTCAGTCCATTGCCACTTCTTTCTCTCAGTTCTTTCTACTATTCTTCTTTTTAACTTAAACTCTTCTTTTGCTTTTCTAAAAGGGTGCAAATTTCTGTCATTAATCGTTCAATTAAAACTCAAGAAAATTACTTTCATATTGTATAGGGAATACCTGGTAATGTAAACCACTTTGTCTAAACGGCAACCATTTTTTTTTTTTTTTCCAGATTTGATATTATTCAGTCGATTAGTATATATATGTGAAAACATATAATAACTAATTAATATATATAATGCATTTATACATATCTACAGAGAGAGTAAACTTTGTTTTTTAATGAACACCTTGAGAATGCATTATATCTAGCAGCCCTTGTAAATAATTTGGTTTACAGTATAAGAGAAGTTCAAAGTTTATAAATGAATATTACGATTAAATAATGAATATTGAATATCATATGTTAATGCTTTTTGTACCCATGTAAAATTTCTTCAAAAATAAAAAAAAAAATAAAAAAAAAGAAATGTTTCTCGACGAATTTGCTTAATCGTATCGCCATTCAATAAATCGGATATAAACATACTGTATGTACATACACAGTAATACAGAGATAAATATGCGAGATTTTAGCTTGTAACGATAGATAAAATTCTACGTCCATTGAAGGGATCACGAATGGAACCCAAATCAATAACTTGTTAAAAGTAAAGCACACTGCGTGTCGGACATTCTTGTTTCTTTCATCCAAAATCGATGATGTGTTCAATGATTTTATTGTTCGGTCAATAAAGTATGCCATTCGGTCAAGATTCATTGTGCAGTGCATATCCCACTTTGTCTCATTGCATACATGAACAAACTCAAATAACTCTATGTATAACTACATGTCCTTTTAACTGTATGAAGAGACGCAAAAGCATTTGGTCTAACAATTTTAAAATGACCAATTTCAATAAATTATCTGTCCATTAGATTTACCACTAGATCCTGCATATTTGAGGAATTTTGTATTTTTGACCAAACATTACATGTTCTTCTTATTTAAGTAAACAAGGATTGGAACTAACCTCTATAGCATTGCTAAGAAGAATTATGTGTGGCATGAAGTACATGTAAGGTAAATTGTATTTACATATTATTTTTGTGTAGCGGGATTGGGCTGGATCGATCATTGGTAAGCAGGTAACTAAACAGTAGAGCATTCGGCTACTGTTCAGAGGTCCCGTGCTCAAATCCCAGTCTGACAGCTTCATTTTCCTCTCCTGTTACAGTTACTCAACCAGTGAAAAACCGATGTGTGCGACATTTCGATGATTGATATGATGTGTACCTGGTCACCTTCATCAGACAAATGACCAGGTAGCATAAGTACACAAATGTGTAAAAGTACTTGTACATTGAAATGAAAGCTGAAGATCGATAATGTTGATTTTGACACTGCTGAGTATGTAACACATAAAACCATGACACATATATGATATACAGCTACACCTGAAAACTTTATTTATATATATGGATATGATAATCAGTAGTATGCACTAACTTAGAATTGTATGGTTAAATTAATCTTTAAAAAAACCTCTATTTGTCTAAATGATAACTTACTTTTATACAAAATATATCACAAGTTTTGAGTTCTAAATACAATTACATGTAAACTGATTGCATAATTATACATAACAATTGTACAAATAACAAATTCTTGTTTTTTTTAACAATTATGGACATGTCCAAACTAGAGCCTCGAAAATTTTAATATCTGAAAACATTGTGTAATTTGCAGAACAGATACACCATCATTTTGTATTCTCAATTAGTAAGATAATATTTTCAACAAAAACAAATCCAATAATAATGATATCTTTGAGACGCTAAAGGCAAACTGTGCTAGATACATTCAATATAATTTTGATTTAAGACTGTCAATTTTACATTCTTTAACAGATAAAATTGTTAAAGAATAATTTAAAAAAAAACTTAACTCATCAAAATAGTATGTGATCATGTATGTTTTAGATATATGATTATTTTGTAAGAATTGGGACAATTTAAACATAGAGGAAGACTATTTCAGTAAAGTGAAAATGTAGCTTAAAATATAGCTTATAGCTGACAGAACAACACCCATTGATAGGCATTAGCAAGTGAATATACCCATATCTTGAAACTATAAAACTAAAATTATAAATTAAATTGAAATATTACATACCTGGTATACAAATTATACTACCCTAAACAACTCCTTCATATTGGATGGTATATTATCAACATTTAATCATTAAGATTTAAATCCTCTATAGTACAAATTATATTACTAACTGCATATAAATGTATTTCAACTGCAGCTTTTGAATTTTAGATATCATTTACCTCATCTCATATACACATGTACAACTTGAAGAAATATAATTGCTACTCTTGCATGTTTATTTGATACTATAGCTGTCTTGAGTAAATGTATCTTACGAATTTAAGCATATACCTATATGTAAATTAAAGTGTGCAAAATTGATTGGCTAAATGGAATAGATCTATGATTGTCTACACAATTTCTAGCTTATACTTTCTGCATTCTTAACATAGGAAGAATTATTGAAACGTCGCCAATGATTGTAGATCACTTCACTGCGACTAAACTGCCCCATGGATTCTCTCAACTGACTAGCAATGGAAGGTGGTGGAACATCCATTTCCTCAGCAGAAACTTGTCTGGCTTGTCTGGTGCTAGTGAATTGCAGTCTCCGAATGACAACTTCTTCCATCAGCTCTGTCATATGATCTATAAAATACAGAGAGTTTGAATATACTATATTTTACATTATTATTTAATTGATGCTTTTCGTGAACACAATGTACAAAAGTACAAATATCTTCATGCATACAAAAACCTCTCCCTATTAAAATATGTGATCAAGTATATACTATCAACACAATTTACACAAATACACATTTGCAGACTAGTGTATTCGTTAATGCATAAAAACTACAATATATGTATACATGTACATTTACCTAGTGCTTGGTTTTCACTTCCTTTGGTACTGCATCTCCCTTCCTTCCTTTCGGAAATGATATCCGAAATTGTTTCTCACCGTCGTTGGTTGCTTGTGGCCTTGAGGAATTTGCATTAAAATATGATACTGCCAAGCAGACTCTGGAGGAGAAAGTGATTTACACTTATTCATTGACAAGTAAATCAAGGAGAAATGTCTCTGAGAATGTCTCTCTGTTACAATGTCAGTCCTTCTTCCTCAAGGAACTGTAGGCACCTCTTCAGCCATTCCAAATCCATATTGTAAGAGGTTTTTTAACTTAATTACACTGTAACAAATAATAGAGATTGATAGTTTACACATTACAGATGATATTTATTATTACGTGTGGCTATTGAGTTTTGAATGAAGATACAAAATTATTTCAATAGAGTTAAATAGTATAAAAAATTAACTTACCGGTAATTATTACAAATACATAGTTATTGCAACTTTCTCAAAATATTGTCAACCAATGTAATTAACGGGTACAGATGGACCAAGAAGATAAACAGTTTACAAAACACTTTCATTATGCCATTTATCATTGCAAATAAACTATAATTAAAATAACAATATCCTTATATTAATTGATCATCTTATGATCGTATTACCTGAATAAGTTGGTCATCAAATCAGGTGAAATTAAACGTACACAAAGTTTATGTGGATGACCAGAACCTTGTTGTGGAGGCGTTACCACCAGGTAGTAGGTTTGTTGAGAACAAGATCGTGATTGTGGATGAATTGGTGGAGAGGGATAGAATAAGACCAGCAGATGAGAGGACGGCGCAGATAATTAAAGAGGTTGCCAACTTAGTATGCCCCTATACAAGAATGGAGGTTGACTATCCATCGGCCCATGATTCTGGATGGATGCCGTTGCTGGACATTCAGGTCCAAATTCGCGACGCGGATGGGTCTGTGGACTGGAAGTTCTACAATAAAGAGGTTTCCAGCTCACAATTCATCCTCAATCGCAGTGAACTCCCTGTGTCCGTGAAACGCCAATCCCTAATTCAGGACGGCATACGCCGATTGCGTAACACCAGACCATCTTTGGTACCAGAACTGCGCCAAGAGCTTATGGAGGATCTTGCAGAGATGATGCTGATCTCAGGATACCCAGAGTCTTTTAGGGCCAATGTAATCATTGCTGCCCTCAGAGGCTATGCCAATCAGGTGTCCGCGAGCGGGCGTGGTGATACGCCACTATATCGGCATAGATCTTGGGAGGAGAATGAGCGCAGGTCTAGGAAGAACGTGAAAAAGGCTTCGTGGTTTCGACCAGCTGACACCGTAATTTTTGTACCATCAACTCCTGGTGCAGAACTTGCCAGACGTGTACGAGGGGTGACAGCGGTACAGGGGCCCAGACTTGACGTGAATATCAGGGTGGTTGAAACTGGTGGGCAGACGATCAAGCAACAACTTGTTCGTACCGACACTAAATTTGGTGATGAGTGTCAAAGAGGAGAGTGTGTGTTGTGTCAGAGCAACCCTGGTTCTGGTGGTGGGTCATTACATTTCCGGTCCGGTGCGCTGTACAAAGCCACATGCAAAATCTGTGCCAAGCACAACACAGTGGCCGAGTACACTGGTGAAACCGGCCGAAATGCCTATACCCGGTTCCAGGAACACAAGCGCCAAGTAGAGAGTGGTAATCTCTCTAATGCTCTGGCTAAGCACTTGCTCGAAGAACACCCAGGAGACGAAGGTGACATTAGAAACTTCAAGTGTGAAGTCCTCAAGACCTTCTCCAAGCCACTCGAACGACAAGTTTCAGAGGCGGTCGCTATACACGGATCAGTTGCTGACAAGCTCCTCAATTCTAAGTCAGAATGGGAGCAACCTGCCGTAGAGAGATTGGTGGTCACTAGGGAACCACGACTGTGAACAGCAATATGGGATATGAAATCTGATTAAAATACAGATCTTTATGACCACTCCAGTGATTGGAGGATCTGACAGCGTCCCATGGGGGGTCATGTCATGTTCAGGTGACCTTTATACCACGTGTACTCACGACCACGTGTAGGTTCTGCACCTTGTTGCATCAAGTGTAAACAACATTTCGTCCCAGTATACATATACGGTAAGCTATGTTGTTCTCCTGGGGCGAGATGACCTTAGGTGTGAAAGTTTTTGGGGGCAGCAAAATGACTGGTCTTTATCAAGGATCACGTGGACGTGGCTAGTGGGATTTTCTCTGATCCTTTTTATCAAACGTAATGATAATGGGAATCTGTGTTTTATTTTATTAGATTTGTTGTAATAGGCACTATGTCTACAGAATAGTGTGAGGTACGAGTTGTCTCAAAACAATAACATACCCTTAGTCGATTGTCAAACTTTTCTTTCGATTGCCACCTCGAAAAGCTGGTATGTCTGACGTTTCGACCGTGCATGTGATTGCATATAATATCCCCTTTTCATACGTCAGTGTTATGTTTATGGCTACACAAGTTTATCTGAAAAGTATCTTGCGGTTATAACCATCGTTTAAACACTGGGGTTGATTAAGTGCACATAGCATGTTGGGTCGAAATAACCCGCCCTATACATCAAACGGGCCGAGACATTTCGTATCTGCACACAATAGATGTAAACAAATATGTAGACGAACACGTTGTGTTAGTGTTATTTCGGACTGAAGAAGGCCCTACAGTGGCTGAATATATATTCCATAGAAATGATTTTGATTTTACTTTGAATTTATTTTGGCCTTTTATTTCGGATTATTAATATACTAGCTTTATACCGTTTTTCCTCATTATAAGTTGGTCATCAATATCAGGATTAAATATATTTACTGTAGGCTTATGGCATTGGGTACTGGAATCCTTAGTGGGACATTGTATTTGTACTCCAAATTACTTCACTTTACAGGATGCCTCAACTTGGAGAAAAACATGCTTTCGTTGCTGTAAAGTGAAAAGAAATATTTAAAATTTCGTTAAGTTATTGGTTTAATGAGCTTGTTGAAAATGACAACTTTTACTCAGAATGTCAGAACTAACTGCGGACAGACTGTCGGCTACGAGCGACTGAGGAAAATATGCCACTTTTAAACATTCGAATAAGATATGAAAACGATTTGTTTTTGAAAGTCATGATGTAATCTGTTTAATGATGAATGATCGCTATTTTGCAGAAAAATTTGGGCTGTAATAGGGTTTAGGGTTTTTATCATCTATAAAGACAAAGTAACTGTCAAATATTATCATCGATACAAATGTTAGATAAGCTCATTACAAACTCTATTCATTTTGAGCATTAAACGATACAATGTAAATAAGAGTATGTATATTGTAGAGGAAATTGACGGTATGTCGTTACTTAAGATATATTCATATCATACTATATACAGATACGAGGTAAAAACACTGTTGCCATGATTTTTGTCTTTTTCTCTTTGCGATATATACGTGACGGGAGCCACAGTTAAACCACTGCTAATAGATACGTAAGTTCCGATAAATAAACAATACGTCCAATTAGTCATAATTGATAAATAACTTTTATTTCCAAATGTGCAAAGCAATAACTTGTCAATTGGTTTGAAACACATATCAGTATTTATCGAAGTCCAGAATTACGAAATACTACATGAGCAGAGTCAAGTTACAATTATTCAAATACATGTGAAGCTGTTCATGTATTTATATCTAGCGCTAAACAGACGAAATTCCGTACCTGTCCCATGATGTTGTATCGGGGTATTAAAAAGTTATCCTTGCTATCTTTCAGGCGGAAATTCTTATTGATATCCAGCTCCCGTTTGATTTTGTAATTTCTTCAGAGTTCAAGCAAAAGTCAAAGTCTTTTTATAGAATAGATTCCACAAACTTGTGTAACGTGCACCGGGTCCGGTTCGTCCTGATGGTCACTCCGAACCTACTGTGTCCTTTGGTAGCGAAATATAACAAATTATAAATCTAATAAAACCTCAATCTCAATTGAACAAATAATCAGAATATTTACAAGGGATTTATACAATTAACAAATGCCGTAATACTTGCTACGGACCTGACCACACATACCTATTAACAATACAATAATCCTATACAGCGCAACGGCACTATTCCGGTGCCCGCGCACTTGTCACTCTGCGCAGTGGCTACTATACCTATGTTCCTTAACCAATATCGAGCGCAGTGGTAACCTCGCCCGCTGCGCTGCACACTTGCTACTTGCTCTGTTATCGAGCGCAGCGGTGACTCGTCGCTGCGCCGCGCACTTGCTTCAGCGCGCAGTTGCTTTCTACAATGCTGGCTGTCGGGTATATAACTACTAAACACACGAAAGTCTTCTTCAGACTTTCACAGGGACTTATTCAGTCCTTGTATATTACCTGTTTAGCTTTTCCGACCTTCACAGCAAAACATCCCCCCGATAATGACTGGAGCACCTCTATTTATACCAAATGACCGTGTCCATATTTTGGTACACGGGTTAAACAGGTTATTCCATTTTTAATATATCTCTGGTCACCCGAACTCTTGATTTAACTTAAACAACACACATACTACTTAAAGAATTACAACGACACTGATACCACGTACTCGCTATGAAACACATCAAGCTAACAAGGTTGACAATGCTGAAACTATACAGTACACACAGCTACAGCTACTGAATACGGGCACATCCGGTCGTGTATACACGTGTTTATTTAAAACTCAAAACTGGGTCACAGCGTACGCACTTGTATTTACAAAGAGACAACATAACAAGAAGGGAACCTCTCGTTTCTATGACATATATGATTTAAGGAAAACTTTCCGTTTTCATCACACTTGCTTGTAATTTTGTCCATGCGGACCAGGCAAGCATGAAGTTCCAAGAAGTTTGTTACCACTACATCTTAGAAAATACTAAAAGGATATGTCTCTAATTCCGTGCGCAAGTCCCCCTAGGACCCTAGTTGTGGATATTGCATTTTGGGACCATATGATGAACAATATGGCCGAAAGGCCACCATCTTGGATTTTAATAAATAAAGGTCTGTTTCCGCTGTTTGTCAACTTTTATCTATAGGACGTAGCAAAAGTTTGGTTTGAAAAGCAGACATAGTATAACTCTTTCCAATGTCAGACATAGATCATTCTTTGGCGAGCGCCAAGATCCAACTGGAATCTCTTGTTTATGATTGTATTAACAGACGGTAACATATCCGAATTCAGCGGTACGCATAAATGCGTGTAGGGCTATGTAGCTACGAATTGCCCGATGCAAAATAAAATACTTAAAATAATACGAGCTGTAAAGGGGAGGCTCGGCTGCAGATGACTAGCGACCAGCACTAGCTGGTGGAACATGAACTATCCCCTCTCATTAACTGGTCAGCTGTAGATAACTAGCATTTATATAGCAACGTTACAAAGAACATTCACCAAACGTTGATATGCACTAAGTCGCACGCATTACTATAACTTGTCAACCGCGCCAAATTCTTCGCGTTATACTTTTACCGGAAAATCGGCCACAAAACACGGCTTTCGACGCCTAGTATTGCTATCGCCGAGAGCCAAAAACAAGTATTTCCATGCCGAAAAAGCCGTCCGCTTACGACGAATGTATTGACTGTTTATGTAATAATCAAAACGTTGTCATTTTGGGGAATGTACTTGAAGCTGAAAATACAATTTAAGAAGTTTTTCAGTGAGATTAAAAAAGTACATTTTTATTTCGAGAGTAGTTTATATGACAATCCCCTGTCGAGAACTTTTTCTCTCTACCAGTATTTCGTCGTGTCCACCTATCCCTATAGGGATCAACCAACTAAATAAAAAAAGACCTTCGAAATGGCCCCTGTGTATACAAGATTGAGCCCAGGATAGAATTTTAACCCGGCCGCTGATTGGCTGGCTAATTATGAATTTCAAAAGTAAAAATGTTTTCTGACAGGTAATTATTCCTAGATAACCATAATATCAATTTGGAAATTCATATTGAGATTTAGGTTCAAAATATCAATTTTGATAATGAATAGGTAAAAACATTAGAATTTCCGGATATTTTAGTGCAAAATGCGCCTGATTTCAATAAAGCTACCCTGGTTGGAGTTTGAGCAGAAGGACCCAAACTTTTTTTTTCTATCTAGTGTTATATGAGAACCTAGACTTTAATTATAGAACACAATACCTAACTAATATGTCTTTGTTTTAATAATACAGTACAAAACTTTAACAAAGTTTAACACTGTGGTCTATGTAAAATCATTTAGTTGGTTGCTCTCTATAGCGAACGCAACCGGAAGTATAAGAGTCAGTCACTGGAGCCGAGTGAGTCCATGGATACAAAGGTAAGTCGCCAAGTTTTAGAATAATATGTGTCACTGTGACTATGCATGCAGTTTATTTAGAATTGGCCAGTATGTTAATGGTACATATAACGTAGATTCAGGTAATTAGCACGGCTGTAAACGTGTGACATGTGCGTTTAACATCAGATGGGTACGATGACATGGGTGCGCGGTGCATGGTCTCCTCAGTTGTCAGAATTTAGTTCACAGAACTGTATGCATGTTCCAGTTTAGGTGAACCAGGAATTAGCGGTCAAATCAAGAAATTGGGGGGTCAGTCATCTCTGCCATATTGGAGTGCCGAGAGCCATAAAGGTATAAAACATAAGTTACAGCTTATACATTTGAAATTGGTAACATTAAGGGGAGACAATTACATTGTATTACATAATGTCTAGTTTGGGGTGTGGTATTTAGACCTGCCAGGTATCATTGGTGGGAGGGGGGGGGGGGGGGGGGGGGGTGTGGTGGTGGGGGGTGGCGGGGGGAGTCATCTCAGGTAAGCTAATTTAACTAATTGTACTGATTAATTGTAATATTAGGGCTAATTAGTTTATTAAAAGTATGCATTTTATGTTATAATGATGTAAAATACCATTTTGTGAATATTTTTTCCTTTAATGAAACATATTAATGGTGTTTCAGGGTCATTCAAGATTTCCGGAAATATGTGTTGGTTGCACAGATTCCAGTCATGGACAAAGACATGCATCTTTTGTGCTCATTACAGGTTTGATCTTTGTTTAATTTGTTTATTTTAAACAGAAAGGCTCTGGAACCATGTTCCTGGTAAATTTGAATATGTAAAAGGTTTGGTATATCTGGTTTTCTTCCAAAATCTTGACATTTTCTATATTATAGGGGTACCTGATTATGTAATGGATTATCTCCCCTTGGCTGGGGACTTTTCCTATTTTTCATTATATTCAGAAAGTTTAATCATGTAACTAATAATTAACTTAAACAACATTAATACTATTTCAATATTTAATACATAATTTGCAATTAATCAACACAGTGTGTAAGTTCAACATTTCATGTTTTCAGAATTACTCCGCGGGTGACTGTCCGAAGGTGAAGCCCTGTCCTGGACAAACCACTTGACCGATTAAGTTCATATTACAGATTTGACATACAGCCGAAATACACTTTACATCATAGGTGAGTATTAGAATTTTAATTTCTGCTATAGGGATCAACCAACTAAATAAAAAAAGACCTTCGAAATGGCCCCTGTGTATACAAGATTGAGCCCAGGATAGAATTTTAACCCGGCCGCTGATTGGCTGGCTAATTATGAATTTCAAAAGTAAAAATGTTTTCTGACAGGTAATTATTCCTAGATAACCATAATATCAATTTGGAAATTCATATTGAGATTTAGGTTCAAAATATCAATTTTGATAATGAATAGGTAAAAACATTAGAATTTCCGGATATTTTAGTGCAAAATGCGCCTGATTTCAATAAAGCTACCCTGGTTGGAGTTTGAGCAGAAGGACCCAAACTTTTTTTTCTATCTAGTGTTATATGAGAACCTAGACTTTAATTATAGAACACAATACCTAACTAATATTTCTTTGTTTTAATAATACAGTACAAAACTTTAACAAAGTTTAACACTGTGGTCTATGTAAAATCATTTAGTTGGTTGCTCTCTATATATACCTGCACATATACTCTTAGCATTTGCCTACTGTGTATACCACATACTAGTACGTAAACGAGGTACTTACCTGTAAAGCTGAATATGGGACTTGTCAGAGACCAAAGCTGACATTTTAAAATTAGTACGGTAATGTGAAGGTTTACTGATGTGGCGTCACAAACGCAGGCATGAAAGCCCACACGACTTGTTTTTACCTAACGGATGCCATCTTAACTCACTAGGCACTTCTAAGTTTTATTGGAACCTGAGACTGGCCATTAAACATGCATGTTCCAAATGTCTGGCTCATAGTGAGGGTAGGTTTTAGCTTGTTATAACGCGCTGATTATCAATGTCCATTTTTGGCGAGGGTCACCTCGCCATTGTGATCGTGGTTGCAAAATTCTCTTACAGTCAATTTCCTCAATATGATTGGCTTAGAAATTGCTCGCAGATACTAGCGCTCCTAGCGGTAGAGTATTCAACAACTTTGATTTTACCGGGAATCTTAAATAGCAAATTTTGAATATGAAAGTTACTGAAATAAGCTTATCTGTAATGTTGAAATAGGAATAGTAGATTACTGCTTTCATATCCTTCCCATATACACTATCAAAATGATCTTAGGTTGGAAATTTTTTACTTGAATTGTTTACAATGTTTCTAGACTTTTCGTCCCGAAAATGTTGTTTACAATGCATGAAGACGTTTCGTCCCGAAAATGCTTCGCTTCGCCCCTCGCGTTTGGTCCCTACTAGTGACAATTATCCCGCAACGGAAAAAATGAAATCAATGTTTCACCTCAAACATCAAAATTGTTTCAATAATGATTTTTGTATTTTGAATCATATTAGTTCGGGAGCAAATAAATTTCAGGACGAAATGGAGATTTGTTTATCACGGCTGCGTGATGCCACATGTACGTGTAAATCCACAATGGAAGAAAGACAACTCTAAGAAAATTTAGGATAAACTTTGTCAACTGATCAAATAGCGCATGACAGACGATGAACATTTTCTAAATGTCCAAGGTGGCGTAATCTTCCAACTTACGTCAGTTAATAAGGTATGAATATTTACCGCATCCATAATTATCGATAATTTTATAAGCACATGTATACATTATCAGATACACATTTACATATTAAAGCACGTTTAGAGGTTGTCACTAAAACATTTTAGCCTCTTTCATCACATGTAGGTCTACAGGAACTTGACGTTCTGATAATATATCAATGACAAAAATCATACTTAAATGTTCGAAGTGAGATTATTTTGGACTACTACATTTGTAGATCGATGAAAATGCCGATTTCTTTTTCATAATTCTGCCGTAGAACGGCACTTAAAAAGCTGTTTCAATGATTTGTTCCACTTTCTCCCACTTTTTCGAGATCAAAGGAATTATTCAAACACTGGAGAACAATGGCACACCAATTGTAGTCAGTTCTTATAAAGTAGTTTCTTACAGGTAGATTTTTTACCTGTAATTTTACAAATAGTCACAATTCTATTTAACTGTGAGTAAATGTTTTCATATTTTATCACACTATCTTAAAATGTAACAAAACATTAATTAATAAGAGATAACTCATTAAAATCAAAACATATATTTTTGACTTTAAACTTGAATTTAAACATATTTTATTGTCATAAAAGAACAAATGGATTGGGCACAAGTTATTTCAACTTAAGAAGCCTTCTCCAATCAACATGAAATATTTACAGGTGATGACATTCATACAATAGGTATAAACAATAATTGAATTCATCAAAGTATATAATAACAAGATAAACTATATATTATAAAATTATGTAATGTTCAAAATCTTCTGATGGACTTTATGAATGATTGCGCAAATTCAAATACATGACATTTTACTTCAGAAGCCAAGTTTTCATATCCGTAATGTAAGGTAAGGTTGGGTAAGGCGGCTGTGGGATGGTTCGGTACCGTTTGGCTCTGGGTCTGGTTTGTCCTTTGTTGGGTGTGTGTAATCTCGTTGTTGGCCTGAATTTTCTGGAACAGATGGATGATGCTGTAGATATTTGTGTGGGAATGTTCAACCTTATTGAGTTTGTTGTGCAATCCTCTTCTTTTACATACACTAGGTCAGTGAGGTTGCTGGATGTCGCAATGGCTATGATGCGGGATTGGTAAACAATCGTCAAGGAATTCCTTTCCAGTAGTCGTCTGTGTCCACTTTCCCTCGATATTTGATGTCGTGGATGGTCTTTGGTAGTTGAGGTGTCTGGGTGCGTCTGGCGTTGTAGAGTAATGTCTTGCTTGATTGAAATGTTGGTAGGTGTTGGACGGTGAAGAGTGTATCGTTATTCCAGTCATGAGTTTGCAGTTTGGTAACCTCTTCTTCGTAAATCCTGGGTATGGGACCTCCATGGTATTCAGCGGGTACAGATGTTCTCCATAATCTCCAGGGCCGTGATCTTGGCATGGTCCTGAGGATGGTTGTGGGAGTGGCGGCCATTTCCTGTAGGGAGGTTGTTGCGGGTACTCAATATGGAGGGGCAGTCAGGTATGGTGCATCTTCAGAGGTGCATTCTCCTCTGCTGTTCTTCACATAGTAGATGTAGCCATTATAAGCAATGTTCTGTCTTCCAAATTAATTTCTAAGAAACTTCACCTGAATCTGTGCGTTTTCCATGTTGGTGGTTGATTGGGAACTGTGATAGTCAAACCTCTCTTATGTCCTTATATACTTATAACATACAGCTTGGATGCTAGTCTGAACACTTTTTTTGTTATTAGCAAAATCTTAAATGTATTCACTTTTCATCCATTTTATGACTTGATAATTAAAAAAGTCAGCTTATGTGGCCATTTACAAATACCTACATACAATGTATGCTAATTATTTGATTACTGATTCTTCACTCAAAAAATTCCAAACTATAAGACATCTCCTCATATTTATCATAACTGTCTTTTATAGACTTAGCTGATGAAAATGGTATATGATATGTAAATGTTGTTTAAATAATGATGAAATTAGATAACTTTAAATATTGTGTAAAAACCAGGTAATGTGGAAGAACACGGGTATAATCCAGGTAATGTGGGAAAACACAGGTAAAATCCAGGTAATGTGGGAGAACAAAGGTCAAATCCAGGTAAGAGATATGTGAAGCAGACTTTAACTGCTGTCACAACATAACTGCCCCTATGTTTTAAAAAAAGTGGGAGAAACAAGAACACACCGTTACAATCTACAACAAACGTGAAGAAAACTGTTAAATGTTTAGCAATTATCCTGAGTTATATTTTATCAACGATCAACAGAGATTAGCAATTAAAACTTACATAAACATACTCCCGATTCTCACTTGCATTGTGTGATCACTCGAGCGGAACTAATCTCTACCACCTAGCACAGTCTTACAAATTCAATCACACAAAAGCCTACACGATCACTGTTTTTAGTGCGATTACATCTTTGGGTATGAACAATACTAGTTCTTTGAACTTTTTAATCGGCAAAATAAACTTATCACCGTGCCCATGGACACATGCATATGCGTATACTTATACTTCTTTGTGCACATTATCAGATACATAATTATATGACAACTGCTGTATTACAATCAATTTATGAAGGACAAAACTCTAAAGAACAGGATGACTAAAGAACAACACAGTGTTCCAGCTAGGATTTGAAAAGGGCAGGGCGCTGGGCAAAAAAAAGGACATTTTTTTCGCGACATAAAGCTTTTAGGGCATTTTATATACGACATACAGCTAATATCAGAAACAACTGTATAATATGTATATCATTGCATCATAATCATCAATGATTCTAATATCAATACCTATATTATGGCATCAAGTAGACTTTGGGAGTGTTTTGTGAATTCTCCAAAATGTCGAGACATAGAAAGAAAAAGTTGACTGTTTTGATAATAATTCGTTTAATTTTTATTTGGATTACCAGGATGCCACAAAATCGCTTTGTTTCAGTTCTGTATTTGTCTCCGTACTCTCTGCTGATTCCTTAAGTCTTACTTCAAGAACATCTTCCATATATTTGTCTTTGCAATGTGTGTTGTCATTTACAAAGTCCATTCAGTCTTGCATCAAGTAACATTTACCAAATAAGTATTATAAATTGCCACAATTTGTCTTTTAGTGATCATGCGTTTACCATTTTGTTTCAGAATGTTGGAACAGGAAATAAATTTCAATAATATTTACTCTAAACTGGTATTGTTATTTATAAAAAAAAATGCTTAATTATATGATATTAGCCTTTTCAGTAATTACTCTGTTAATACATTTATTGTTTCCTTATGTTTTACAGAATGTCTTTAATATGATTTAATGATTTTGAATTTGTTTATTTTTATGACATGTACATGCTTGAAATAAAAAGAATAAATAAAACATTAAATTTATAACACAATATGACATTAGTTGTTAATATTTTTAGAAAACATATTTAGATTATGGTTAATAATACACTAATCATCATCTTCGACACAATTTATTCAAAATAAATTAAGTATTAATTTGCATAACACAGGTTGTTTTATGTTTTCCCTCCTTGACTATCAATCTTCTCTGATCACTCTGAAAGTGGTGATTTTACCTTTTTCGGTCACCACATGAACTGCCCTTAAATCGATTACATCCAATGCAATGAGACATACTGCATTTATTATAACGCTGTAAGGCAATTCTGCAAGATCAGCTTACATTGTCTATTTACATTGAACATATACATGCACAGTATGGTACCTTATTTATATCTCCTTTCCTATTTTCAATCTACCTTGGAATCTTATCTGGCGGAAAAAAATGTTAATTGTCTGACAACTATTGACAAATTATTTACAGATAATATTGAAATGTATCCCAAACTTTTTATCATTTTATATGCCGATGACACTGTTCTGCAACAAATGTTAAACGGATTTGAACAATATTGCATTACATGGAAATTATAACCTAATATCAGAAAGATAAAAGTTGCAATGTTCTCAAAACGTAAATTGGCCCAACAACACCAGTTTACGTTATGGGATATAGAATTATTTTGATAAGAAGGCTAGGGTATACATATCTAGGTATATTTTTTAACATTAATGGTAGCGTTTTTAAAGTAAAGGACAAACTGCTGAACAAACAATTAAATCAGTGTCTACTATTTTTTAAAAAACAAAGGAATGTATCTCTTCCTGTTGATTTTAAACTGAAAATATTTAGTCACTTGTAATGCCAGTTTTATTATACTCGTCAGAAGTATGGGGATTTGAATATACAAATATTGTAGAAAAAATCATTTCTAATTTCCTCAAGTTAAGAAAGTGTATTAAATAATTCATGGTCTATGGCGAGCTAACAAGATATTGATATTGGAATAAAATGTAGAATGATTACTTTTTGACATAATGTATACTTTACATGATATAGACCAGACATTTTTTAAATGGCTGTAAGATGTTTAAGATATTTTATCCAGAGCTAGTTTAAATCATGTTTGGATATATCAATCAACTTGCTGTTTTACAAAAGAATAATTACAAAAACTTGTTAAAAGTAGACCAATTGACCAATTCATTTAGAAATGGTATGACTATATTGATAAGTCTTCTAGAGGACTGACATATTCTACATTTTGGCATAGAAAAATATGCCTCTTGTCTGTCACTGCTGCAAAACAATACTTGTTAACTGATACTTTGGTCCCAGGAACTTGATGAGAATAACAAGGAAAAGGTTAAAGATGCTATAAAATCATTTGGCATATAACATCGTAGGAAATATTAGAATGGGCTCCCAAGAGTTTAGTATGTGTTTCTTATTTAACACCTTGGTGTCCAAGGAATCCTCAAAAGTCCAAACTGGAAGGAATACAAGCAAAATTTATTTCTTAATATCCAAAAAAAGTGTTGACTTTAGAAATATATTCTCCAATCATTGAGACCGAGCCATTTAGTACTTTCAGTACTTTGATTAACAAATAGTTCAGCTTTATATATGGCCTTCGGTTTGCTAATTCAGTATGTACGGGTTATTTAATTTATATTACTCTTTATCTTTTGATTGAGTCTGATATCTCAGTTCAGTCAAACTGTGACATGTTAATTAAATACAAGTTACAGCTTCACTCATTGGTTTGATAATTTCACTACAGTCCAGCTATGACTAGTTATTACATTTCAGTACAGCCCAGCTATATCTGGTTAATATTTTTAGTACAGCCCAGCTATAACTGGTCATAATATTTTAGTACAGCCCAGCTATGACTGGTTATTATATTTTAGTAAAGCCCAGCTATGACTGGTTATTATATATTTAAGTACAGCCCAGCTATGGCTGGTTATTATATTTTAGTACAGCCCAGCTATGACCGGTTATTATTATTATATAATTAAGTACAGCCCAGATATGACTGGCTATCATATATCTTACGTGGGTTTTATACATATATATCCAATACATATCACTGTGTTATGCTGGTTTTCATTTTCCTTATACTGTGTCTAATTATGACATCCAGGCCTATGTCTACCAGCACCAGGTCGAACCAGAAACGTAAAGCACCAGAAACCACCTCATCTCCAGTGCCAATTAACGTACCAGCCCAGGAAGAATCTGCAGGATCCATTCCGGCAGCTAAAATTTCGGCTATAACGAAAACTGTAACTGCAGCGGTTTTGGAGGAGCCCCGAAAGCCACCTGCCCCCTTGACCAATGACATTACATCAACATTATGTGAACCAGCTGCAGCAGCTGGGAGCTCAGCAACACAGGCCCGCAATGCGACAGCTGTGATAATACATCCAAACACTTCCGGCGATCATACAGAGACAGGTGCTAATTTTGATATGAACTAGCATGTAACTATCAGTAATACTAATAATGTGTTTGTACCTGATATGCCATTTGTCAAGCCACCACAGATATCATGCCGCCCGTTATATCAAAAAGTTGCACCTTAAGTAAAACAAAAAAATATGGGATGGGAAATTCGTAGACCTATCACAAATTTTGGACGAGCAAACTGCTCCAAAGTATACTCTACCACTCGATGACTCTTGACAAAGGCAAACCAAGACAACGATTTTTGAATATAGAAAGATGGACAGATGCATTTAGCATAGTTTCCTCTGTTGATAGACAGAAGTATCCAGAGGCCACTGAGGGTTTGGCTACTTACCAACATGAGGTTCGCAATATTGCGAAAGCCGGTGGTGCCTGGTATACGTATTATACTAGTTACAAAGATATGGATTGGGGCTCTTTAAAGCAAGAGCTATACTGCATGACTATGACAGCATCAAAGTCAAAACCCCAATCATCCAATCGAAAACAAACATTCCCTTCATCTTCCCTAAATACATCAGGGAGTCCTACTTTTCGTTCCAATCCAGGAACCTGCTTTCGCTTTAACAAGGGAGCACACTGTGGGGGTTGCTCCTTTTCCCATGTCTGTGGAAAATGTGGTGGAAAACACCCTCAGTTCAAATGTTCTGAAAAGCCTAAACTAACCACAGCTCCAACCTCCTAACTCTAGAATATATTCTTCTTCAGTGACAACACCTATAAATGTTGATGTTGGCAAAAAAATGTCGATGGTCGGTAAAACACTTTATAGTGTTACATCTACAGCTTCACTACCATATGAAATGAAGAGGAAGAACGACAACTCTGTTATAACAGAGTTTTCGTTCTGGAACGAAATGTTAACACGGCTAAATAAACCTATCAACCCGCTTATTTTCGCGATTTGGGTAATAAGGAAACTATGTTATAAATTTTGTTAAAATTTTCAATGTAAGTTAATCTCAGCGTGATCTATCGATTGAAATAATCGTGTCAGCTATGAAAATTCTTTAAAGGTGATATTTTTTGGGTCAAACAGGCAAAAATCGGCATTTTGATCACAGGTTTCTGTTTAATTCGTCCTAGTGAAATAACTTACAAAGTTAGCAATCTGAGACTCTACATATAAAAAGTCTAAATAATTCTGAACAAAACGGTATTTCTGATTTTTGGAAATGTTACATACAACGACCACAATACAGCCTTGAATAATGGTGATATTTCGCAGGTTCTCGGTAAATTTCCACAACAGACGAGCTATTTCGGGGTCCCAGACGCCTTCCTTCGGAGCTATTCTCACCGATTGGACCGGCAAATATACCATTTAAAAATGAGTGATATTTATGAAATTTTCTGTAGAGGTGAATAAATATCGTGAAATGCGTAACAAAATTATTCACTAATCATCACAATTGTGTTACAATATGCGCCCAAAAAGTGCAACAGTGAAATGGATCTGTTTGTACTGATTCGAATGCACAAAATCATGGCGCAGACTATCGCGCCCCCTATGAGGAATGTGTATTTTGTCTGTATCCGGTTGAGTAAAAACGTTGAAGCCGCCTTGATGTTCAAGTTAAATCCGGCATTATCAGGTAAGTAATTGTTCATTTTACTTGTTATAGACATCAATATCATTATCGGTGGATATTACTATTATCAGATATATTTGATTGTTTTTGTAGGCCTGCAAATATAACGTTAGGTACAGTTTACAGTCTGTTTACAGTCTGTTTATGATCATCTTGGCGAGTGACTGTCTGACAACAGAACCATGCATGCGTTCTAAATCGTGGCTTAACAGCACGTAAACTGACAATTGTACTGCCTTTGAGGCAGATGCCGTTTGAATATATGTATCTCCTAATATATTGTTTGATCATATGATTAAATTGCTAGTTAGTTAAACCATAAAGTAATGCACATGTCGTTTCGGTAGTCCGTAGGCTCACATTTATCGCAGCTTCGTTACATGTCATTTCGGTACATGCGGAAGTCTTTTCGGTATCATAAAGTGAACATGGCGAAATGACTTTCAGAAGGTACCGAAACGTCTTTAAGTAATCTGAATATTAGACAACTAAAGAAAACAAACCAGAAATTTAAAAAAAAAAAAAATGGTAACAATGTAGTTTGACAATGGATATGATCAACATTATTACATGTAGATAGATATGGACATTTGTATGCACTGCAGTTTTACATGACACATTATAATTGCTTAGGCTTAAGTTACTGTACAGACTGGGTGGGTGAGGTCAATAATGTTAATGAAAATTCATTTCACAATTTTGCTGTGTTGTGTATAGTGATAGACAACTACATTTGTACTGCGTAATAAATAGGATGCCGACAGGAATCATCAGATTGACCCATGTTGTGAAAAATTAGCATACATGTATAATATCACTCTGACCCATTTAGCAATGTTATATACAGTCATGTCATAAATGTTGTAAGACGAACGTTACTGTGGCGTCGTAGATATTAATGACGTCTGTGATGTTGTATGATTATCTCGGTTGACACGTCAAATCCAAGCCTGATTTCGCCACTCTTACATAAAACAGAATTGAAACAAAACATAGTAATCCCTATTCTCTCAAGGATTCAATAGATCTAGGATTAAATAAACATGTCTTATTGCCCCCCCCCCCCATTTTCGCCGAGTGAAATGTTCTAAAAATGCACATTTGAAAGAAAAAAGGGTCCACCTACACATTTTTGAACTTTTTAGAAAATATTTCGCTGCGCGGCGTGTTTCCTAAAGCATTCAATTATGTAATGTTCAAACCTTTAATAATGAAAATTCAATACACACGAACTAGACTAAAAATGTCCATCAAGGGATTATACTATTTCAAAAAATGCTTCTTAAAAGATTTATTTGTTTATATGTCTTAGCAAGACAATCAGATGATTATTATTTTGAGTTACACAACAATGTGCCGATGGTGTGAATCCGGTATGTTCAGATCAAGCTGGGTTGCATAATGGTAAGATGACACTCACAATTTTCATTTCTAAATGCAGGTAACTTTAAATCGAAAAATTACCATGTTCAGAACGCTTAAAAATCATCAAAATACAAAAATCGTAATATTTTTTTCCCAGGGGGAGACCCCCGGACCCCACAAAAACCCAAAACTCTCGCTACGGCAAATTCAACAAAATGCATCTTAAAACTCATCTCAGCCATTCTAAATACACCCTGTAGTAAAACTTTTTCCCGGGGGAGACCCCTGGACCTCCTCAAACACCAAAATCTCGTGCCTACAGCGCTCACAAATTCAACAAAATACGTTGTAAAACTTATCTCATCCATTCTAAATCGTAAATTTTTTTTCCTGGGGAAATCCCTCGGACCCACAAACACGAAAATCTCGCGCCTAAGGTGCTCGCAAATTCAACAAAATGCATCGTAAAACTCATCTCTGCCATTCTAAATAATAAAATTTTTTGCCGGGGGAGACCCCCCAAAATTAATTTCCTGTTAGCGACGCCACTGTCTATAGATGTGTACAATGATTATATGTAATGATATATGAAAAAAGTAATATCAAGTATCTCCTGTGGGTGCGGGGCGCGGGGAGGGGGGAGGTGTTAAGAAATATTGAGGACCTTTGCCCCCCCATTACGTTTCATCTTCCTACGCCACTGTCCTGTCAGAATCACTAAAGTTTTGACTATGTTTTGATTAATACTAGTTATGTGATAAATAGAATCTTACACTCATGGCTATATAATTTGAAATTTATTAAACTTAAATTTATAAAATTTGAAATACCACGAGCCTTTAAGGATATTTTGACATTTTATTTCCAAAATAACAACAGTTTTCTGGGTTTTTTTTAAAAAATATCATACAGTATCTAGGTAAAAGGAGACCTAGTTATAACACTCACTATACAGTAGTGAATGTCAAACTTGTAACAGCCTCATCAGCTTGAGAAATGTTTTCAAAATTTTTCTAAATCAAAAAATTAAAAAAAAAAAAAATTGAAAGCCATATCGGTTAAGGTATAGACTTTTAAATTATGGTTTGCTTGCTGTTGACATTTTTTTCATCTGTGATTAATAACACTTGGAAACGGTAACTATTTTAAATACTAGTACCTATATACAAATGTATATATATATACAGCTGTAGGTAATCTTCCTCAATATAAAAATTAAATATGATTAATAAAACAAAGGACTGAAGCATGAAAGATGTACCAAGTAATTCATTTCTGCGTATGTATAAAAGCTACAAATAGATCCTGTAATGTGATGATTTATTTAACTGATTTTCATATCCTTCAGCAGTATCAAGGATTTAAAATAATTTAATTACCTGGTACCATATGTGTTCCAATTCGGATGTACAATTCGGATGTAGAATAGAGTTCTCTTTTTTTTATTAGTTTAACTTCCTATTAACAGCCATGCAGGGTCATTTAAGGACGTGCCAGATTTGATGGTGGAGGAAAGCCGGAGAACCTGGAGAAAAATCACCGACCAGCTGTCAGTACCTGGCAAATTCTCCACATAGGATTCGAACTTGTGACCCAGAGGTGGACGGCTTGTGGTAATATGTCAGGACAACTTTACCACCTGGCCACCGTGGCCCCACTAATAGAGTTCTCATAAAAGGTCTCATAAATGTTATGATAATTAGAAAGATTGGCACCTAATATAACCCGTTACCCTAATTGCCCAACATGAAATTCCAATTAGCGTTATACATTTCAAAGGCATTTCTTGATTAAAGCATTATATTTTTAAATATCTTATGTAAGTATGATCAGATGCATGTATACCATCAAGGGTTGAAAATGACAACTGACTTACTTGTAAAAGGGTACATGGGTTTTAAATTAAAATCTTTATATTCTTTAAATGTCATATGAACAGTATTCATTGGGACTGGATAAAGGGAGGTAATTGGCTTATTATTTTTTAAGGTATATTTTCTAGCAAAATGCTCAATATCACTAAAAGAATTGCGAAAACAGAGAAATGTATGTTTAGTTTTGGATTGAGTATTCGGTCAGACCAATATTGTCTATATTTTGACTTTTTTTTTTATCTACATGAGGAAAAACAGTTTCTAAGTGAAAAAATGGGGGTAGCAGATCGAGACTTTTACATGATTATTCGTGATGAACATGTTTAAGTACATGATATTTTTCAAATCTTTGATGCCGTGTCATTATGAAACGATATCATCCATATTAAATGAATTCTGGTTATTTCTTTATTTTTCAAGACATTTTATAGTACATAACATAATACAGGCATATACACATTCACTCCGACATACCATATACATTATACATGTATGTATAGTAATTGCAATCATATGAAGTACATACATACATTTATACATCTATTACATAGATTTATACATTTTCTGGTTATTTTAACTTGATTATAGCAGTAGTTTTATTTTGTTGTTGTTTTTTTCTCTGTAAAAAACTGTTTAACATTTCTTGTTCTCTAAAATGTATGTATTTGTAAGAGATTGAGTGCCAGCCAGGCGATATTGTCTATTATACCATTTTTTTACTTATTTTTCGATAAAATGGGGATAGCTAGCAGAGACTTTTGCCTGATTATTCATGAAAATGCATATTCCAGGCAGCAATAGCAATTATGATGAACTCCTTGCTTAATTGTATGTCATAGGGACAATCATAAAATGCCACATTCAAGTTTTAAGTCTCCCTTTATTTAAGAAAATAGCAGAGTAATAGCCTAATCCTTCTCCATACGCCAGGGGTTACTATCACTGACATAATATCTACCCCTGCACTATTTCATAATTAACTGATCGCCAGCTGTCAATCAAACCGCATTGTTTGTTCCTTGGGGGTAGAGGCGTGGCTATTTTACACCTGGCAATCGGTAAATGAAACTGCAGGCAACAGAAGACACAGGTCACTAGATCATTTAACATACATCAAAGGAATTTTATAATGTGGTCCACTGAACATATGTGTTGGTTTGAAGTTGGGTGTCACTTTCTCTGTAATCTTGAAAGGAAGTCTATGCAGGAATCAGTTTTGAGGTCACCTGAGATGAAGTCTCCAGTGACCTAATCTAATTTTGCAGAGACTTTTCAAGGCCAAAGGTCAATCAAAATTGTGAATTATATGGTCCCCTAGGAACCTGAGGGTTGGGGCCAAAAGGGGTCAATTAGGCTAAAACTTCAACAATCTTCTTCTAAAATTCCAGAAATAGTGGAATCAAATACTCTTCATAGATGGAATCACGTGGGGAGGGGGTCACGTTTACTATAGTTTATTTAGGTAAAACACATTTTTGAGCATTATTTGGTCATTTGTAATAGAAAATGAATCAGAATTATCAGTATGAAATGGTCATTGAATCATATTAACATATTTACCATAACTGACCCCCAGGGGCCTGAGGGGTGGGGCTTAAATGGGTCAAATAGGATAGGCTTAAACTTCAAAAACCTTCATATAAAATTCTGGAAATGGTAGAATCAAATACTCTTCATAGATGGAAAGGTCTTAAGGTCCTTTACAATAATTATGAATTTGATTATTTGAACCTGGGGTCTCATGTTTTCCCCTCAGGAGGGGTCAAGTTTACTATAGTTTTTATAGGGAAAACACATTTTTGAACATTATTTGGTCATTTGTAATAGAAAATGAGTCAAATGTTGTCAGAATTATCAGTATGATATGGCCATTGAATCCTATTAACAAATTTTCCATGATTGACCCCCAGGGGCCTGAGGAGTGGGTCCAAAAGGGGTTTATTTTAATTCATTAATGCTTTTTAAAGATTTGAACCAACTTTGCAATGTTCTTTCTGTATCAGCACTCAGGTGACCATTAAGGCCTCTTGGGCCTCTTGTTTTCTTTTGAACTGCATCCAATTTTACTATGAGATATTAGTCCATGGGTGGATATTACGTCAGTGATAGTAACCCCTGGAGTATTGAGGATGTAGCCAAAAATGATTTCTGCTAGCCTGTGATTGGTCAGTTTGTTTCTTCTGAAGTGGCTCCAATGTTACTATGAGATACCGGTAGTCCAAGAGTGGATATTACGTCAGTGATAGTTACCCATGGAGTATTGAGGATGTAGCTTAAAAGGATTTTTTCATTTTTTAATTACATTCCTTTATTGGTGTTTTTATAGACAATCAATTATATTGTATCTTTCAGGTTAACTGCCAGTATATATTATACAATGAACTACCAAGGTTGTTTAAATAAATAACCTTGACCTTTATTCAAGGTCACAGGGGTCAAATAGACTAAAATCCTTAAATGACTTCAAGCTCTGGTATATTTTTAGGTCAGGAAGATCTATTGTCATCATGCATCGTCCGTCATCGTGCGCCGTCCACAGTCTGCAGTGCAAAACTTTTTCATTCAAACAAAAGGCCCAGGGTACTGACATTTGGCCTGTAGCATGCTGGAATGAAGGGCTACCAAGTTTGTTCAAATGAATGACCTTGACCTTCATTCAAGGTCACAGTGGTCAAAAAGGCTACAATCTTAAAACAAATTCTTATCAAGAACCAAATGGCCCAGGGTACTCATATTAGGTTTGCGGCATGCTGGGATGAAGGGCTGCCAAGTTTGTTCAAATAAATGACCTTGACCTTCATTCAAGGTCACAGGGGTCAAATAGGCTAAAAGATTTTAAACAACTTCTTGTGAATAACTAAGAGGCCTAGAGACCTGATATTGGGTCTGTGGCATGCTAGAATGAATGGCTACCAAATGTGTTCAAACAGATGACCTTGACTTTCATTCAAGGTCACAGGGGTCAAATAGGCTAAAATCTTTAAACGACTTCATGTGAATAAGTAAGTAGCCTAAAGACCTGATATTGGGCCTGTGACATGCTGATATGAATGGCTACCAACTTTGTTCAAATGAAAGACAATGACCTTCATTCAAGGTCACAGGGGTCAAATAGGGTAAAATCTTTAAACGACCTCTAGTGAATAACTAAGAGACCTAGAGATCTGATATTGGGTCTGTGGCATGCTAGAATGAAAGGCTACCAAGTATGTTCAAATGAAGGACCTTCACCTTCAC
Organism: Argopecten irradians; assembly: GCF_041381155.1. Lineage (NCBI taxonomy): Eukaryota > Metazoa > Mollusca > Bivalvia > Pectinida > Pectinidae > Argopecten > Argopecten irradians. The sequence goes on from NC_091142.1 coordinate 41,791,193, forward strand.
TCAAGGTCACAGGGGTCAAAAAGGCTAAAATCTTTAAACGACTTCTTCTCAAGAACCAAAAGGCCCAGGGTACTCATATTGGGTCTGTGGCCTGCTTGGATGAAGGGCTATCAAGTTTGTTCAAATAAATTATCTTGACCTTCATTCAGGTCAAATAGGCTAAAATCTTTTAAAGGCCCACTACCTTTCCGGAGCAAAACAAAAAGGTTTCTTAAAAGCATTTATAACATCAGCAAATATATGCCGATGGCCTAAGACGAGGTTACAACACCAAACATATGCAAGATTTCTTGCATAATATAAGATAACAGTGGAGAGTCATTTCGCTGCTTTGCCGTCTGGCGCAGTGATAGTCAACTACCGCGCGGTATTTAGGACGACAGCGGGAAACATAAGACGACCCGTGTTATGAAAATTATTGTTTTATTTATTTTAATCAAATTGTTCAGACGGTGATAATACGTGTAGTATTAACGGTAAGTTAATAACTTTTGTGACGCTACAAAATTATCAATCTCGTTTTAGATTCCCATTTTAAAAATTAAAAGCTGTTTTGGAAAGGTAGTGGGCCTTTAAGGACTTCGTGTGAATAACTTAATGGCCTATAGAGACCTGATATTGAGCCTGTAACATGAATGACTACCTTGAGACTGGAAATTGGATTTGCAGCATGGAGGGGATCAAGGGACCTTCATTCATGGTCTAATTCATTAAATATATCAGGACCTGGACTTCTTCTAATAAATGATTTCTTTTTGGATTGCCTTAACTGTGTGCCACTACTTTATTCTTTGAGGTGTTGTATTGTGCCAATAGTCAGATGACCGTTAAGGCCCATCGGCCTCTTGTTCATAACCTAATGGAATTGGTCCCGTTTAAGGGTAACAACAAGAGTTATCTTCCCTTTCTCTTCTCTTTATTTCATCCGCGAGGTGTCGCCCAACTAGTAAGATAAAGTTGATAAGTCTATCATAGCTATTCAATCTTTACTCAACAAGTCAAAGCGCTCGCTGAAAAACTTACAATCTCTGATAGGTTTACTCAACTTAGCGTGCTCTGTGGTTGTGCCTGGTCGTCCCTTCCTTCCTCGTCTCATTAGTTTAACTATTGGAGTTTTTTTAACCCTTTCATCACATTCGTATTACATTAGAAACAAAGGATGATTTACGAGTGTGGTTACAGTTTATTCAAGAGTATAATGGGCGCACGATTTTCATAGAGGCAAAATTCCTGTCCAATCACACCTTTCTGGTGTATACAGATGCTTCTTCTACTATTGGTTATGGAGCTGTTTTCAAAAATAGTTGGCTGTACGACGTTTTTCTTAAATCATTTAGAAAGTGTAATATCTCAGTGCTAGAGTTTTATCCTATTTTACTAGCTGTGTATACCTGGGCTTATCATTCCATCATCTTCTTCACTGACGATGAAGCACTTGTATCGGCCATTAACAAACAAACTAGTAAGGAGGAAACACTCTTAAAAATGGTCAGATGTTTAGTTCTAAAATGTCTACAACTTAATTTGAATTTTAGATGTAGACATGTTGCTGGAAAACGCAAAATCCTTGCTGGTACCTTTCGCGGTTACATTTTTCAAGTTCAAGACTCCCGCCCAACAGACGGATGTTCTTCCAACAGAAGTTCCCAACCACTAGGTACCACACAACTTCTTCCTGTCATTGAACATCTACTGACAGCTTCCCTGGCACCATCAAGTCGCAAAATTTATGATAGAGCTCTGAAATACTTTCAAAATTTTGTTGTAGCAAGTCAATTTGACCCTTTTAGTCAACATCTTTGCCCATCTCATATTTCACTTTTCGTTGCTCATTTGTATAATCACAAATTTTCACCTAGAACTATTTCTACATATTTGTCTTCTATTGCCTATGTTCAAAAACTATTGCATAAATCTGATCCAACATCATCCTTCCTGGTTAAGAAAGTAGTTGCTGGTGCGTATCGCTGAGCTCCTTCCATGGATATGATATTGCCCATTACTGTACCAATATTAGACCGTCTTATACAGGCAGTGGTTCATACAGCCACAACAGCATACTACCATGTCCTTTCCAAACAATGTTTTTATTTGCTTTCAATACTTTAGCACGCGTCGGTGAAATCACAATGACTGGCAAAAATCAGAACAATTTACTGCTTTCTGATGTTCAGCTGGAACAATCTAGTTCTGGTCTTGTGATAAATGTGTTTTTAGTCGCTTTAAACACAATTTCAACAATGCTCGACACACAATCAGTTTTGGTCATGGACCGACAAAATCATCTGCTGCTAAAGCTTTGCATGATTATTTACTTTTATGGGGATCAAATTCAGGCCCCTTGTTTGTTATTCCTGGCAACGCCCCGGTCCCCCGCCCCCTTTTTGACAGACAGTTACACAGATGTCTAGCTTTTTGTAAGTTAGATAGTACATGTTATAAAGGCCATAGCTTTAGGATCGGAGCGGCATCCTATGCTGCAGAACAAGGCTATTCTGATGCAAAAATTTGTTCTATGGGGAGATGACATTCCTCAGCCTTCCCGAAATGCATTAGGGCAAATTCAGTGATGTAGTTACATCATTCTCACTTACTATGTGCTGTTTTTATTTGTTTTAATATTACAGTATTTCTTCTTTTGAGAGTAATATAGTGTACATGTATTCTAGGGATAGTTTGCTTGGGCCCTCTTCCTCATTTATACATTTTTTCCGTGTGGATTAGTTTTTCTACTTAATACAATTTGGTGTGTTTTTAAAATTTTACTGTTTAGGAAAGCTTGCTTGGGCTGGCTTCCTTGTTCACATAGGTATTAAGTTTGATTGCATAATTATTTGGCAATATAAATCTTATCATGGTTAACTTTAAATGTTTTGTACATAGCCTAATATGTGTTATTTTGTTTTAGTAATCGTGACAGGAACTTGCTTGAGCCAGTTTCCTGGATTTACTGTAATACGAGTACGCATATTGCAGAGGAAAGTAAAAGTACAATTTATACAGGGACTGCTTAACTTATATGTTCAAAATATACTATATGTATACAAAAATGATATCCTGGGGTTTTTTCTTGGTCCCCTTGCAATATATACATTACGGGAGCCACAATTTTATCTCAGTAAATGGATGCATACTTTCGTATAAATAAACAATGATGGCTTCTAATGTCGAAAGTGAAAAGAAACAACTAGTATATAATTGGATAATTTAATGTTCAGGTCAAAATTACTCCTTCACTGACAGGACATATATAATGTTTATCCTCTGGACAACAATTGATGTTCAATCGTGTTTATATAGGGCATGAGTAGTTACCTGAATCGTTTTCGGGACACAACTATTGATTCTATTAAGAATATGTTTATGTTGAAGTAAACAAAGAAGCTTTATTTATGTCAATGATTGTAATAGTGTCAAGTAAGTCACTTCTGTTACTGAAGAAAACTCTAGACCTATATCAATAGATAGATGATACCATTCGTCGGCAGTGTAGAATACAAAATAATAATTAATGAAACATTGCATGAACAGAGTCAATCAGGTTGCTTAACTGCTGCCTTGGCTGGCCATTTATTTATATCTAGAGTAGAATAGACCGTTAAGTTCCTTCACCTTTCCTGTGATGTTAGACCAGGATATTTCAAAGTCTGCAATACTATCCTCCGGGCGGAATTGACAAGATTCTCTCTCATTTCACCGTTTTCATCAGAGTTCAAGCAAAAATCGAAGGCTTATAAAAGAATAGACTCCACAAACTTGCTTGTAATTCCGTCCATGGGGACTAGGCATACATAAAGTTCCAAATCCTTGAAATTTGTTGGGAACAGGTTATTTTCTACTGCATGTATGACACCTCCGTCACCGCCGTGCTCTCTGAGACGCTCACGAAATGTCCTCCTCGTCATCCCCACGTAGATCGGATACCTCTCCTCACTTTCGGGTTCTAACTTGACATAAAACATATACAGACCTCTATATTTGGTACAGCCCCAACGCCACTTATGTGTAAGTCAACCACATCACCAACAGCCCCATCGCTGTATATGTCCAGCACCGCCACTTATATGTATGTCCAGCACCGCCACTTATATGTATGTCCAGCACCGCCACTTATATGTATGTCCAGCACCGCCACTTATATGTATGTCCAGCACCGCCACTTATATGTATGTCCAGTACACTACCGATAGTTCCCAGAAAGTCTCTTATGAATGGCTCGTTTCTCTCAGCAGCATCACAGAAATCTGTCGGTTCTGTTGCCATGGCTAGTTACTAAATAGCTTCACTATTCTGCATTTATGTACATTTCGATACAATGCCGAACCAAGAAAAGCTGAGATATTTCTGTGTTGTATAACAGAACGTCCTGAACGGATCTTTATATCATCAAAACATAAAAACATAATCGATGATCAATTCAATCAACGGAAGTAATGTGCAATGTGTAATAGCTTATGATGCAACCCCTGCGGGACGTTGATTAATAATACATGAACATTCGTGAATAATTCATAATTTATTATTTTTTCATGAATTATTCATAGATAAAAGTCATGAATATTTTTCAATTATACATTTTTTGTGCAATTCATGAACTTAAAACTTCATGAATAATTTAGGAAAATGAAAACGTGTCAATGAATCAAGAAAACATTTCGTCGCTGGTACAGTTTATTACTACTAACAATGTATGCTATGTGTGATATGATTGATATTCATTTTACAAACATCACCAAGATATGAAGGCCATGGCTTATCTCTACTATATTTCGACATGATGAATGTAATTTACAATTAATTTTACAGTGATCATCATAACAAAAAGGACACTTGTAGTAAAATATTTCAAGATGTCTGTAAATCTTTATCCGAAGCTTATTATTACGTTGTACATGCTTGTTGTGTATATAAATGAAAGTTCCAGGTGTGCGGATGTGTTATTGTTGGTGATCTAAGAGTTTCCAATATACCTGATTGAATGATATCATACCCCTGACGTCATCACGATGATGTGTATATTTGTTTCCGTACTATAAGTACATTAGAATCCTAAATCAGCAAGGTCACCTTGAAATCTGATGAGGCGTAAATCTTGTCAAATGAATGATAAGGGTCAAGTCTAATATAGTATCCATGATCAGCGACATGATGCAACAACGAGTTAACACCAGAAATGATGAATGCCTCTTTTATACGAGAACCTTACCTTTCAGACAAGATAATTTGTCGTCAAATGCACTGTATTAGCGATTTGAGTACATCTAGATTTCCATCCATCGGGTACAACCATTTCATAATGTGGAGCTTTGAATAAAAAAAAACACTTTGATGTCACACGAGACATGTGCATACAGATGGCGGTGTTACCAACTATTTTAACTCTTATAAGAACCGGTTCATTTTCGATATATATTCCTAAACTTAAATCTACCTCTATATATTTATAAAGGATCTTATGGTTTACTCGCTTAATGAATTATTGTACTAGATTATAGATACATCACGATTTTGTAAAATTTATTTATTCCGCTTTTCTTTATTCCCCTTTTTATTTTCCTGTTTATATACAACAAAAATGCAATCAACAGTTTGCCTGTTTATTACTAGAGTAGACATACATTTGGCAGTCTGGGGCTACTCACTCAATGCATAGCTATATACATAACATACTCTTACATAACTAAAATAATAAATAGAGAAGAGGTTTGACCCTGTCGAAACTCCGGAGAAACGACTTGACTCTAAGTATAGAACTACATAAAGAAGAAGCTTGACCCTGTCGAACTTCAGGAAAGCAACTTGACTTTACGTATTAAAGAGATGGCTAAGCATATATAGAGAAGAAGCTTGACTCACAACAAGTGTGGAGAAGCAATTTGGCTCTAGTGTTAGCGTAAAAAGAATAGACAAAAGAAAAAATTTGACTCTGTACTAAGAGCAGAGAAACTTCTTGACTCTAAGTATTCTTGAAAATATAGTTTATATGTTACTGATTTATTGGGGGTAAAATTTCCCTGGAATTAAAATTAAAAACACTGATGTATAAGTTACCAAATATTAAAAGCCTGGACTAATTCATGAACGCCTAAAGAGTGAGTAGCCCATAACAAAAAGAAAATACAGACAGTAATGAATATGAGATAAACATAAGACAGAAGATGGAATCCATAAATCGTACAATGGTAACGCAGGGAATGGTGGGTGGGTGCTTAGAAAAAATGACATCAACCTCCTACGTCAAACACTGCCTCAAGCTATGGTCAATAATGGTGACCCCCTCTAGGGGATAATCCTGATTGTTCAGTCGCAACCCCTATACTACTCATTAGCATAATCTATACATAGTACAGTAACATTTGCATACATGATAAGAACAACACAGTCACTTACATAAATCAATCTAAAATTTCACAAACCTTTAATAAAACAAACAAACAACAAAAACATAAACTTAATAAATCCATATATATATATATATATATAAAGTTAATTCCAGAGCAAAGGGAAATAATTGTTGTATACAAACTGTAATTTAACATTTAACATGTCAAATTATCATTTTATATACACAAAAAACCGCGATCAACAGTTTGCCAGTTTATTACTAGACTAGACATACATTTGGCAATCTGGGGCTACTCACTCAATACATAGCTATATACATAACATACTCTTACATAACTAAAATAATAAATAGAGAAGAGGTTTGACCCTGTCGAAACTCCAGAGAAGCGACTTGACTCTAAGTATAGAACTACATAAAGAAGAAGCCTGACCCTGCCGAACTTCAGGAAAGCAACTTGACTTTACGTATTAAAGAGATGGCTAAGCATATATAGAGAAGAAGCTTGACTCAAAACAAGTGTGGAGAAGCAATTTGACTCTAGTGTTAGCGTAAAAAGAATAGACAAAAGAAAAAGTTTGACTCTGTACTAGGAGCATAGAAACTTCTTGACTCTTAGTATTTTTGAAAATATAATGTATACGTTACTGATTTATTGGGGGTAAAAATTCCCCTGGAATTAAAAGCCAAAATTGAGCGAAATAAGTAAAATTAATACACTATTTCTTATGAGTGAGCGCCCCCCAATAAATATAGAATAATTAAGACTGGAGTTAAAATCATTAATGTAAAACTACAAAGAGTTAACTCATGAAAAACAACCTATATACAGTATATATATAAGTAGATAGTATAGACATACAACCTAAAATATAAGAACAACATATATATATAGCTACTAAGGAATGGTCATGTTCAACTGCGCTAGGGCAACGACCGAAAGATCAATGCGAATATAACGTATGTAACAATCAGAAGACCACCTCCCAAGAGTTTGAATAACATGGTCTTCAACACCAGCTGCTGTAGCGGAAGTGGCGGCTCCAATCCGAAAGGAATGACCATTGTAATCACGGTTATCTATCCCTACACGTGTTAAAGTATCTTTCAAGTACGAGATAAAAGTACCACGCAAAAGAGGTTTGGAGGAAAGTGCATTGTCCACAAACAATGGAGAATCGGGATTGGCCCCTTGCAAAAGGCGCAATTGTAAAAAAAGTTCTGCATCGTGGATACTGGAGCCAACGAACTATTCTTAAAAATCTTGATAATCACCCCATTACCGAAGGGGCCTGTTTTCGAGGAGCGTAAACACAGGTGAAAACAAGATTTTTCTGGTAAAAGAATAAAGTTTTGATCTTGGAGTTTCGAACATGTAAACTCACCACATCGTAGAAAACCGTAGAAGGCAGTATTGAACACACATATGATCAATAAAAGGCTCAAATACACCACGTGTACTAGATAGAACAGAGCACAATTTTGTAAGCATATCACAAGTAATAGGGAAACGTTAAAAAGTATCACCTACACGATTTTTCTTGATTGCACGTAAAATGTATGATAGTCTTGTAGTGTAAGTTAAGGGATCTCCGAAATTGTAACGAATGTAGTAAAAACGCACACCAGCCAGGTACAGCTTAATAGTGTCAAATTTCAAGCTGAAGGCTGTATGGAAATAGGTGACAAAACGTATTAGTAGATCTTCTGACACTGGTGGTAGCGAGTTCACTGGAAAGGCGATACCTTGTAATAGAATGAAGGTTTGAAAACAATTCAAACCTGATCGGTAAGTGGCAAGAGTTCTTTCACTTAGAGCTGAGTACCATAACTTGTCTACCTCTGAGCTTAGATAATCATTAAAACAGACATTGGAAGACAGGGAATTGGGAAAACATCGACCTTGGGTTCTAGCTGCCTGAAACGCTGCATCTGGAACCGAGATATTGCATATGCAACATTATTTAATTTCCCGGGTATGTGTATAGCATGGATGACATAATTATTTATGGCAGAATGGTATGTAAGTTTCCGCATAAATTCCATGATGCTCTTAACCTCAGAACGTCCATTCGAGATGATTTCGACAGTAGCTAAATTGTCACAGTGAAACAAAATACGTTTCTTAGACCACTGATGTCCCCATAAAACACACGCCATCACAATCGGATAAAGTGGGCCATAGACGACTCTGTGTTTTTTTAACTTTGAGGGGAAAAAACTTAAAACCACTGATTCAGGTAAATACCACCAAAAGAGTCGAGAGTTGCATCAGTAAACAAATGTAAGTCAACTGAGTTGGTTATGTGGCTATCTAAAAAGAACGATACACCATTCCACTCTCTCAAAAAGTCTGACCACATAGCGAGATCTACGCGACAATCGTCGGTGAGGTTAACATGATAATGTCATTTCCCAACTGTTGTAGAAAGTTTAATCAAACGGGAAACAAATGAGCGACCCGGTCTCATACACCGACAAGCGAAATTCGTGTGACCGTGTAGACTAAGAAGTTCACGTTTAGTACAAAATTTTCTCCATTTAAAAGAGTCTACAATAGTTGAAATCCGCGCTATATTCTCCTAGGGTAATCGAACTTCACATGTAACGGAATCCAAAATGACACCTAGGTATTCTAAGGAAGTACATGGACCTACAGTCTTCTGAGCTCCTAGAGGAATACATAATTTAGAGAAAACTGACAATAGTCTCTCCATAGTAACAGTAGCATTCACAGCAGCTAATTCAATGACTAACAATTATCCAACAGATGTAAAATGTTTGATATGGTGTAGGTCTTGCGATCCAACAGACTGCTCTAGATAGGTTATCGAATAACTTAGGGCTCGATCGGCTACCGAACACTAATCTAGTAAAGAAATAAAACTTATTGTTCCACTGAATACCATGATAAGGCCACAGATCTGGTTTGATAGGTAATAACTTGAAAGCGTCCGTGATATCGGTCTTCATTAACCATGCATTAATTCCCAGTGATTTAATAAGCTGAATAGCATCATCGATAGTGACATAATGTAAAGAGCAAGTAGTCTTGTCAATAAGGCTGTTCAGACTAGGATTGTCAGGATCATCGTGCGGAGCTGATAGGTCGACAATAAGCCTTTTCTTTCTGGAATATTTATGCTCAGCCAGTCCGATAGGATTAATGCGGTAATTACCGGTAAATGGAATAGAGTCAAATGGGCCTAAAAGGTATCCCTTTTCTAATGCCTTATTCACTAAATCTGTAACACACTCGGGATCATCTAAGGCTGATCTTAATTTTTTGCAGATAACAGACAGATTCGGAAGTGTTTGAAAACCGGTATCAAACCCATGACGGAGCCCATCTATTAAAAATTTAACAAACGACTTATCCGGATGGTTACGAAGTTCATCGGTCAAAGCTGGTATATCAATAGGTGTAGTCACTATTTCTTTCGGGTCGGAGGCCTGGCTACCTCTAAAGGGCACGCAAACTTGGGGTGACCAGCCTTGCAGTTCAAACACACATGATAAAAGTAACAAACAAGCCTGCTACAACCGTCTGAACCATTGAAATTATTGCAGATTTCACGACCCTCATGGTATTCTTTCTTCCTGCCTTTGGAATTTAAAGTAGAAGAGTTCTTGTTGGAAAAGAATCTCGGCGTACTAATAGATTTCTGGAATTGTCCTAATCTTGGATCAGTAGTTGTAGGGCAGAAACCAGTCTGATACAGGGTACTACCACAAACTTCACATGTAACCGGTCTCTGATTAGAGAAGATGTTGCAAAGGAGAGTGTTATTCCGAATGGACCAGTCTGTATGGGTGTTATTGAAACGTAGATGGACAGCAGCACGTAGGGAAAATTGTTTGTGGTATTCATAGAAACCAAAAGCATAACGTGTACCCATATCGACGATATCGCATTCAGTCGGACGTCTGGTTTCTCTGACGTGTGGGCACTGGGATCACTCTGGCCGCAGAAGTAAGGTATTAGCAGAGCTACTGAATTAACATCTTTACCAGAGATAATTTGTTGACGCAAAGACGGAGATACAGTCTCCACTAAAGGCATAGAATCTGCCGCAAATCCAAATCGGGTTCTTTTAAAAAAATTCTCACCTTGGGAATGACCGGGTTGAGAGTGGTTAAAACTTCTGTAGGCTGTTTCTAAGGTGTACTCCGTCGGTAGCAAAGGAAACATGGGTTCTGGAGGAGCTCTAACATCGTCTATAAGTGTTTGCAACTCACTGCCGGCCACAGATGCTGGGGTATGACTGGATTTTGTAGACGTAGTCAGAGTACGCTCACTAGTTAGATTCACTACCGTACTAGTAGCAGTAGGCCTACAGTTAAAGTCACTATTACTGCTATTGACCCTCCTTTCGAGCCTAACATAGCTGTCCTGCAGCTTTGTGACGCTGTCAGCTAAGCTGTTCACTATATCCGCTAAAGTTTTTGTGTGAGTGTTGTCAGAGTCCGAATGTAGCTGTCTGTGTACATTTACGACACTGCCTCGGTCGCCAACTTGCCGCGGTGCATTTTGAGATCAAGCACTAGATGCCCGCGCGTCCTTCAACTTACAAGCACCATTCACTTTTCGTTACTACGAAAAGGCACATTTAGTCTTTTTAATTCTTCCCGTAACCTTGAAAGCGTCCAATTTTCCAATAAATCTGGATCGTATGGTGTAGGGCGATTGTTTCTGCGTTTTGGTCCCATATTAAAAATCCAGACGAAACGGTTGAATGAGTTCGTTTACAAACAACGGCACATGGTCATGATCACACTATGACGTAGACACATAGGTAGCGCCGAATACGAGTCTTCAAAAAGCAATTGTGTGTAAATTCAGTCTTACGTTTACACATGCAACTTCCTACGTCAAACACTGCCTCAAGCTATGGTCAATAATGGTGACCCCCTCTAGGGTATAATCCCGATTGGTCAGTCGCAACCCCTAAACTACTCATTAGCATAATTTATACATAGTACTGTAACATTTGCATACATGATAAGAACAACGCAGTCACTTACATAAATCAGTCTCAAAATTTCACAAACCTTTAATAAAACAAACAAACAACAAAAACATAAACTTAATAAATCCATATATATATATATATATATAAAGTTAATTCCAGAGCAAAGGGAAATAACTGTTGTATACAAACTGTAATTTAACATTTATCAACTATTTTTCTCTAGTTTTTTATACTTATTTTTTTACTTACTTATAGTTGATGAACTATCATGCACTTGTTTTTTTTATTCTTTACTTATCATTTACCTGACTCAAAACTACATTATAGTTACTCTTGGCTTTTACTTACATCTTACTCACCTATTTTCTACTTTTTATAACGTCTTTTCATCTTTGATTGACTTTGTACATGTATACATTTTGCTGTTTGTTTTCATTCTATCAGGTAATTAGAACACAAAACGATCAACACATACAATTTGGAATCATTCTTTTTTTGCATTAAAATCCATCACAAAATGTTATTACGCACTGGGTGGTGATCGGATCAAAACAAGGACATGATAATAACAATGACGTGGGTAACTAGGATAGTCTCCCCGTATTTCCCAACAGCTGTTGGCACATGCTGATCAAACCATATTCCGTCTTTGCATATTACAGAGCTCTTCGCAGGTAGGTATCCGTTATGACGTCAATACTTTATGGGCACAATTTTTTTTCGTTTTCTCCGAAAGGTATGACGTTTTGCTCGCAAACGAATGACATCACAATCAATACCTACCCGCAAGTACAGATAGCTTTGTAACATGCAAATACAGAATATTCAGGGATAGTGCAATTCACCGTAAACACGACTCCTCTGTCAATGTTACCAAGTCTGAAGCAGGACAACGTTAGAGATAGGAGATCAGCGGTTCCCCTATCTGCTAATCTCTTCAATCCGGATGAATACAATCTGTGACCACTTCTATTCATAGTATACGGATATACATGTACAAAGGTGCGATGAGCTTTCTGCAGTATTGTGTACCCTTTGCCAAACATCTCTTTGAAGTACTCCATGTTGTTACTATAAAGCTGCAGTAGGCCTGTACCCTGAGCTTTATATCACCCACATTGAAGTAGAAGGTGACCATAGATAACAGGCCACGACAGATATATTTGACAGACGACAAGTGAAGGATCCTCATATGTTGTCTAATCTGTCTGTAAGCTGATTAGTTGTTGTTATGACGACACTGAGTCAGGTCGGCAATACTGTTGTTCAATAGCTGTGTGATTATATGGATATAATTGAACAGCCTTACGTGAAGTAAATTGCCAGAATACTTTTGAAATAAACTGTATGCTAGTACTCTTTTAGAAACGAACCTCAAAAACACATTATATTGTGTCGCCTACGTCCATACAAGCAGATCTTGAATTAACGCCCGGTATCTCTCACCACTTGCGGATGGCGTAGAAAGGAGTCTAAAGTCTGAAAGCTCCGACACTCAAACAGTAGTCCATATCTAACTAGCTGTTGTCACCGGTTACTTTAGAACGAAACATGTTGTGAGTAAGTATGCAATAGTTCGTGAGGTATCACATTCCAGGAGTATAGTAAAACAGTACCAAACACACTGAGCGAGATTCCCGTCCACTCTCATGGATGGTCGGGAGTGTTCTATAGCGTGAAACACTGTTGTCTTAATCAAGTAGCAGCTGAGCAGATCGTCAACAAATGCATCACGTTCAATGCACTCTTTCAAGAAAATTTTCACTAAGGCATACGTTTTCAGTTGCACATGACTAAATGAAGCGACAAGTTTTTCCATCGCAACTCAAACATGTCCGAGGACTCGTCGCATATAGAAGCAACGTGAAGGCCTTGTGTACACGACTGACGGGATACTAGGTAGGCCAGAGACTCTAGTGTATAACGGCTTCTGAAATCACGTGGCCATGTGGAGCAATTACTGCAAACAAAGTGCAATCAAAGTACTAAAGGTACTAAAAGGTGGAAACTTCATAAAATGTTTAAAACGAAAATGAAAATCGAAGAAGACTTAGACAAAACTGGACATACCATGAAGAATAAATTGATACTATGGTTATAAGCAATATATTCTATGATATGAACTGTATATGGTAAGTCTTTTGTCAGCATCGTTGTAGGAGGTAAAATTGTGAAGAGGTTTTGATTAATCTAATCATATGTTCCGTTACCATTCCACTAATACCTCCTGTTGACTGGTAGCACTCTTATGTAATCCGATGTTCACACAAGCTTATTTTTGTATTGAAGCTATCAATGTCAGTAAAACTTTGCATTCCATTCTAAGGGTTTTTTACACTTGGAATGCAAAGTCTAAGTTACTGATTTTCCATTGGTACATAATGGAGGTACATTTAAGCTTTCATTGAAGTGACTCAATATAAGGTAAACCAAAATTAGGGATTTGATACTCATTTTTATTCATCTACAATAATATCAAGTAGGAAGATTCGATTCAAACATTGTCTTATTTTGTACTGAATAAGAACAAACACATACCGATCAGGCAAAAATTTTATGTGTTTATCCGGGTAAACTGTTTATAGTCTTATTACAGTGTATATTGCACATTTTGCTAGTCAGGATTTCTCTAGCGAGTAAAGCGTTTGCAGAATCCGAATTGGAAAAATCCGAGGATATAAAAGCCCGGGATGATAGACAAAATTCAGTCTTACAGATTATCTTCGATAAGTGACAAACCCATTGAAAACCTCATAATTTGATATTCAGGTACTGATCAGGTGTCTGGACTTAATGTCACCGGTAATGTGTATGATTTGATATTAAGGTACTGACCAGGAGCCTGGACTTGTCACCGGTAATGTGTATGATTTGATATTACGGTACTGACCAGGAGCCTGGACTTAATGTCACCGGTAATGTGTATGATTTGATATTACGGTACTGACCAGGAGCCTGGACTTAATGTCACCGGTAATGTGATTGATTTGATATTAAGGTACTGACCAGGAGCTTGGACTTTATGTCACCGGTAATGTGTATGATTATATATTAAGGTACTGACCAGGAGCCTGTACTTAATGTCACCGGTAATGTGTATGATTTGATATATAGGTACTGACCAGGAGCCTGGATTTAATGTCACCGGTAATGTGTATGATTTGAAATTTAGGTACTGGCTAGGAGCCTGTATTTAATGTCACCGGTAATGTGTATGATTTGATATTAAGGTACTGACCAGGAGCCTGGACTTTATGTCACCGGTAATGTGTATGATTTGATATCAAGGTACTTACCAGGAGCCTGGACTTAATATCACCGGTAATATGTATGATTTGATATAAAGGTACTGACCAGGAGCCTGGACTTAATGTCATCGGTAATATGTATGATTTGATATAAAGGTACTGACCAGGAGCCTGGACTTAATATCACCGGTAATATGTATGATTTGATATAAAGGTACTGACCAGGAGGATGGACTTAATAGCACCGGTAATGTGTATGATTTGAAATTTAGGTACTGGCTAGGAGCCTGTACTTACTGTCACCGGTAATGTGTATGATTTGATATTAAGGTACTGACCAGGAGCCTGGACTTTATGTCACCGGTAATGTGTATGATTTGATATATAGGTACTGACCATAGAGGATGGAAATTTTAATAGCACTTACTGTCACCGGTAATGTGTATGATTTGATATTATGATGACAGGAGAACTTTATGTACGTATGTGGCTAGGAGCCTGTACTTATATACTAAAGGTACTGACAGGAGCCTGGTAATGTGTATGATTTGATATAAAGGTACTGACCAGGAGCCTGGACTTTAATGTCACCGGTAATGTGTATGATTTGAATGTATATCGTGGTAGATCAGATACAGACGCTGAGTTATGACAGTGCCCAAGCTCTTCAAGCATTTGGACGATTTGAATAATCCCTGAGTTGATTATGTAATATTTATGATTTGAAAAATATACACAAGGTACTGACCAGATTGCCTGGACTTAAGTCATCGGTAATAATGTAATGAAAATTCTGCAGTGAATGATAAAAAGTATACATATTAGGGGAGATAACTCTATTGTGAATCCGTCTTTTTCAATGAAAAATGAAGGTTTTTTGGTGCTAAAAATGCTCTATCTTGACAAATTGTGGTTCAATTTTCTTGAAAATTGACTGATTAAAAGCAACTTTGTCACTTTTTAGTCTGTTATTTTTCTATAAAAATTGAACTTCACAATTTTGATTTATTTTCATTTTGGTGAGAATATTTTAGGTAATTTACTTGCGTCTTTTTTACCTAATTTCCTCCAAAAATGATCACTAGAAATTAATTATGACGAAAAGTAAAGCATTTTCTTTAAAAAAGGATTGATATATATCACATCAATTAAACAATATATATATCGTAGAACATTTTGTTAATTATTTTCATTTACAGGGCAGATTTAGTACAGACTAATGCTGTTTTATCATGTGCAGAATCTACTCAAAAATGGCAAATTTGAATATTTATTTAGAAAAAATAGATGGTTCAATTTCTTCGAAACTTTGACAGAAGATGCATAACAACATATTTACTTCATAAATCAAATATGAAAAATATTGAACGACAGGAAAATTTTGGGGAATGTGAGACTACCACCTTAAGGTACTGACCAGCAGTTTAGACTTTATGTCACCAGTAATGTGTAAGATTTGATATAAAGTTTCTGAACAGGGGCCTTGACTTGTCACCGGTAATGTGTATGATTTGATATTAAGGTACTGACCAGGAGCCTGTACTTAATGTCACCGGTAATGTGTATGATTTAATATTAAGGTACTGACCAGGAGCCTGTACGTAATGTCACCAGTAATGTGAACAATTTCATATAAAGGTACTGTCTAGGAGCCTGGATTCAGACCACCAGTAAAATGTATGATTTGATATTACGGTACTGACCAGGAGCCTGGACTTAATGTCACCGGTAATGTGTATGATTTGATATCACGGTACTGACCAGGAGCCTGGACTTAATGTCACCGGTAATGTGATTGATTTGATATTAAGGTACTGACCAGGAGCCTGGACTTAATGTCGCCGGTAATGTGTATGATTTGATATTACGGTACTGACCAGGAGCCTGGACTTAATGTCACCGGTAATGTGATTGATTTGATATTAAGGTACTGACCAGGAGCATGGACTTAATAGCACCGGTAATGTGTATGATTTGAAATTTAGGTACTGGCTAGGAGCCTGTACTTACTGTCACCGGCAATGTGTATGATTTGATATTAAGGTACTGACCAGGAGCCTGGACTTTATGTCACCGGTAATGTGTATGATTTGATATATAGGTACTGACCAGGAGCCTGGACTTAATATCACCGGTAATATGTATGATTTGATATAAAGGTACTGACCAGGAACCTGGACTTTATGTCATCGGTAATATGTATGATTTGATATAAAGGTACTGACCAGGAGCCTGGACTTAATGTCACCGGTAATGTGTATGATTTGGTATTAAGGTACTGACCAGCAGTTTAGACTTTATGTCACCAGTAATGTGTAAGATTTGATATAAAGTTTCTGAACAGGGGCCTTGACTTGTCACCGGTAATGTGTATGATTTGATATTAAGGTACTGACCAGGAGCCTGTACTTAATGTCACCGGTAATGTGTATGATTTAATATTAAGGTACTGACCAGGAGCCTGTACGTAATGTCACCAGTAATGTGAACAATTTCATATAAAGGTACTGTCTAGGAGCCTGGATTCAGACCACCAGTAAAATGTATGATTTGATATTACGGTACTGACCAGGAGCCTGGACTTAATGTCACCGGTAATGTGTATGATTTGATATCACGGTACTGACCAGGAGCCTG
This sequence comes from Argopecten irradians, assembly GCF_041381155.1. NCBI lineage: Eukaryota > Metazoa > Mollusca > Bivalvia > Pectinida > Pectinidae > Argopecten > Argopecten irradians. The sequence goes on from NC_091142.1 coordinate 41,808,394, forward strand.
GACTTAATGTCACCGGTAATGTGATTGATTTGATATTAAGGTACTGACCAGGAGCCTGGACTTAATGTCACCGGTAATGTGTATGATTTGATATTACGGTACTGACCAGGAGCCTGGACTTAATGTCACCGGTAATGTGATTGATTTGATATTAAGGTACTGACCAGGAGCTTGGACTTTATGTCACCGGTAATGTGTATGATTATATATTAAGGTACTGACCAGGAGCCTGTACTTAATGTCACCGGTAATGTGTATGTTTTAATATTAGGGTACTGACCAGAAGCCTGGACTTAATGTCACCAGTAATGTGAACAATTTGATATAAAGGTACTGTCTAGGAGCCTGGATTCAGACCACCAGTAAAATGTATGATTTGATATTAAGGTACTGACCGGGAGCCTGGACTTAATGTCACCGGTAATGTGTATGATTTGATATTACGGTACTGACCAGGAGCCTGGACTTAATGTCACCGGTAATGTGTATGATTTGATATTAAGGTACTGACCAGGAGCCTGTACTTACTGTCACCGGTAATGTGTATGATTTGATACTAAGGTACTGACCAGGAGCCTGGACTTTATGTCACCGGTAATGTGATTGATTTGATATTAAGGTACTGACCAGGAGCCTGTACTTAATGTCACCGGTAATGTGTATGTTTTAATATTAGGGTACTGACCAGAAGCCTGGACTTAATGTCACCAGTAATGTGAACAATTTGATATAAAGGTACTGTCTAGGAGCCTGGATTCAGACCACCAGTAAAATGTATGATTTGATATTAAGGTACTGACCAGGAGCCTGGACTTAATGTCACCGGTAAAGTGTATGATTTGATATTACGGTACTGACCAGGAGCCTGGACTTAATGTCACCGGTAATGTGATTGATTTGATATTACGGTACTGACCAGGAGCCTGGACTTAATGTCACCGGTAATATGTATGATTTGATATTATGGTACTGACCAGGAGCCTGGACTTAATGTCACCGGTAATGTGTATGATTTGATATTACGGTACTGACCAGGAGCCTGGACTTAATGTCACCGGTAATGTGTATGTTTTGATATTACGGTACTGACCAGGAGCCTGGACTTAATGTCACCGGTAATGTGTATGATTTGATATTATGGTACTGACCAGGAGCCTGGACTTAATGTCACCGGTAATGCGTATGATTATATATTAAGGTACTGACCAGGAGCCTGGCCGTAATGTCACCGGTAATGTGTATGATTTGATATTAAGGTACTGACCAGGAGCCTGGACTTTATGTCACCGGTAATGTGTATGATTTGATATTAAGGTACTGACCAGGAGCCTGGACTTAATGTCACCGGTAATGTGTATGATTAGATATTAAGGTACTGACCAGGAGCCTGGACTTAATGTCACCGGTAATATGTATGATTTGATATTAAGGTACTGACCAGGAGCCTGGACTTAATGTCATCGGTAATGTGTATGATTTGATATTACGGTACTGACCAGGAGCCTGGACTTAATGTCACCGGTAATGTGATTGATTTGATATTAAGGTACTGACCAGGAGCTTGGACTTTATGTCACCGGTAATGTGTATGATTATATATTAAGGTACTGACCAGGAGCCTGTACTTAATGTCACCGGTAATGCGTATGATTATATATTAAGGTACTGACCAGGAGCCTGGCCGTAATGTCACCGGTAATGTGTATGATTTGAAATTTAGGTACTGGCTAGGAGCATGTACTTACTGTCACCGGTAATGTGTATGATTTGATATTAAGGTACTGACCAGGAGCCTGGACTTTATGTCACCGGTAATGTGTATGATTTGATATTAAGGTACTGACCAGGAGCCTGGACTTAATGTCACCGGTAATGTGTATGATTTGATATTAAGGTACTGACCAGGAGCCTGGACTTAATGTCACCGGTAATGTGATTGATTTGATATTACGGTACTGACCAGGAGCCTGGACTTAATGTCACCGGTAATGTGTATGATTTGATATTAAGGTACTGACCAGGAGCCTGGACTTAATGTCACCGGTAATGTGTATGATTTGATATTACGGTACTGACCAGGAGCCTGGACTTAATGTCACCGGTAATGTGTATGATTTGATATTACGGTACTGACCAGGAGCCTGGACTTAATGTCACCGGTAATGTGTATGATTTGATATTACGGTACTGACCAGGAGCCTGGACTTAATGTCACCGGTAATGTGTATGATTTGATATTATGGTACTGACCAGGAGCCTGGACTTAATGTCACCGGTAATGCGTATGATTATATATTAAGGTACTGACCAGGAGCCTGGACTTAATGTCACCGGTAATGTGTATGATTTGATATTAAGGTACTGACCAGGAGCCTGGACTTAATGTCACCGGTAATGTGTATGATTTGATATTAAGGTACTGACCAGGAGCCTGGACTTAATGTCACCGGTAATGTGTATGATTTGATATTAAGGTACTGACCAGGAGCCTGGACTTCATGCCACCGGTAATGTGTATGATTTGATATTAAGGTACTGACCAGGAGCCTGGACTTAATGTCACCGGTAATGTGTATGATTTGATATTACGGTACTGACCAGGAGCCTGGACTTAATGTCACCGGTAATGTGTATGATTTGATATTAAGGTACTGACCAGGAGCCTGGACTTAATGTCACCGGTAATGTGTATGATTTGATATTAAGGTACTGACCAGGAGCCTGTACTTAATGTCACCGGTAATGTGTATGATTTGATATTAAGGTACTGACCAGGAGCCTGTACTTAATGTCACCGGTAATATGTATGATTTGATATTAAGGTACTGACCAGGAGCCTGTACTTAATGTCACCGGTAATATGTATGATTTGATATTAAGGTACTGACCAGGAGCCTGGACTTAATGTCACCGGTAATGTGTATGATTTGATATTAAGGTACTGACCAGGAGCCTGGACTTAATGTCACCGGTAATGCTTATGATTATATATTAAGGTACTGACCAGGAGCCTGTACTTAATGTCACCGGTGATGTGTATGATTTGATATTAAGGTACTGACCAGGAGCCTGTACTTAATGTCACCGGTAATATGTATGATTTGATATTAAGGTACTGACCAGGAGCCTGGACTTAATATCACCGGTAATATGTATGATTTGATATATTAAGGTACTGACCAGGAGCCTGTACTTAATGTCACCGGTAATATGTATGATTTTATATTAAGGTACTGACCAGGAGCCTGTACTTAATGTCACCGGTAATATGTATGATTTGATATTAAGGTACTGACCAGAAGCCTGGACTTAATGTCACCGGTGATGTGTATGATTTGATATTAAGGTACTGACCAGGAGCCTGTACTTACTGTCACCGGTAATGTGTATGATTTGATACTAAGGTACTGACCAGGAGCCTGGACTTTATGTCACCGGTAATGTGATTGATTTGATATTAAGGTACTGACCAGGAGCTTGGACTTTATGTCACCGGTAATGTGTATGATTATATATTAAGGTACTGACCAGGAGCCTGTACTTAATGTCACCGGTAATGAGTATGATTATATATTAAGGTACTGACCAGGAGCCTGGCCGTAATGTCACCGGTAATGTGTATGATTTGAAATTTAGGTACTGGCTAGGAGCCTGTACTTACTGTCACCGGTAATGTGTATGATTTGATATTAAGGTACTGACCAGGAGCCTGGACTTTATGTCACCGGTAATGTGTATGATTTGATATATAGGTACTGACCAGGAGCCTGGACTTAATATCACCGGTAATATGTTTGATTTGATATAAAGGTACTGACCAGGAGCCTGGACTTAATGTCACCGGTAATGTGATTGATTTGATATCACGGTACGGACCAGGAGCCTGGACTTAATGTCACCGGTAATGTGTATGATTTGATATTATGGTACTGACCAGGAGCCTGTACTTAATGTCACCGGTAATATGTATGATTTGATATTAAGGTACTGACCAGGAGCCTGGACTTAATATCAGCGGTAATGTGATTGATTTGATATTAAGGTACTGACAAGGAGCTTGGACTTTATGTCACCGGTAATGCTTATGATTATATATTATGGTACTGACAAGGAGCCTGGACTTAATGTCACCGGTAATGTGTATGATTTGATATTATGGTACTGACCAGGAGCCTGGACTTAATGTCACCGGTAATGTGTATGATTTGATATTACGGTACTGACCAGGAGCCTGGACTTAATGTCACCGGTAATGTGTATGATTTGATATTACGGTACTGACCAGGAGCCTGGATTTAATGTCACCGGTAATGTGTATGATTTGATATTATGGTACTGACCAGGAGCCTGGACTTAATGTCACCGGTAATGTGTATGATTAGATATTAAGGTACTGACCAGGAGCCTGGACTTAATGTCACCGGTAATGCGTATGATTATATATTAAGGTACTGACCAGGAGCCTGGCCGTAATGTCACCGGTAATGTGTATGATTTGATATTAAGGTACTGACCAGGAGCCTGGACTTTATGTCACCGGTAATGTGTATGATTTGATATTAAGGTACTGACCAGGAGCCTGGACTTAATGTCACCGGTGATGTGTATGATTTGATATTACGGTACTGACCAGGAGCCTGGACTTAATGTCACCGGTAATGTGTATGATTTGATATTACGGTACTGACCAGGAGCCAGGACTTAATATCACCGGTAATGTGATTGATTTGATATTAAGGTACTGACCAGGAGCTTGGACTTTATGTCACCGGTAATGTGTATGATTATATATTAAGGTACTGACCAGGAGCCTGTACTTACTGTCACCGGTAATGTGTATGATTTGATATTAAGGTACTGACCAGGAGCCTGTACTTAATGTCACCGGTAATATGTATGATTTGATATTAAGGTACTGACCAGGAGCCTGTACTTAATGTCACCGGTAATATGTATGATTTGATATTAAGGTACTGACCAGGAGCCTGGACTTAATATCAGCGGTAATGTGATTGATTTGATATTAAGGTACTGACAAGGAGCTTGGACTTTATGTCACCGGTAATGCTTATGATTATATATTAAGGTACTGACCAGGAGCCTGTACTTAATGTCACCGGTGATGTGTATGATTTGATATTAAGGTACTGACCAGGAGCCTGTACTTAATGTCACCGGTAATATGTATGATTTGATATTAAGGTACTGACCAGGAGCCTGGACTTAATATCACCGGTAATATGTATGATTTGATATATTAAGGTACTGACCAGGAGCCTGTACTTAATGTCACCGGTAATATGTATGATTTTATATTAAGGTACTGACCAGGAGCCTGTACTTAATGTCACCGGTAATATGTATGATTTGATATTAAGGTACTGACCAGAAGCCTGGACTTAATGTCACCGGTGATGTGTATGATTTGATATTAAGGTACTGACCAGGAGCCTGTACTTACTGTCACCGGTAATGTGTATGATTTGATACTAAGGTACTGACCAGGAGCCTGGACTTTATGTCACCGGTAATGTGAATGATTTGATGTTAAAGTGAATAGTCGGGCAAAGAAAACCAGTCTAAATGCGTTCATTGGCCTTCCAAAAGTTCTCGCATTTTAATACGACGGCTAAGTTCTGCTTACGTTTCCCAGTTCTAACCATTGAAGTAAAGGAAAGTTGAAAGCATTGAAAGCGAGGCTGCGTGGAAATGTAACCACGGACATAGTCAGCGGGGAGGACGTTTTAGGATTACTATACTTTAAATTAATTTCTTCGTACGCAGACAGATTTTGGCGAGATATTTTTATTTTTCTATTTCATAAGAAATTATACTGGATACACTTACACCATTTGTACCGACTTTAGCCATCCTTGTCCGACTGTTCACGTTAAGGTACTGACCATGAGCCTGGACTTAATGTCACCGGTAAAGTGTATGATTTTATATAAAGGTAGGCCACTGATCAGGAGCCTGGACTTAATGTCACCGGTAATGTGTATGGTTTAATATTAAGGCACTGACCAGGAGTCTGGACTTTATGTCACCGGTAATGTGTATGATTTAATATTAAGGCACTGACCAGGAGCCTGGACTTAATGTCACCGGTAATGTGTATCATTTAATGTTAAGGCACTGACCAGGAGTCTGGACTTTATGTCACCGGTAATGTGTATGATTTAATATTAAGGTACTGACCAGGAGTCTGTACGTAATGTCACCGGTAATGTGTATGATTTAATATTAAGGCACTGACCAGGAGTCTGGACTTTATGTCACCGGTAATGTGTATGATTTAATATTAAGGCACTGACCAGGAGCCTGGACTTAATGTCACCGGTAATGTGTATCATTTAATGTTAAGGCACTGACCAGGAGTCTGGCCGCAATGTCGCCGGTAATGTGTGTGATTTAATATTAAGGTACTGACCAGGAGTCTGGACTTTATGTTACCGGTAATGTGTATGATTTAATATTAAGGTACTGACCAGGAGTCTGGACTTTATGTCACCGGTAATGTGTATGATTTAATATTAAGGTACTGACCAGGAGTCTGGACTTTATGTCACCGGTAATGTGTATGATTTGATATTAAGGTACTGACCAGGAGCCTGGACTTTATGTTACCGGTAATGTGTGTGATTTGATATTAAGGTACTGACCAGGAGCCTGGCCGTAATGTCGCCGGTAATGTGTGTGATTTGATATTAAGGTACTGACCAGGAGTCTGGCCGCAATGTCGCCGGGAATGTGTATGATTTGATATTAAGGTATAGTATTGGTCGTTATTACTTGAGTAAATATGACGTTTTATAAAGCAAATCAAGTATGGAAAGATATATACCAGTGACAAAAAGTAGACCTGGAAGGAGGCACAGGAAAGCTTGGATGAATGTTGAAACAATAAACACCCTCAAAAGAAAAAGGAAGACCTGGGAAATATACAAAAGGAACAAAACAAACGCAAACTGGGAAACATACAGATTAGCAAGAAATAGAGCAACATCATCTTTAAGGAGTGCATCAATTCAATACGAGTCCAAAATTGATAAGGAATTCAAGACAGACTCTAAAAGTTTCTGGAAATTCATCAAATCTAGGACCAATACTAAAACTGGAGTGCCTGATCTAGAACTAGAAAATGGTGTTATAGAAACTGAGGATGAAGGTAAATCCAAGGAACTAAACAAATTTTTCGCAAGTGTGTTTACGAAAGAAGACCACAACATCATACCTACACCAACAACAGTTAATCTACAGTCAGAACTTCTGGAAATCCAAGTTACAACAGAAGAAGTGTTTAAAAAGCTATCAAAATTAGATGGATCCAAATCCCCCGGACCAGATCCTAAAGTCCTAAAGGAACTAAGCCAATGTATTAGTCTCCCCCTATCAATAATCTTTAATAAATCACTACGAGAAGGAGTTCTACCATCAGAATGGAAGGAGGCAAACATAACACCAATTTTTAAAAAAGGAAATAAAAGGAAAGCGGAAAACTACAGACCAATTAGTTTGACCAGTATCGTTGTAAAATGTTTGGAATCTATTCTTAGAGACAATATGATGGGTCATCTAGATAGGAACAATATTATAGCGGTCGAACAATTTGGCTTCATCAAAGGAAAATCTACAACACTTCAACTTCTGGAAGTCCAAGATGAAATAACTAAAAAGCTGGACGAGGGTGGAAATTTGGATATGATATATTTGGACTTTAAAAAAGCGTTTGACACAGTGCCGCATAAACGTCTGATAAAAAAGCTAATAAATGTTGGAGTACGAGGGAAAATTGTGACATGGATATCAAAATTCTTAGAAGGGAGACGTCAAAGAGTTGTAGTCAACGGAATACATTCCGACTGGGTAGGAGTAGATAGTGGAGTTCCACAAGGTAGTGTTCTGGGACCTATCCTCTTCATCGTGTATATAAATGACCTGCCAAAAGCTGTACTTGGAAAATCAAAGCTATTTGCGGATGATACGAAAATTTACGGATCATGTAACCGACTTGAAGATTCCGAAAAAATTCAAAATGATTTGGACAAATTAAGTGAATGGTCAACACTATGGCAATTGAAGTTTAATTCATCTAAGCCTAAGACACTACATTTTGGACAAAGAAATCCCAACTTTGAGTATATCATGCGAGAGGAAGATGGATCCATGTGAAAGACCTTGGAGTTACTTTCGACACAGAACTTAAGTTAAGTCTACATGTGGCAAATTGTGCGAAAAAGGCGAATAGGCTAATTGGAATGATAAAGCGATCATTCACAATGTTGGACAAGGTAATGTTTCTTCCACTCTATAAGTCTCTAATACGACCACAACTGGAATACTCAGTAACAGTTTGGAACCCAATTCTGAAAAAAAGATATAATTGAGTTAGAAAACGTGCAAAGACGTGCAACAAAACAAGTGCATGGACTCCGTGAAACACCATATACGGAAAGACTGAAACTTTTGGGCCTACCAACTCTACAATACAGGAGACTACGATATGATATGATCCAAGTGTTTAGAATTATTAATGGTTTCGACAAAACGAGCCATTCTGCTAATGGATTACTCCCCCTGAACGAAGATAGGAGAACGAGAGGTCACAACAAAAAGCTTAAAAAACAGCAGTCAAGACTTCGGTGCAGGAGTAATTCCTTTGCTATAAGAGTAGTGAACTCGTGGAACAATCTATCGGACAAAGTGGTAAACTCGGAAAGTATTAATATATTCAAATCAAACTTAAACAACGAGTGGAAGAATCATCCTTTGAAATTCAAGCCAGATTGCTACAGTGAGATCTAACAGCTAGTCCAAAACACGTGTATTTGTGTACATACGATTGAGCTGTTGTGCCAGGTGAAGAGAACTTTATTTCACCGGAAGTACATTATTTTAATATATGTAAAATGGAGTGTACATGACTTTTATGAAGTGTTTGTACAAAAGTTTTTAGGAAAATGGAAACAAGTGCCATTGATGGAAAGCACAGACTTTATATATATATATTGGATCGGAAGATCTAAACAAATTTAATGGAGGAAAACGATCTTGATTACATCGGACATGCGCAACTCGATGAAATCGACATGACCGAAGTCAAAAGTAAAGATGGTCTAGAAGCCAATGGCTTATCAATAGACCGAAGATCAGGTAAATCAGGTAAAAATCTGAGTCCTCTGGAGCTACAACCAATCCCAAACTTATTGGACACTGAGTGAGCAGGTCACACTTATCCTGGTCTTCATGTGTAGTACTAGCTCGCAAGAAGGGTGCACGTGGAAGCCTACGCATGTGCATAGACTACAGGCAGTTAAATAAAAGGACCTGCAGGGACTCATATGCGTTGCCGCCGATAAAAGAGACTCTTTAAATAGATCTAAACTGTTCTCAGTCCTCAATATGAAGACCGGATATCATCAAGTTGAGGCTTTAGAAGAATATCAGGAACGCATCGCATTCACTGTTGGACCGTTAAGTTTAGTGGAATACAACAGGACGCCTTTGGGGTTAATTAACGCGCCAGCCACAGTTACCTAATTGACAAAATATTGGATTTTATGGGCATTTTACCGTTTTCACTATATACACCAGAGATTAAAGTCACCATTTCCTATTGAGGTGTTTGTTATGCATGGATGTTTGTAAAATTTATTTCCCAGTGGTCTTCTTTAATAATAAAGCAGTTATGATTAATAAAACTCATATTTTTTCCGATAATTACGACATATACTTCCCCTCCCTCTTCATTTTGAGAAACAAAATGCACTATTTTCAGCCATTTTTGCCAGATTTAACCCTACACAGAAAAAGTTCTAATATCAAACTTTTGGAAATATTTTGAAGATTAATAGGGAAAAAGGTCGCTCTTTCTAAATCAGGCAGAAAAATGGGGGGTCCGTGTACTTACTTTATTGCCCCATTTCAATATCTGTTATTTTTCAATATCTCAGAGTAAAAAATAAAAGAACTAAAATTAAATTTCAAAATAAGATAACAAAAGCGTATCATTTCACACATTATTGCTTAATATTTTAATATATTTACATATGCCCCTATATAGTCAATGGGAGGGGAGTTGCGTTCAAATTAGCGTAAACGCAACGACGTATGAATACAAACCCAGAGTAGGATCGGACTACTTCTAGTTCACGCTTCGGCAAGATTTTGCGTCATATGATAATCTAAATAAACTTTAATTACTTAATTTATATTTTACCTTTTCACAGATGACAGATTTGCTTTGAATTAATAATAAACTAAAAACAATTTCGGTCTTCTATTTGTCTAAAAACTGATCCTTAGGTAGCACAGACAATATCATGCTCGTCATTAGCCTACTCGGTTTGCCTTCTGAATGAAGTGTAAACAAAGTTTCTTCGTTGGCGGATTCAAAATAATATTAAAGAGTTGTAATAAGATCCAATTAAAATGTATTTGACATCAAAACAGAATATGTGTTCAAGCATTGTAACGGTAATAAACAACAAAAAGAATCGCTGGTCGAGGCTACAACCGGGGGCTTTCCTCAGGAGTGTTCGAGGAATTCCATAGTTACGTCAGTCACACACCATGCGAACATTTGTCTATCATCCGTACAATAAAATAAAAGTCGTGAATATGAATAATTTAGTCTATATCGCGTGCGTAGACCGATACATACATTACAAACATTCAGCAGCTCAACAGTCATACCATTTGATCAACAGACTATTTCACAGTCACTTTCCTCGGTTGAAAATCAAATATGGCGGCTCGCTTCACTTCGGACCGCATCACTACCCTGACAACGATACCGGTAGTCGTTGCCACGTTTATCTCAATTTTTATTCGAAATGGACATTATTGATACATTATCAAATTGAAAAAAAAAATCAAAAATAATTCAAGGTGTCATTGTTATATTTCAAATCAAACTACAGCTATAACATTCAACAATCGGAACTATATCTTCGGTCATCCTGACTACCGTAGTTACCCATTTTAGCAACCATCACCGTTTTAAATTTGACGTAAAAGTAGACTTATTTATGTAACGCGCTACATTGAATATGTCTGTATCCCATTGCGTTCATACCACCTTTAACGCAATCAAAACACTGTTCAATCTCAATTACCATGAAACTGGTCAAAACATGCAGCAACAATTAGCTCGATACAGCCAAAAATACTTGCGCTGGGATGATTTAAGTAAAAACAATCTAAGCTAAAAATGGTAAATCTTTGGCTTAAAAACAGCAGTCATTTGCAGGAGTTCTGTTTGGTAATTGTAGGAATAAAATCTGTCTATTATATATAATTATCGTCGCCAATAGCATAAATGTCAACCACATATATGCACATAATTTCGCAATAGAATATAGGATTAAGGAAAAAATCGGTAAATGCGACTTATCACATTATACCCACATGAGTTGCTGTGACTATTTTTTGTTTCTTTTGATCACAACCTCTGTAAAGAACATGTACGGTATGAAGTCAGAATGATTGTAGGCGTATGTTTGTAATCTGTCAAAGTATTGGGAGATGATTTCTTCTTTTTCCTTCTCGGACCTTGAATTTGACAATCCTCCGTATACAACATGATGCATCCATGGAATCACCATAGCAACTATCATCTGGGAATATTTCAGCTTGTCTGTTGTATCTGTTAAAAGATAAAAATAAGATTATTATATATTGACTGAACAAATCATATAGTTCATTCAACATCATCTTCATAATAAAAATACGATAATCTGTTTGTCTTAGTAAATACAGAGTGTATACTTTTATGGTGAACTGATTATTTTTCTCATTTTTTCTGCATTTAGTGCATATCCTGTCAAATTGCATGCTGTCAATACTTATCTGTACATTTTTGGTGACAAAAGCTGCTTATTTGCTTCTATTTTCGTATGTAATGTCGTATTTCCATTAAATAGTACATGGTATATATGTTAAATGACAGCTTACCATGCACTTATAATTCAAAATAATGTACCTGGTATAATCAAATACCGCCATAGTCAAAACTGTTTTGGTCATCTATGTCATATCTATAGTAAGGTAGTATGCACTTTAGGTGGTAAGTCATATCCAACTATGAAATGATCAATTGTGTATTGTCTTTCATTTGTGTAATGTCATGTCATAATGAAAAAATCCATAGGCATCCCTGGCAGAGTCAGGAATCAGATTTATTGTAAATCCTGCACCCTGTTACATAAGTAAAAACCTGTGTGGAATACAATTATTAATTGTTTGATTTAAAGTATCTGTATCTCGGTCTTTAAAAGCGTTTGTGTATTTTTCTTATAAGTAGTTTAAATCTGTATTGTAATATCTTGCAAGCTATTTTTAAATTATATTTTGTTGTATTTTCTGCATGTTTACAGTTTTGTATCTTGTTTTCTGTATTACTTTGTCTCAATAGTAACATTATAACGATAACATTGTATTGTTCACAATGTGTTAAATACGTAATATTAATATTTCTGTAGTATATATGTGTTTTTTGAAAAATAACAAAAATATACCAACTATGCCGTTATTATAAAAGTATAAATCATACTGTATATCATAAAGTTAAAAACCAAATCTTCCAAAATATGTCAATGATATGGTGCAAACACAAAGACCAGGTTTCTATAACTGCTTATTGTAGTCAATACTGATGAATTATTGGAATGTATGTAGGTTTACCTATAAAATAATCTTATTCTAATGAAGGTTGTATTAGTTGTCCACTGTCACAAACCCTAAACTAGAATTTGAACTTTAAATGGCGATTGGTTGTAAAGCATATACAATCCGGGCAGAACACATGTAAATTTGGTTTACCAGATCTTTGTCAATAACGTCTAACGTACGAGTATTGTAATGCCGTGTGGTTAATTTAATAGACACCAATTCCAGTCCGAGTTTCTTTATGTCCGGTAGTCCACTTGTAAATGGCTCCCTAAAATCATCCTCGTTTCTCCCATAAAAGACATGGAAGTTAGTTGCCAGATATTCCTTCTATATAAATATAGAAATATACAACTTACAGAAACATAATTTTAAAAACCCATTAAATCATGAAAAAAACCCCAGATATATTCCATTTCGCCAATAATCAACAACATACCGGTGTATAGTTTACATACTAGAGTCATGAAAGATAAGAAGGTAAAGCTCATTACTCCGGATAAGTAAGTGTACTCTGGATAATCTTATTCATTAAACATACAAATCTAGGTCGAAGCTAGATCATCTTTTTCATCAAACATTCAAATCTAGGTCGAATCTGGATCATCTTATTCATTAAACATTCAAATCTAGGTCGAATCTAGATCATCTTTTTCATTAAACATACAAATATAGGTCGAATCTGCATCATCTTATTCATTAAACATTCAAATCTAGGTCGAATCTAGATCATCTTTTTCATTAAACATACAAATCTAGGTCGAATCTGGATCATCTTATTCATTAAACATACAAATCTAGGTCGAATCTAGATCATCTTTTTCATTAAACATACAAATCTAGGTCGAATCTGGATCACCTTATTCATTAAACATTCAAATCTAGGTCGAATCTAGATCATCCTTTTCATCAAACATTCAAATCTAGGTCGAATCTGGATCATCTTATTCATTAAACATTCACATCTAGGTCGAATCTGGATCATCTTATTCATTAAACATACAAATCTAGGTCGAATCAGGATCATGATAAGACGAAAACAAATCTAGAATAAAATCATCACATTAACACAACTGGGTTAAATCGGAATTATCACATTTCACAAGACCTACAAGACGTCAATGCCGGATCAAGTTACTGACACTGTAAAAGAATAGAGTAGCGACAACGAATGTAAAATGAGGAAGCTTACAGTAAGTGTTGCAAGCAACACACATCCCCTACCGTCAATTAGATTTTCTAATCTATGCCAAGCTATGATTGTTTAGTTATGTGATCATGAGTAGCGACAACGAATGTAAAATGAGGAAGCTTACAGTAAGTGTTGCAAGCAACACACATCCCCTACCGTCAATTAGATTTTCTAATCTATGCCAAGCTATGATTGTTTAGTTATGTGATCATGAGTAGCGACAACGAATGTAAAATGAGGAAGCTTACAGTAAGGGTTGCAAGCAACACATCCCCTACCGGCAATAAGATTTTCTAATCTATGCCAAGCTATGATTGTTTAGTTATGTGATCATGAGTAGCGACAACGAATGTAAAATGAGGAAGCTTACAGTAAGTGTTGCAAGCAATACACATCCCCTACCGTCAATTAGATTTTCTAATCTATGCCAAGCTATGATTGTTTAGTTATGTGATCATGAGTAGCGACAACGAATGTAAAATGAGGAAGCTTACAGTAAGTGTTGCAAGCAATACACATCCCCTACCGTCAATTAGATTTTCTAATCTATGCCAAGCTATGATTGTTTAGTTATGTGATCATGAGTAGCGACAACGAATGTAAAATGAGGAAGCTTACAGTAAGTGTTGCAAGCAATACACATCCCCTACCGTCAATTAGATTTTCTAATCTATGCCAAGCTATGATTGTTTAGTTATGTGATCATTGGATGAAGTTTTAACACATTCTGTTGATGTGTGACACAAGTAATTATCCGAAAGCTATTATGAAACAATCTATTTTTAGTAATAGAGACTTTTGTTGTTGGCCTTTGGACTCCAAGCTCTATTGGGCTTCATTGGCTATCATTGTATGAAGTTTGTAAAAAAAAATCCTTTGATATATTCTCAAGTTATGGCCCAGTAATTTTTGAAACAAACTACTTTTAGAAGCAGTGACCTTTGAAGTTGACCTTTTGACTTCAAATTCAATCCCAAGCTATATTTTCTCATACGCTGCCATTGTATGAAGTTTGATCAAAATACGTTATGTTTTCTCAAGTTATCGTTTGGAAACTAATATTTTGTGAAACAATCTGATTTTTCAGTCACATTGACCTTTGTAGTTGACCTTCTAACCCCAAATTGAATCCAAAGCTTTTTTTATTCTCATATTCTAAACATTTCATCAAAATCCGTCAAAGTTATCAACTGTTAACGAAATCCGGAAGGACGGACGGACGGACGGACGGAAGCAAACACTATAGTCTCCTCCAGTTTTACCGGAATTAAAAAGAATATTAAAAGCACATCAATCTAGTATCAGTTTGCTGAAGAAAACGCATCATTAAGGAATTGACATAATTTCCAAGGAGTTTTCTGTGACTTGTTTAAAATTATATATTCAATGAAGAGCACGCTGTTTCGGGTGACTATTTTGCCGGTTTACTTCACCGACAATTGTACCCACCTGTGTGAGGATTCCTTCTGTGGTCATATCAGACACGATGCGGCCAAAAACAGATTGCCCATGATAAAACACAGATGACATCTCACCATGACCATTTGAAGAAACAGTTAAAACGACGAGAGCTCCCCCTACAACATTCATTCATAAATATATGCAGGAGTTTAACATTCAAACAATTCATGTATGGGATATGACGGGTATTATTGATAAACGGCAGGTGGCACTATTTTATAAACAACCTTAATTAAGGATCTGCTTTGGTGATACCAAAGTTTAAAATGTAATAAAATGATATAGTGGTGTTCTTGATTTTGAGCTTTTATGAATCAAAGACAGCTATTTTACGTAAGTTGTGATTTTACCTACATACACAGGATAAACTATGCAATATTTGCAAATTAGTTGTGTAATGAGTATGAATATTTGCATAATTGACAAACAAATGTTTTCTTTAAGAAAATCATCTATAACTAGAAATTGTCCGTTGACAATTTGACGAGCTTCTCACCTAAAAGCAATGTATCCTGGTCAAGGTAAGTCATATTAACAAACTTGGTAGCGCTTTGTCTCATCGTGCTACAAATCAATTTTCATGTCTTTGGCATTTCATAACTTCAGAAGAAGTCATTTGAAGATTTTAGAATCGTTAGCCCCAGTGACCTTGGATATAGGTCAAGATCAATCATTTAACAAACTTGGTCGCCATTTATGTCCGCATTCTGCTGGCCTAACATTAGATCTCTAGGCCTTCATGAACTCCAGTAGAAGTCATTCGAATATTTTAGAATGTTCGGCCTCTGTGACGTTGAACGAAGGTCAAGGTCAATCATATTAATACACTTTGTAGCGCTTTGTCTCAACGTTCTAAAAAGTCAATTTTCAGGTCTCTGGTTTTTCAGAACTTCAGGAGAAGTAATTTCATTTTTTTGGATTGTTAGCCCAAGTGACCTTAAACATAGGTCAAGATCAATCATATTAACAAACTTGGTTGGCATTGAAGTTAGCGTGCACATGCTTAATATTAGATTTCTTAGCCTTCTAGAACTGCATAAGAAGTCATTTGAATTCTTTAGGGTATTGTGGCCTGGGATGAAGTTCAATGCCATTCATATTATGCAGCTTGGTAGGCATTTATGTCAGCATGTTACATGCCTAATATTAGGTCTCTGAGCATTCTAGAACACGAGAAGAATTTTTTTTAATGTTTTTTTTTTCAATTTTGGCGTTTAAGAGAAAAATGTTCAATTAAACCAAATTTCTCCATATACTATTCAACATCACGTTATAACAAAATAAAAGAAATTGGCTGAAAACAAATAATGACTGTCCATCAGGAAGTGACGTCAGTGCGGCCATATTTGATTTTGAATCGACACCATATTAACAAAGATCCGTCACGGTAAAAGGGGGAAATTTTGTATGAGCTTGGGCTTGATGGGACTGGTGTAGTCGGAGGAGATGTTTAAAATATAATTGTCGAAATTTGCCAAAATTCCTTAGTGAAATATAAATTACGTCATAAAAACAAGCTTCCAGTAAGTGTTGCACTTACCCACGTCCCCTGCCGTCAATTATGTTTTCTAATCTATTGCAAGTTATTATTACTTGGTTATGCTATCATTGTATGGATTTTGAACAAATTCCAATGATGTGTTCTCAAGTTATCGTCCGGAAACTTGTGAAACAATCTATTTTTAGTAACAGAGACTTTTGTTGTTGACCTTTGACATTCAATCCCTATTTGTATTTTCTCATATGCTACCAATATGTGAAATTTGAACAAATTCGTTGATGTTTTCTCAAGTTATCGTCTGAAAACGAAAAATATTTAAACAATATAATTTCAGTAACAGTGATCTTTGTATTTGACCTTTTGACCCCCAATTCAATCCCAAGCTGTATTTTCTTATATGCTACCATTATTTTGTGTAAAGTTTAGTCGAAGGGGCCGTGGTGCACGAGTGGTTAAGATGTCTCAACATATTACTACAAGCCCTCCACCTCTTGGTTGCGAGTTCGAATCCCATGTGGGGCAGTTGCCAGTAACTATCCTCTGGACGGTGGTTTTTCTCCGGATACTCCGGCTTTCCTCCACCAACAAACCTGACACGCCTTTACATGACCTTGGCTGTTAATAGGACGTTAAACCAATCAAACCAAAAAAGTTTGATGGAAATATGTTGATGTTTTCTCAAATTATCGCATGAAAACGATTTTTTTAAACAATCTATTTTTGAGTAACAGTGACCTTATTAGTTGACCTTTTAACCCAAAATTCCATCGCAAGCTGTATTTATTTTCATATGCTACCATTGTGATCAAAATCCATCAATTTATCAATCAAGTTATCACTGGAAACCAAATCCGGACAAACAGACAGACGGAAAGACAGAGACAGACTGACAGACGGGAACAAACGCTATAGTCCCCTCCGATTTCACCAGACAGGTGACTAATAAATAAGTGGGCCAATATTAAATTTGAAGACATCAAAATCTTCTGAACGACATACTGCATCGATGTAATACAAAAAGTTTGGAAAAAACAAATAATGAACAAAAAATATATATAGATTTAGTAACATTTGGTAAACTTTAACCTCTAGCAAGCTTTTTTACGAGACATATGTTATGAAAATATGTCATGAAAACAAGAGGTCCATGGGCCTTAACGGTCACCTGACATCCAATAGTGATTTGTCATTTAAGGGCCAGCATAATAGCTATGAAGGACTTTAACACATGGTGTGCTATTTTTTTCCCTTCTGTATTCAACACAGAAGCTGAAGTAAAAATGAACGAGACAATAGGCTATTGCAGTAGTTCACTATGACGTATGGTCAGGAGACATAAAAATAGTAACAGTGACCTTGACCTTGACCTGGCAATCCTGAAACTGTATCTTGTCGAAAATACTATGGTCCTTTAAATTTGTGTGAAGTTTGATCAAAATCACTCAAGGACTGAAGCCGCTAGAGCACTGAAAAGGATTTTCTAAAAAATAATAACGGTGACCTTGACCTTAGTCTGGCAATCTTCACACTCAAACTTGTCCGAGATATTATGATCCTTTGTCTATGTGTGAAGTGTGATTAAAATCACTCAAGGAATTAAGCCGCTAGAGTGCTGATAGGGATTTGCTAAAAATAGTAGCAGTGACCTTGAACTTGACCTAGCAACCCTGAAACTCAAACTCGTCCGAGATCTTGTTTACATTAAGCTACATACAAAGTTTCATCAATCTCGGTTCACATTTACTCAAGTTATCGTGTTCACAACAAAAAGTTAACGCACGACGGACGCCGCACGACGCACAACGCACGACGGACGACGACGGAAGAAAGGCTATCGCAATAGGTCACCATGACATATGGTCAGGTGACCTAAATAATTAGATATGTCCAATATCTACAAAAAATATCATCAGACTTGAAATAACTTTTATACTTTTTGAGTTACAGCTGATTTTTTTTGTGTTTTTAGGTTTGACGTCATGACGGCCATATTATTTTTTGACCTGCTTTATTTTGTTCAAGGAGATACATGGCTTAAACACACTGAAATTGTTATTCTATGTATTAACGTTTGTCTCATAGAGCGTTCACAAGAACACGAAGAAGAATAACCTGGACAATTTGACGGGCTTTTCACCTAAAAAGGTATTCCGGAAAGAGAAAATCTTCCGCAAATCTACAATTTCTGGTGTCCCCAAAGGCTCAGTATTAGGTCCGTTCCGTTTTATATTGTATATTAATGATATTTCTGACAACCTTGAAAGTCTGTCTAAATTATTTGCTGATGATACTTCCTTGCTATGCTCTGGGCCATCAATTGTAACTAAAATTAACTACGACTTTATGAAAATTCAATTTAACCCCCAAAAGACCGAAGCTTTATTTATTTCAAATGCGCAACATGATCACCTATTCGATATTCAATCCAATAATGTAAGTTTAGATTTTGTAGATAACCAAAAGTACTTAAAAAAGGAGTAACTATGTAGGCTAATTTCAAATGGAATATCCACATTGATAATATAAGTAAACATGTACCAAAACAGGTAAGTGTCCTTCGAAAACTTAAATATACTCTTAATAAACAAACTTTAATAAAGATGTGCAAGTCATATATTCGGCCATTGTTTGAATACTGTTGTGAGGTTTGGGATGGGTGCTCTCTTAGTGACGCAGAAAAATGACAAAACTTCAGCTTGAATCGCTCTAGAATAATTACTGGTCTAAACGTCATATGCTAGCAGAAATTCACTATATTTGGAAAGCGATTTAGAACGACTTACTTCCCGTCATTCCCATAGAAAACTACAACTATTTTACAAAATAAATAGCAAAACGAGATCGCAACCAAAACACGTGATTTCCGCGTACCCGGGTAATGATATAGTTAAGTTTATTGAACAGACGATTGCGTTAATACCCTTAATACCAGGTCCAAGGTCTCGCAATTAAATGAGCCAATCAGCAGGAGTCTGGTGAGCATAACTTTAATGTGATTTGAAATGAAACGTTTTGGAAATGTGGATTGATATTGTCATATCTTGTATTTCAAACAGAAAGTACTGATTTTGTAATACTGAGATGTACTTCCTGGCAGATGTACACATGTACATGTGGACAATAAAAGGAATGCAGTGTAAAACCAAGAATAGATTTGTGGAAATCCCTTTTGTTTGGGCATAATATTTCCTAGCGAGATAAATGTTTCAGAGCCTGCTGATTGGGTATATCCATAGTGCGTCAGTTTCAAATTTTTATGCTTAATGTGTGGGTTTGGCAATATATGTAGCTGTAAAATTTCTAAAGTGTGTTTCTGACAGGGAATCTCGAGATTGGAACTAATTTGGCTTGAATAAGTATTGTATATAAATATTGTGTCGCATCGGTTAAACAATCCGGTGGCTGTAATTTACACGCGACCATGCTGATTTTTACATATATATAGTCTATGGGACCAATTTCTGACGATCAGAACGAAGGGGACCAGTAAGATAATGTATACAACTCTTTGTTGCGGACTTTAAGAGCCTTGCAGATTTGATTCTGCTATATCAGTATATATTTACTGTACGTTTCTGGCTCTACTCTATCTGGATCCTGAGAAGTTTTTTTTTTAATCTGAATTTTAATTGGACTCTATGGCCGCGTTTTAAGGCACCTTTTGGACTTCTATACAAAGGTATTCCGAATTAACTATCTTCCAGTACTTGAAGCCTTTTACCAAACTACAGGCGTGTCATGGACGTGAAGTTGGGCTGGAGAACACGCTCTACATATCTTGATTCTTCACAACACAAAACAAATCTGATTGGTGCCAAGTCCACGTTCAGTCTCCTTTTCTTATATGAAGATTAAGGGGAATAACTCGTACAATAAGAGTTATTAAACTATCTCTCCTTTGGCCACATAATGTAATCGCATAACATTCATACAAGTACATACACAACATCCCCACACACAAAATAAAATTGGGCTTACACATTTTTTACCATGGGTGTTTAAGATTAGAAAGAGCTTGGATGCGGAATAAACAAGAAAAGAAACAGCTAGAGAAAAGTTTTTTGTTTTAAATGGAACTTCACGATGTTGCTGCCTCCCCACAGCAATACATGGTGCATTATCCAAACCCAATGTGTCACGGTAATATGTAAAATGTGAGTGACAAAAACTGTAACTTTTGATAAATAACGTTGTTTACGGTAATCGTATGATCGCATCACCTACTAAAAACAGAAAGCGCCCAACTGTGCGATATGCGATTCAGTTTATCGCACTCAGCGCATTTTGGAAGTTTGGGTTCAATATTACGAAAGCTTGTCTTGTCGTAATTAAATCAACTTATACTTAGCAAATAAAGACTCAAATTGTAACGACTTGTTTTGCTACGACCGTAGTCATTAGCATAGAGTAAGAATGATAAAATTAATTTGTTTTGCTTTGGGTTCGACTGCCGCGTTAGCTTGCAGATTCCTATGTCTCGCTACCATATTCAAAGGTACTAGTGAGTATTGACAACGGACGACATCAAATTCATTTTACAGTTTATTAATATTTAACATGTGTAAAGGCGACAACAAGAAAATACCCGCGTGGCTCAGTGGGAAGTAGTGTGTAATGGACAGTTTTGCTGCTAATGTTTTCACGTTTTCGCTATCAGAATTAACTCCTACCCATCAATGAAAGACCGAGCACGTGGCGCTATACATCGGGCCGATTATCGATAGTTTAACCTCCAATTTCACAAACACCGTTCTCTAGCGAAGATTCTCAAAATATCTCCTTAACGGTTAACCCAGAAACTCAACACAGGAGGCTCCCACTCTTTTCCAGCCTACCAACGGCTCTCAACACAAGAGTGAAGACTTTTAATTAATATCGATACCCGTCTAAATGCGAGACATGCCAAGTCCAACATTGCACAATTTCACAAGTATTTCAAACTCAAAAATATAGCAAAAATATCGACTGACAGCGAAAAATACACACACAGTAATGTTAATGTATCTCCATACTATACGATAACAGCAAATTAGGGAAAGGATGGGCGACAAATATATGAAAATTACATAGGATTCAAAAACACAACCCTCACCTCTCAAGGCCCGGTAGAAAACTGAAAATCTCAGTCCCGAGATCTCGTGCCCAGCAAAATTCCCGCCAAAGTCTCGGTTAATACAATTTCCGGAAAATATAGCAACAAAGCGCACCGCAGCTTTGTTACAAAAATGAATTGCTCATTACATATTATTGTGATATTTCACAAAGATATAACTTATATTATATTCAAATGCTATTTAGCTACGTTTACGATGATGAACGTCCTTTATGAGTTTATGTACGTACGCATCCTCGATACTTTAGGGGGTTTTGTCGGATCCGTTTTATCAGTGTAAACTCAAATAAGTCAATTCGACCACCCAACACTTTGTAACCACTTCAAATTCACGTTTATTCATCAGTATCATCAAATATATGCATTTCTATCCGAATACCAATGTCTCCTATCTTGATTTGCTGAGTTACACAGTAGTTGTTAACGATAGTGGTGATAGATTAACCAAAATGTGTTTGCTGATATCCAAAATTATCCCGACAGATTTTCCATTTCCTGTGCAGACAACCCAATGGGCGCAACTCTAAAGGCGTGTAAAAAATAGAGACGTCTTCCGGAAAATATATCCGAAAAAAAAAATTATCGGCATTTACAGTTATTATAACTGACGTTATACATGTAAATATCAGCTGCCCAAAGGTATAATCTGTCCATGCACATATCCTTACGGACAGACTGGACAGACACTGCATATGAAAAGAACATACTTCAGCTATGATTCCATTAGGTCAGACAGACAAACACACGAATTTAAACAAAACAAAAAAAAAAAAAACATAGCCTAGTTGACCCCGTCGACCTTGAATGAACTTCAAGGTCATTCAGTTGAACAAACTAGGTAGCCCTTTATCCTAGCATGCCACAGGCCGACTATCAGGTCTCCAGAACACTCGGTTATTGAGAAGAAGTCGCTTAAATATGTTTCAACCTATTCGACACCTGGGACCTTAATGAAGGTCAATGTCATTCATTTTAACCAACTAGGTACCCTTTTATCCCAGGATGCCACAGGCCCAATTTCAGGTCTCTACGCCTCTTGGTTATTAAGAATTTTAGCCTAGTTGACCTCTGTGACCTAGAATGAATGTCAATTTCATTCATTTGAACAAACTTGGTAGCTCTTTATACCAGGATGGCACAGACCAATTATCACAGTCTCTAGTCCTATGTGTTATTCAGAAGAAGTCGTTTTAATATAGCTCAGATTATTTGACCCCTTATTACGAGATACTTAGTCGTTATAACGTCATAGGTAAGCCGTTATTACGAGATACTTAGTCGTTATAACGACATAGCTAAGTCGTTATTACGAGATACTATGTTGTTTTTATGACATAACTTAGTCGTTATAACGAGATACTAAGTCGTTATAACCACTTTTTTTTTCAATATGACCCTCACAGGCTTCCGTAGTATAATGATAATGGAGCACGTGTAAATCATGTTGTATAACCCCGGCTAAGCCTGGCTACATAAAATTTACACAGGCTCCATTGTCATTATACCCTCATAACCTCAACAAAATAAAAATACATTTATTATATTTACCGTTTTTCACGCAAATTTATATTATTTATTCTCGCAACAGTTGCATTTTTTTTTATAAAAATACACATATTTTCTTTCTCTCTAGTCATCGTCAACGAATTCAATTAAACAGCTGATTGTAATCAAGTCATTCATATGTTCCCATCAAAAGTGGGGTCATGACCTCAGGTTGCTGCGCCAGCTAGCGACTATTCCCGTAACAATAGAATCGCAGCACGTGGTGTACTCATCATTATACACTAACAATGATAATACTAGAAAACATGGTTATTGAGCCTATGTCAGTGCAAACTGTAAATATTACGAGATACTTTCTCGTTATTACGACATAACTAAGTCGTTATAACGAGATAATATGCGAGATAACAGGTAAACAGTGGCTGTTTCATTACCCAGAAATTGCACAACGTAATGACTTATAGATTTTATTCATAGATATGGTAAATCCGATATATGACTTGCCAAAATGTATTTAATGACATAATAAATCGCGAAATTGCATCTTAGTTAGGCATTGATCCGTTCAATGCACATGATGCAGTGATGCAGAAGTTTTATTAAAATGTATAATATGAAGAAAACGAAGTGGGTAAAAAACCAGTGCGTATATTGAGCACTTTCCTTCCTGCTCAGGAGCTGCAGACCGGACGCCCAAACATCATTCACCAATATAATAGGTAGATGGGAGCTGTCGATTTGTCTGACGCTGTGATGAGCGCATAGAGCTGCGTTCGACATAATAAAAATGTTTAGAAAAAAAAGTGGTATTGCATCTGTTTCATCGAATCACGATGAATGCGTATATTTTATATAGGAACAACACGTCGGATAGAGTGGTATCAAGACTTAAGTTTATTCAGATGGTCATAGAAAATTTAGCTGGAGTTCAGTCCGATGCACAGGAAGCAAGACCGAGACCGAGGAGATGTCATGTAGACGTCCTCCCGCGACGGAAGAAAAAGACTGTTGCGTATGCTCTAGCCGTGCTCGCGGAGGAATCAGGCGACGAAGCCAAACTGCATGTACACTATGCAGGAGAGGATTGCATAGAGAATGTATTCGATTACACCACTGCATAGAAATGTAGATTTAAAACTACACCATCAACTGAAATACAAGAATTATGTATATAGGCCTGTGTTGTGTAAACTTTGTTTCGGAAATACACGGATTTCACTCAAAAACCTATAGTTATTTTATAAGTTAATAAATATTTGTCAAATTGACTTACGGTTGATCTTGAGAAAAAACTTCTCTTTGTGTTGTTAATTAGTCAATACAGCACAGTGGCGTGTATATATACAATATAACTCAACTTTGATGGATTCATCATTTTTCATATGTCATAAACTCGCCTTTGTGATATTTAAAAAAAAACCAGAAACATATGAAATGTGGAAGTATGATATAAAAAGTATTAGTATATCAATATAATTTAAACAAATTTATCCATATTTTATTTCTTCTAATAATCATTAAGGCGAGTGTCTGTGTCAGCGTATATGCATTAATCTCCTGAAGATATAACGCAAAAATGAAATGACGTCATAATTGCCATAACGTCATAATTGGCAGATCGGCTATTTGAGAGTTCGAATTTGGCGACGTCAAAAACTTGGCAGTCTAAGGGTTAAAGAAGTTATAACAGCAAACTATTAAGTATATTAATTATATTGCATAATGAAGAATAAGTTAATTACTTTATTTCTAGTTATATATTAAATATAAACATACCTTTCAGCACTGTGGCCGTAAAGCACACAGGCTTCAAACTATAGGTGGTATCTGTCCGGTGCCTATTTTCCATGTAATGTGTGGACACGCTTCCACCAGGGTGGGCGTGCACGTGCAAGGACAGGGTCATGCAGGGTCAATGTGACACACTCAACCAATCCATTCCTCACCTCTCATACATCATCATAACAACTTACATACACAGATTTACATGTACAGGACATTACATGACACAGGGACATGTAACTTCAGACAATACACAGCGCATGTAGTTTTAAGACCTAATATAATATATTTTATGTACACAGTGAATTCAAACACCGCGACATAGTTATGGACCCATCAGAGTGCCCCAAGAGGCGTTTTAGGGGTCTCTATCAAAAAATTGTACAAATCATGCTCTACACAGAGTACTTCATACGTATAGGACTATGTAGAGTTGGATTTGTACCGATTTTTTTATCTAGCCCCTAAAATATCTAAAAATGGTATTGGGCCACTCTGATGGATCCATAATTATATAAACTGTAACTATCATAAGTAGATAACATATGACTTGTGTCTTAGCTGTTTTTTATATGGCCCGATACTTTTCTCAGAAGTATACATCAAATGCAATGCCAACCCCGGAAACTGGACTATATCCAGATACAATTGCGAGTCCAGTAACCTGTGTCAAAATGTGATGTAGGGAATCTCCCTTTATATATGATGTCATAATCTCTAAAGCGTAATGACGTCAGGATAATAAAGCAATGATGTCACTATTTTTAAAATGTAATTATTTTTTCAGACTACAAGACAAAATAAAATACTTTCAAACGTACAATTCCATTGAATTTTTCAATGTATTAGTTTTGTTTCAAATCAACACACTACATCGATTTATTTATTGTGACGTCACAATAATGTCGAGTTTTCGCGCCAGGCATAATTTGAAACGCCCTTTCCATTAAAATTTACAACACATATAATGCTGTATATATCATAATGATGGCTTTATATGTTAAATTATACCATAATTATATTTCTTTAAGCGGAACAGATAAGAGAGAAGAAAAGGATAGATACATTGTATATAAAGAGAGAGGGAGAGTGAACTTATATCAGTAGTTTACAACTTATTTACGATCATTTGAGACATGTTTGTATATACATTGTAAATAATCTTAAATCTTCGCGCCATCTGACCCAAAAACTAACAACAATCCAAAACTTCCAACTTTTCTAGAGGTAGGATAAGAATTGATTTAGCATATGAAAAAATAACCCTAACCTGATGACACACAGTGTACGTGGGACTAAATTCAACGTTATTTTCGATGATTAACAAAATGACAATTAGTCAAAATGATAGCTAACTCTAAATATGCATGAAAAATGAAAAAAAAAACTATTATATAAATACTACCTGCATTAGAGGGTGACAGTGCCTAGTGTCACCCCAAGGATATCACTGTCACCCGAGGCTAAGCCGAGGGTGACAGTGATATTCCGAGGGGTGACACTAGGCACTGTCACCCTCTAATGCAGGTAGTATTTATTTGATTATACCAAAAGTCTATAAACTAAACAACTTTTCAAGTATTGCAATATACTGAAACATTTTAACTGATTTTAGCAAAAGTCGAACAGTCACCGTCGGCAGTAGAATAGCATACCAGCTTCTACTCAGTAGCGCTAACTATCACTGCATTATAAAAAAGAATACTCACAATAAGCTTTTAGTGAAAATTCGTGTTGTCTTGTCTCCTGCGTTTGTTTAAATCTTAACGTTTTTGTAAATCTCAATGAATTTTGGTTTCGTCCCGTCGTCTGTTTACAACATTAGCAACATCACGAAGACGCTTGAAATCGCATGTCTTCCGTTCACCTAATCACCGACGGGTTCATAAAAACCAACATATAGCGCTTTGACGGTAAGCGAAAAGACGTGAACGGAAAGCGACGTCCTTAATATGATATTTTTATTGATAAACAGACTAATTTGGCAAAACTATTACTAAATAGCTCCAGATAAATTTTGAAGCGTCGCTTCAAAAAACAAAGATGACGTCGAAATAAGAAACGAGTGCGCATCTTTTTTCGGGCGGTTAATATTTTGCACTGTCAAAAATACACTATCACCCGTTGCTAGGGGGTTGCTACGTGTCTATTATTTCCTATTTTTCTTATGTTACCTGCCGTGTGATAGTGCAAAATACCAAATATCTCTCGACCAATCAGAATGCAGGATGCTCACTTGAGGTATGATAAAATAGGTTGTTTGATTTAAGCCTTATTCGTCAGTTACGCTCCATGTTTGTCAGATACCCACCATTTACCTAAAATCATAGATGTAACTCAGTTACGCAAATTTGATTTTCAGTTA
Source organism: Argopecten irradians (assembly GCF_041381155.1). NCBI lineage: Eukaryota > Metazoa > Mollusca > Bivalvia > Pectinida > Pectinidae > Argopecten > Argopecten irradians. The sequence goes on from NC_091142.1 coordinate 41,835,983, forward strand.
CCAACTAAATGCTAAATTTGTGGTGGCTTGGTTCGCAGTCCTTTACGTTTACGTTACGCTTCATATTATATTTATACAAAGATAATTCGTAAGACATGAATAAAACCCTTAAAAATATCATAAATTACGTAAACTAAGGCATGCGAATTCTGACATAAATCAGCGTCACCATTTTTGCAGAGCGTAACTACAGTTACATATGTACCCACATCCGGTTGGGTACAGTGAAGATTCGCGTTACTTCGAGATTGTCGCGACGATGTTTGGAAGACTTCGGAATGATTCGGCATCTTTCGAGCTTATTTCTTTCGTGTACACGTAATATATATATTTTTTATCATTAAAAATACTTTCAGTGCTGCAATTTTGTAAAAAGTGGTAAAATTAGAAAGTTCAAACCTCAGACAGACGGAGAAAAAATGTGTATAACACTTTAACAGTTTTCACTACATGACAAAAAGGGCGAAAGTTATAGACCATACAACTTAAACTGTGTTGAATTAATATATAAAAAGAATTCGAAGGTGGACAAGTCAGAAAATTAAAAAGACTTCAGATATTTTTTACCGGGCTATTTAGGTCACCTGACCATAGGTATGGTGATATTGCGATAGTCTTTTGTCCGTCGTACTGCGTTTCCTTGTGAACGCGATAAATTGAGTAAATATAAATCGAGTTTAACAAAACTTTGTATGTAGACTAATACTGGGAAGATCTCGGACGAGTTCGAAAATTAGCGTGATTCGACGTGTTTTACGGAGTTATTGCCCTTTGCATAAATCCTCATTATTGAACAATGTGAACCTTTTTTTTATAATTTACATATTATTCAGTTTTTTCATAAAAACATGTAATGTAAACACAAGATAACTGTGATTAATGATCATCATATATACTTTATATATATCTACTTTTTCTCACATGTGTAATCATACATATACCCTTACACTCGTGCATATCACTTTCTCCTGCTGTATAAATTATCAATATACATTCAGATGTACATAACACACTCTCTTACTTTCTTAGATTCGTTCCTGGTCATAACAGTTGCATTCACATACCCACGGCACTTTCTAATTTTTTAAGTATAACATTTTTTTTCTATCCATACATTTAAATTAACATATGGCACTTTTTTACTTAGAAAATATCTAATTTTATTCATTCATACACTTACATTCACATATCACTTTGCACTTACATTCCCACAGAGTACTTTCTAATTTTCAAAACTTGCATTCACACGCATTACTTTCTTAATTGATAAGGTTGTATAAAGCTTAAGTGTAATTGTAATTATTTTCACCAAATTCATATCTGTATACAATAAGGATACAATAAACATATATATAATAAAACAGCAAATATTATAGAAAAGAAAAGAAAAAAAATCTTTGTTTTCATTTGCTTTAATTACAGTGTATAATTTTGTCAATAAGATGTGTTACAGTACTATGTATTGATTATAGGAAAGAGAGAAATTTGATAGATAGAAAAATAAGAAAGGGGGAAAAGGATGAAGAAGAAAGAAAGAGAAAAATGAAGAATGTTGTTAAAATTAGAACAGATTGGGTAGAATAGTAAAACATAAAGTAAACATATAAATGCAAAAACATTCGTTTATAAAACTGGAAATAGTATATTGGCTTTGTGAAGAGTTATTACCAGAATAAACAGTCATCAGGGGAGATAATTCACCCAAATTTGAGGAATATGTAGTAGAGAGGGGGGAAACCTATTATTTATATATATATATATATATGCATGTATATAAGATATTTAAATTATATAACATTTAATTATTAAATAAATTTCAAAATATTTTACTTAATCATATATGATATAATAATAGTGATAATCAATGAGGTATTAATGAGTGTAGCTGATTCATAATCATTTGTCCCAATACCTAAAGGTAATTAATTTGTCCCATTTTCTCCATTCACATTCAAATTTAGGATCAATTTTTTCACCTTTACATGTAGAAACATATTTCTGATTTATGAACTTGTCTTTATTAATGTTTATGAGAGAGTTAAAACTAAGTGAATTATGCAAACATCTCACTCTATAAATATACTGTTTTATAATGATAATGATTTCATTATCTGCTCTTTTACTAGGTAGATAACTCTGATGAAGGATGACGAAAAGGAAAGTCTTTTTGTTAAATGAAAATGGTATACAAGGCCGCCAATAAAGTTTCAATACTATCTAGTATTTTTTTTCTTTTTTTTTTTTCTTGGCATTCCCTTAAATAGATGGGTTATGGTTAAGTTCAGAGTTACACAGAATACATAAAGGGGAAGTAACTTCTCCAATTTTGTACAAAAATGAGTTGGTAGTAAGATGTGGTGAATCACTCTATACTGAGACCACTGGAGTTTTGTGTTTTTCGTTACCAAAAAAGGAATTTTGTAGATTTTGCACCAAACTATTGCATCGATGTTCTCAAAACTATTATTTCATTTTTGGCACCAGATGGTACTACATCTGATTTTATAATAATATTATAAAAAAAGTTTAGCACCTTTCTGGTCTTTGAGATGAAGTATAGATTAATTGGTACATAAGGATAAGAAATCTCATATGCTGAAATGAAATGTATCACTGTGGAAATAAGACAATGATATTGTAAATAATTTGTGTTCACTTGATATTTTTGAATAAAATCAGCAAATGAATAGAATTCGCCTGTGCTTAAGTCTTTAAAAATATCATTCACAATACAGATGTTTTTTTCTGATACATATGTAGTAGGCCCTATAGAAAATAGCTTTTCCACCAGTTTTAATTTTGTTATAATACCAAATAGGAACTTTCAATATATTTTCTTGTAAGAAATTATCATGATTTTTTGTATTTAGAATGTACCACGATTTGAAAACATCTATCCAGAATTTATTTGAACACCTGTTTACACACACCTGAATATATTCAGTCTATTCGGTCTAAATCAACAAAAGTTTTTTTTAATATATTCTGCCATTTTTCTTTACTCTTATAGAGTCTTCAAATCCAGGTAAGTTTTAGAGAGTTAATAGAAGCACTAATATTGGTCATTTTCAAGTCACCATTACAATAATTCTAAACAATTACTTCCCTTTTAATCTTATCTGGTTTTCCATTCCACAGAAATTCATATAAAAGTGTGTTAAGTTTCTTAATAAATTTATCATCAGGGTTAGGAAGTGATAAAAACGATGGTTAAATTGAGATATGAGTAGAGATTTGATAATGTTATTTTTCCCGATAGGTGTTAATGATCTACTATTCCAAATCTTAATCAGTGATTTGAGTTTAGAAAGCTTTTTGTCAAAATTAAGTTTAGGGTTCTCAGGAAGATTTACACTAAATTCTATTCCTAACAATATAACTTTTTCTTTTCCCCACTGAAAATTTAGCTCAGGTAAATAATAATCCTGACTATACTTTTTACTCCCAATCCATATATCTTGAGTTTTGTCTACATTCATTTTTAAACCTGAAATTTTAGCAAATTCTTTAAGTTTACATACTGCTTCCTTTATGTGACCTCTCTGTTCCATCCAGTATGAGTGAAGTATCATCATCATACTGTGATAATAAAATTGGACAGTTATCAATATCTACACCATTTCTATTTTCATTAATTCTTAATTTTGTAGCTAACACTTCCGCACAGAAATTAAATAGATATGGTGCTAATAGGTCCCCCTGTCTACAGCCCCTCTTGATATAAAAAAAATGAAGATAAGTCCCCCCCCCCTGATTTATAGTCGAATTAACATTGCTATGTAACGTTTTAAACCAGTTTATCATACTTTTACTAAAGCCGAAGAGAAGAAGAAAAATATGAACATAATAACTTGAGTAAATAAATTATGCACTTAGCTTCATGGAGCTTTCTATTTAGACTAACATTGGAAAGATCTCGAACAAGAATGAAAATCAACTTGATTTGACAGTAATTGACGGAGTTATTGCTCTTGGCACTAATAATTATGATAGGATCTTGTAAACACAATAACTTGATTAATTATGTACCCAGCTTAATTCAAACTTTGTATGTTGACTTACATTGGAAATCAGCTTGATTAGACACTAACTTAATTGTTGAGTTATTGCCCTTTTTAATAACAATTATTTTATGTAGACCGTCTTTTCTGTGACGCCATACGTTTGTAACGTCGCTATCCGGATACACGCAAACGTATTTAATTTCACCGTGCCCATCTATTATAATCTGCTTCTTACATCGGCGTTATAATAATAGACATTCCCGTCAACTAAGCGGACGTGAGAATGAGCTGTGAATGTGAACTCTAGCGAGGGTCATCTCAAAATTACTTAGCATAAAAACCAAATGAGCAATAGAGGCCCTCTGGGCCTCTTTTTTGTTTACAAATCATCAGTTGTAAATACATAATAGCCTAAATACACAACATGATCATTTATAGTTAATTTGCCAATACAGAATAATAAACACAAACACTCACAAAGCAAAAACCAATCTTCCAGTTTCTTAATCTTCCATTGTTTCGTGCCCACGAGTTAAACAGAGACTAGACAGGAAAGTAGATCAAATAACTACTTCACTGTTCAAATTCATTTTCCCCGCCTACATATTCGTCTGAAAACGACATTTCGTCACATCATGCATATGTATGTAGGTATGTTTTATGCTCTTTTGGCGAACTGAACAAAGAGAATAAATAAATAAAAATCGAAAGATCTGACAGCTCCTGCAAATTGATGAGTCGTCGTTAAGAAACTTGAAGTTGTAATATGATGGGTCAATTTGAAGACATCAGAGGGTGATCTCATATGAGATGTTGCCGAATCTTCTATGAAACGCAGTTAGAATAAGAATTTAAATTTTCAATAAAATTTCAAAGTTTATGGAAAAAAAGCCGGCAACAAATATGGAGGTCTTTGAAATTTTCTGAGTTGCCCATCTTTGTGGTTTTTTTTATATAAATTCAAGTTAACCCACTGTTTGAAAGATTAACGTACAGTAAAACATTGATGAGTCAAAGTTTTTAAAAGGGATCATTTTAAAACGTTCGTCTCAGGCATCTGGACTTCGACTCATAAATCGTAGACATTGACCGACTAACTTTGCGTCGATTTCCATCCAGCGAAATAATCATGTTATCTATCAAACGATCACTTTTAAATACATTTTCTCTTCTCATCAAATCGAACTATCTGTACAGACTGAACGAATAATCACCGAATGAAAAGAGCAAACGAACAAAACAAACAACAACAAAAAACAAACAAAAAAACGAACGAACGAATAAAATGCTCGGGTTTCAAGTGTCTCCTTCCATCCGTCTATTAATCTGTCTGTACACACGTCCTTACAGACATAACACACTGCATTTGACACGAGCATACTTCCATATATGATTCAAACACACGAACAAATGACAGACGGACAGGTGAGTGGAAATGCAGACACGAACGATATGATGATCACAATTTGCACAGATTGACGATCAAACAGAACTCAAACAGTTGAAAGTTAAAATACGGATAACGAGGAAATCAATATGCATATAAACAACACATAACTAAAATGGCGTATTTTTTGTTTTGCCTGCTGTAAAAAGTACATTAAAGTCTTAAGTAGTCGGAGTTGGAGGGACTATTTTAAAAAGTTCTACTCGTCTGGTCTTCGACGCATAAACTGTAGACAATGACCGACAAACTTTCTTTCGATTTAGCTACCTACTGGGTCTAGACAGTGACCATACTTGTGGTTTAGATGATGTTATCACTTAAACGTTTTTAGTTTAAAATGAATGTTTAAATTGCACTTTAATGAAGCTGATGCAATAAAATCAACTGAATGAATCACTATACTTAAGGTGGTTCGATACAGTTAGGCCTAAATAATTCCCCTTGTTTAATTTTCTTTAAAATTTGCGCATTGAAAGATTGGTTGATAAACTGTTTATTAAGGCTTTTATTTGAAATTTGATCGTGTGGTTTGGGAAATATTGTACTCTCAATAACCCTACTTTACCGTCTGTTTTTCTCAAAATACAATTTTACACACATATTTTCAAAGTTTGATAATTGACAAAAATATTACAAACAACAACATTTTTTATCTTAAATATGTAAGTTTATATGGCTATCAATGACCTCAATGTCGTTTCCACTCTTAAAAATACAATAATTGTGAATTTTTCACGCGAATACCTGTAAATGAGGCATAACAAAGGCCAATTTTGCATTTAAATTTCAACTTAAATACTTAATTTCAAAAACATAATGTTGTTTAATTTTCTTCATTTTTTTGTCCACACAATAAAACAGTTGTTTGGGTTATGATGAAAGAATATAAAAAAAAGATTGACCGCGGAATTTTTGAGTAATTAGCCTTTCTATACCCCTACCCCCTAAAAATGACTTTTTTCACAATTATACTATTAGACCGAAATCGAGCGGTAATATTCTTATAAAGAACATCTCATATATTGAATATTATAAACTGTAACAATCTGATAATATAAATTGTTATATCTGTGAATTTTATGTCACGATGCCACCGATTTGATGCTATACAAAGCTAAGAAATGGCACAAATAAGCCATTATTTTGCCTGGATGTAATATCTGAAAAATGAATATGGAAAATTCCGTGTAAAGATTCTACTTCAATTACCCTTAAGACAATCCATGATTTTATATTATTTTAGCGGAAAAATATTTTATCAAAATCTATCTTTCCATCGTCAAGAAATCTTAACTTCAATAGTCGTTTGAGGCAGATTATTCAAGCATAAATTTGAATTTGGCGCTAAAAATGTGTCATAGGGTCAAATGTACTACGTTCATTTGTCTGTGTCGTGTATTTGTTGCGTTACCGTTTACAGGGAGTGTGTCCTGTTTACCTGTGTGCCTATTTATAGTTAGTCCATGTGTGTCCAGGTTTCCTGTCAGTCATAGCTTGTTTAGCCTGTTTGTCCGGTTTGTGTACGGGTATGTTTGTGCGTGCATGCAGGAGTATACATGTAGGGGTGTGTGTGTGAGTGGGTATATAAGTAGTGTGCAAGGGGGAGCGCGACGTTAGACATTTCATTTGCGGAGCTGAACTAGCCTTTCGAGGTTACTCCGAGACACAGGGACTCCTTACTCCACGACACTTCCGACTAATTGTTACCAACTAGTCAAATGTAATTATAAATGTAATTACAATATATTTGTGGATGTAAATAGTATGTGTATATGTTCAGAAACTTATAGAAGCTTACGTATTATGTTTGCAGGGGTTTCGTTCCCGCTTCAAATAACCATATGTACAGTAGACGACACGCTCCTGTGAGAGTAATAAAGAACCAACAGAAGTAAACCACGTCTTTGTTTATTTCTATCACAAATGGCGCCCATGTAGGGACAGGAGCTGTAGTGGTACTACGCTGAGAAGTTCGTCTTCATATTTTGAGAATTTGGAAACCCCGAGCGGACGACATGAACATGGATATCGTGAGCCAACGCCCAATTTCCATTTTCATCGTCATGGTTGGAGCCACATGTTTTTCGTAGGCCTACGAGTTTCAACCCCGCGGGATTTGTGTGGAAGTCAAAATCACTAGTGTGTCAACATAATATTATTTTGCTGAGCTCATGATAATGTGCACATCGCGGTACCGTATAGGTTACAGTGCGTGTCAACAGAGTGCGTTGTCAACAGCCTGCGTCAACAAGATCCCGATTTAAGCGCGCGGAGGACCACGACACCGAGCTAGAGGTCAAGGCCACGTACGGATTTACGAACATTCAGTGACTCCTGTAAATAACTAAATGTTATAAAAAAATATCAGGTATATTGAACTATTTTGTAGTACTAGTATTTGTCATTTATTTCGCAGCTATTGTACTACGTTGTTGACATAATTTGTACTCTGCATTTACTGATTGACTCACTCTGACGACTCGGCCAAGACTGTTTGACTGATATAAGTACGAACTGCTTTAGGTTGAGTAAGAGAGTTAGGTTGAGTTGTATATATTTTGTGCGGAGTGTTTGCGAGATATTTATTCTATGTTTTATGTGAATATATATACTTCAATGTTGTGTTTCTATGTTCTGTGTTCAATATTTCTATGTGTTGACCCGGGTACAGGTACTTCGTTAGTTTTTTTTGAGCTTCTTGTCTGTAGTCGTACAGCCGACGGTTCTTCCTTTAAGCATGGCGCAGGGAGGTCAGGACATGAAACTCCAGTCTACCGAGACCGGTACCAGACCAAAAGAATCGGTAAGTGTCCATGATCTAATAAGTAGTTTAGATGCTAGGCATTACAAGGTTTTAACTACTGAGGAGTATGAGCAGCTGCTTGCTTTAGGAGGAGCAGGTAAGACCAGTACACCCATGAGAAAAGGTCGGGGTCGGGCACGAATCAGTTCTAGCGTATTTGATGATGTAACGGTAGGTATGGGGAATGGCAAATGCAACAGATTGTCGAGGGAGATTGGGTCCTTTGCTAAGAACAGAATTGATGCGTTTCATTTTCAGAAATTTACAGAAACTTGTTCATAATGTTGACCATTGTTTGTACATACTTGAAAATGTGATAATACAGGTTTATAAATAAAAAGATGTATAAATAAACTTTATTTTAGTTGCAGGAGTGTTTAATGATGGCTGTAATGCTGTAAGATAGATTGTAATATTAATTGTGTCGGGACGTCTTATTTTAAAAGGGGGAGTATGTCATAGGGTCAAATGTACTACGTTCATTTGTCTGTGTCGTGTATTTGTTGCGTTACCGATTACAGGGAGTGTGTCCTGTTTACCTGTGTGCCTATTTATAGTTAGTCCATGTGTGTCCAGGTTTCCTGTCAGTCATAGCTTGTTTAGCCTGTTTGTCCGGTTTGTGTACAGGTATGTTTGTGCGTGCATGCAGGAGTATACATGTAGGGGTGTGTGTGTGAGTGGGTATATAAGTAGTGTGCAAGGGGGAGCGCGACGTTAGACATTTCATTTGCGGAGCTGAACTAGCCTTTCGAGGTTACTCCGAGACACAGGGACTCCTTACTCCACGACACTTCCGACTAATTGTTACCAACTAGTCAAAGGTAATTATAAATGTAATTACAATATATTTGTGGATGTAAATAGTATGTGTATATGTTCAGAAACTTATAGAAGCTTACGTATTATGTTTGCAGGGGTTTCGTTCCCGCTTCAAATAACCATATGTACAGTAGACGACACGCTCCTGTGAGAGTAATAAAGAACCAACAGAAGTAAACCACGTCTTTGTTTATTTCTATCACAAATGTAACGATGAAAAGCGTCTACGTGACAACGATCGAAGTTGATAACTTCAACTTCATCACAACAATGTCAATAAAATCGATGTCATCATACACAACTGTATGTCTATATGTTTTTTGAGGAGATATCTGCATATCTAATACATGTAGATATATATTTATTATCGTAAGTAAACTAAAACAGATTTTTGGATCCTCAATATAACCTATACGGTAAGTATACGCCTAAGAAAAACATCTCTTATTCTGAATCCTCGATCTACATGTACGTTCAGCTGATTACTGTAGACAGGAAAATAATTAGTCTATGCCTACATGTACATATTTAGTTTCTATATCACAGATATAATACTGATGTTGACACTAGCTTACATGTGCTTTTTCGCAAGATAGTATTTGATCAACTGAATCAGAGTACTTCCGTGTATTTTCTTAAAACGGAAAATACATGCATCATCCAATTACAGTAGTTAGGCCTATGTCTTATCGTACATGTATACAGTAAATAAAATCTTGTTTCCCGAACGTGTTGGTGCTTATTGAGGATCATATTAGCTAAACATGATACATGTAGACATCTACATACGCAATATTCATGAAATATACTAGCTTGTACATGTACAAATTGAACGAAAAGTAGGGGTGGGGCGATGGAGAGATGAAAATATTTCTGTATCTCTAGTTTTATACTAGAGTATTACTCGGCAAAATTGGAATATCTTGATTTAATTATGCATCTCCCTTAAAACACATGTATATTAAAGGGACTAAATCACTAAAAAATCATGTAATAAAAGATAAAAAGAATTATAGGACTAAAATTAATTGTAAAAGTTGTGTACTTTATGTTAATAACAATATTTAAAAGTTTGTATAACAATTTTATTCAAAATGGAGAAAAACTGAAAATAAATAGGACCGACCTAGTCACTATTTCATATTATTATCTTTCGGCGAGTGTAAACAACCCCTATGTGCATGCGCGACGCGTGAACATTCCAAATATCCGATCGCAGGAAATCTCATCTGTCTAATGGACATATCTACTATCGACTGAAAACACAAATTTATCGACTACAGGTTCCTGATTACTGTGTTAATCTAATAAACGTTGAAACGTATGCAAACGTTTTGTGAAGAGTTTCTAAGTGTAAATAATCCTATACTGTACAGGTTTTTGTAGCCATAAAGAAGGGTTTTCATTATATTATATGGTTTGATACTTGCTTCTACCATTATTTTATTTTCATTTGTCATGATATTATGTACTATTCCGCTAAACCTGGCAATATTATTAGGCTTTTAAAAAAATGGCCTAATATATAGACTTTATAATAAGGAAAAAATGAGGAAAAACTAATAATATAGGCATGTTTAGCGGACTAAGTAAGTACGTGTATTTCTTTTATCATTATATCAATATTTGACATTCCGTATACATTGTATATCCTTAGTTATAATGTCTATCCGTCTAATGGGCATTCCCTATATATCTCTAGTTATAGTCTTTATCCGCCTAATGGACTTTCCTTATATAGCCCTAACTATAATATATATCCGTCTAATGGAAATTCCCTATATATCCTTAGTTATAGTGCCTATCCGTCTAATGGACATTCCTTATATATACCTAGTTATAGTCTCTATCCGTCTAATGGACATTCCCCTATATGTCACTAGTTATATAACTTTTTTCCATCTGATTTACTTAAAAAAAAATCAGCCTAACTATATATCTAAATTTTATGTGTACTTTTATGTATTCAAAGCAAAAATATACCTTACATATACATTGTAGACCTATGTACATTGTACATGTTTGCTTAATAATGTACATGTTCACCTGTATTCATGTATAATATATACATAATTAACGGGTGAAAATACCTCTCACTTCTTGTCATATTTCCATCAAATACTCTAAAGCTTCATAGAACTATGCTGTTTTACTTGGCAATGTAGATACAGGGGCGTAGGAAGCGGGTGTGGGAGGTGGGGGTCGGGGTTGGAGGGGGTCAGGGGGGGGGGGGGCAATTGCCTCCCCGTTTCCCTGGACAAGGGCAAACATTTCTTGTTGGCCCCCCCCTCCATTTTCGCCGACTGAAATGTTCTAAAATTGCACATTTGAAAGAAAAAAGGGTCCTTCTGCACATTTTCGTGAACTAGACTAAAAATGTCAATCAGGGGATTCTACGTACTATTTTAAAAAATGTCTCTTAAAAGATTCATCTGTTTATATGACTTAGCAAGACAATTAATTCATTATTATTTTGTGTTAAACAAGAATGTACCGATGGTGTGAAGCCAGTATGTTCAGATCGAGTTGCATAGATATGACGGCATTCACAATTACCAATTCTTAATGCAGGTAACTTTAAATAAAAAAGTATTATGTTAAGAACGCTTTAAAATCATTAAAATATATCGTAAAACTCATCACAGCCATTCTAAATCTAATATTTTTACCCGGGGGAGACCCTCGGATCTCCTCAAACACCCAAATTTCGCGCCTTCAGGCGCTCCCACATTCATCAAAATGCATCGTAAAATTCTAAATCGTAATGTATTTCCCGGGGGAGACCCCCGGACCCCTCAAACACCAAATTCTCGCGTCTTCGGCGCTCGTAAATTCATCAAAATGCATCGTTAAACTCATCATAGCCATTCTAAATCGTAATATTTTTTTCTCGTAGGAGATTGTGCCCCCCCCCCCCCAAACACCAAAATATCGCACCTTTGGCGCTAGCATGGCAATTTGCGTATTCATTAGTTTCCGTTTATCGACGCCACTGTCTATAAATGTGTACAAGGATTCTACTCAACGATATATGAAAAAAGTTTATAAAGTATATATGGTTGTGTGTTGAATTAAAGAATCAATCTCCTCTTGTGGGTGCGGGGCGAGGAGGGGGGTCCAAATATTGAGGACCCCCCCCCCCAAATTACGTTTCTTTCTACGCCACTGAGATACGCTGTGAATGTATCGGCTATTACGCTTAATCAGGCCAATGTAACCGATAAAATATAAGTTGCCTCTTAGTGGTATTATTACATCTATATCCATTAGCCGGATGAGATTTTCAGCGACCTCGATTCCGAACTCAAAGATGCACTCGGTTCTTTCCGTTGTAAACATTCAATGCCGACAGATACAATTTCTTGTTGTGTTTGGCGATATTTTAACGTTGATAAACATTGCCAATAGTTCAAATTAAATGTTGTAATTTTGAAAACTTTCTAATTTCAGGTATAAGAACGTTTGTAGGAAGTCAAAAACTCTAAGAAATATATGTAAGTCTAATGATTTAGTAACTTTAAAGTGTCAAATATTCACAGTTTAACGGAGTTGAACAGAAAATGTTTTAATCACTTGATTGTTATGAAATCTCATTTTATTCAGTACAAGATCGAGACCGTATCGGCATATATCAGTCCGTTTGTATGAGTTATGTAATGTGCTTCTCAAAAGATACATGTAGCTTCATGTTATATTAGCCTAGCCAAATTCAAAGATCTGACAACATTATTTTTTTTCTAGTTTGTCGAAACTAGGTCCTACACCTACCGTACAAACTTTGATTTTCATCCGGTATCAAGCTTTCGGCAAACCGAACTAAGTACAATATCAACAAATACGCAGTTTATCGACTATACTATCCTGAGTTTAACGTTAACAGGTAAGATATCGTTAGACGGATAACATATAGATCGCTATTCTTCATAATCTTAGTCACAAAAGGGTTTTCATGTGCAGTTCCGAATGCACTCATTGACCCGAGGAGGTCCGAGCGAACGGCGCATTCGACCACTGTTCGGAACGTTCTTAAGCCGCCTCTTTTATATAAACAAGTTCTGTATATTTGACATGTGGTTATTAACACGTAATACTGCGCGTTTCAGTGGCGGCCAGATCTAACAACATTCAAACAACGATGTATATGTTAATATTATGAAAACGTGAAAGCACATTTTAAATCAAATATTTTGTCCTTATGCAGTCTCGTAAATGCATTATATACATTTTGTTTCAGTAACTAATATAATTTTAGGCAAAGCCTATCTGAGAGCGCTTTTTCCAAGCGTTAGTTGTTTGTAATCACGCGAGAGTGTGATTTTGTAATCACGCGAAAGTGTGATTTTGTATTCACGCGAGAGTGTGACTTTGGATACTGTCTTGCGCGATGCTGGATCGTGTCTTGACTTCCTGTTTCCGGTTTTTAAGAAAGTTTTCCAACTCTACATATATTGGATTATTTACATAGAATAACGTTACCGAGACACCTCTATTACAAGAGTTCGCTTCGCGAACGGCCCGTTCACTGCGCTCTCTAGTAAGTAGCTTAAATCATGATTAAAAGGACGCAATATGAGATGAACTCGCCGATCGGTATTTAACTTTGATGATCAAATTGCCAATTTCATGAGCCAATATTTCTGCCATCTTGTACGATATGACTTTGAACTCAAAACTGTTATAGACATCCTTCCATAGTATTTACCTACATGAATGTGCGACAAATGGTCATTAAACACCAAATTGTATATTTGCTGAGATCTCGTGAAAATCATTCAAAAGCACGGACTAACCTGTATGAAGCTTTATAAGCACCCGTTACAGTAATATTTATGTACCATATTAGTTTTTGTATTTATGCTTTATGTATGTTAAGATAATAGCTTATGTGAAAAATGTGTAAAATGTCCGCCAAACTTGTCGAATTAGCTATCCACTGGGTCTAGACAGTGCCCATAATTGTGGTTTAGTTGATGTTGTCTATTAAATGTTTTTTTAAGTTTAAAAAGATTGTTTAAATTGCACTTTAATGGAACTGATGCAATACAATCAACAGAATGGATCACTACCTGTCGTGTCTCTGGACTTTCAAACTTCAAACTTTATTATTAGTCTGTTTACAAAATATACTGTATAGAGTAACATATTTATAACATTCACAAATGCAACATAGATGGAGGAAAGATTACATATATTTTTTGTGAAACATACAAGTGCATTGAACGGATTACTGCCTAAAATGAGGTAATGAGATATACTATATCTATAAATGAAATCTCAACATTTTGTGCGATTTATGTGAAATGAAGCCGCAATTTTTTTTTTGTATAAACAAGTTCTGTATATTTTATATGTGGTATCATTAGTGCTTTATTTTTATATTTTATGATTTATCACGCATATTCAAACAATTCACAAATCTTGTGAGGGCTATGTGTACATTCAGCTATTACTGAAAAATGTATAATTCTATGTCTTAGTATCTACTATAGGTTTTACAATGTGTACACATTACGTTCATTTTTTACTTCACTAGACCTGTTGAGTAATAAAGGAATTGAATTGTTGGCCTAATACCTGTATATCCAAGTTATAATGTTAGTTACAGGCAAAACAATTGATAACTGGAGGACATATTTAGTGTCTGACTGGATGAAATACGCTACTACTGAGTTTACCTGCATCCCCATTCCATGGGCAACTATCACTGATCACTTATTCCGGATACCCAACACGTGCAGTCATAAAGCATCTTTGTATTATTATGTCAGATATAATTGTAATATTCTTATTCGTCATATTATTGTTACATAAAATCATTCACTTTGTAATATTTAGATTGTGTGTGCGTGCGTGCGTGCGTGTGTGGGTGCATGAGTGCGTGTTTGTGTGTGCGTGTGAGGGTGATGGTGTGTGTGTGTGTGAGGGTGATGATGTGTGTGTGATTGTGTTTTTTTTCTTTTTTTTTTCTTTTTTTTTGTAGAAGTTGAAAAAAAAGTTTTTATGTCTTGGCACGAAGGAAAGCCAACAAACAAAACATTTTTTTCACTAATACAAGATTTATATGCGAAGACTATATTTATATGCATTATAAAAGCACTATAAACGTACTAACGTCTCAGGTGACCTAAAACAAAACAAAACAAAAAATCTATCTTTTCACCCAAAAGTAAAAGGCCCGAATTATACCACTTCTTAGATGTACATGTATGTAGTTGAGCGAGCATAACTTAGTTACTAAATGTGTCTATGCATCCGTCCTCACCTTATATATATTACCGTTGACTCGTAGATTGTTGTGTTGTTTGTAAAGTTTGGCAAAATATGCAATAAATGTACATTTCAGTTATGCAAGTCCACAGAGTTCAGTTCATATTTCTGTCACCAAATAATCATGCCATTATGTTTTCTACTGTTTATAACAAGTAATAGGAGCACTTGATTGACCGGAATCGAGTTTTCAAAGGCATATACATTTTTGACCTTATCAGGAATATGGCGGTATGTTCCATTATGTCGTAAAAATGAACATATAAAACATATAAAGTGTACAAGACGTGTTTGGTTATGCATAACTTTAAACTTTGTCTACATCCAACGGATGGTGCTTTATTTTATTGATATTTCACGCTCTAATAGGGTCGATAATTTATGTAAAATCACGATAGAGCCTCTATCAGGTTTTCCTTAATTTCGGAACCCCTCAAGAAGTGTAAACCTATGTTCCATACCCGGATGTAGAAGAGTTTAGGTTTATAAGAACAAAACAAACCTGGCTTTAGTTCCCGTCCCCTTGAAAGTACAAAAGCCCTCCAGTCTGTTTTCCCTTGTTCTCTAATCATTTTGCGCTCTTCTTCATCCGCTTCTTCGAACATGATACCATTTTTGATCTGACAAACTCTGGAAATAATTCAAAGAAAATATTTAAAATCAATACAGACTGTCCTACTGTACATACGATGCTAGATCTGTAGGGTGGTTATAAGTTTATCCCATAAGTAATGCATGTTTATATCAGTAGACACACTGTGTGATAAATTTATAGCAGTATCGTGTATGTTTAAACACCTACTGTGACACTGGTCATGTTCGACCTCTCTTTGATTCCGATTGACTTTCAAATTTCGACTACGTTTTTTTATGGCATTTTCTTTTTCTTTTAATTTGCATTTGTATCAAGTGAACAACATAATACTGTTTCTATATTTGGTTACAATATTTTATGGTGGAAATATATTATAATGCGATTAGCTTTTCTGAATGTGACAAAAACAACTGATTACTTTAGAGTTAAAGTTATGGAATAAACTAGTTTCCCAACGCGTGACTTTTATTTATCATATCTTCATGTATATAAATTAAAGCTCGTGTCTTTTCAAAATGACTATGTATGGTTTGAGCCCCTTTTTTATCCCAAATTTTTTTTTTCAGACCTGATATTCAGTGATTGAATTGAAAAAATATAAAATGTTGAGTATGTCCTTGATACAATACTTGATACTATTACATACTGTTCAAGATTGCGCTCTATCAAATAATGACAAAATATTCAAATTCACTTAAAGTATGCAAATTCGGATGGTTACCATAGCAGCTAAAGCTGTGAAATTAAAAAAAAACACTTAAATACATTTAAATATGGGATAGACTTAAAATATTTCAAATACAACAATTTTATTTAATTTAATTCCATCACGGAGAAAGATAAAGCGTTAGGGCGTCATGAATATTTATATTTCAGACTGATTGGCTTCATATCAACCGTATTTCAAATCTGCTAACAGTTACTTATATCTCCATTATCATCATTAAATTTCAAAACAATACGGGCATATCTTTTGAATTTCCCGCTTGCGTAGTGTTGACGTCACCAAGATCAATAAAAGGAACAGCCATAGCATCAGCTTCTGAATATAGTTCCATCCAAAATCAGTTTAAATAAAACGAACAAATGAAATGTATGCGAGGATATTTTTCAATGCATACTACGTTGTCAACACGATAATACTATTGGGATTTAAAGACCACACAACTTTAAAACTACTTTTTAAATTATTTGACCGTTATGTTGTAAGTGACGCGACTGAAACGTTAAATATTCATACGCTTGTCCAGATGGGACTTCATAGCTTGATATTTCGCATTTGGTTTCACATCGTTTAAACGGGAAACTGAAAGTAGAAATGGAAATATAAGACTCTTTCATACAATGTATGTACACATGGAGGATAGGGGTTCCACCTGAGGGGTCATAACATGTGGTAAAACTCGAACATAATGAACGAGTTACTTGTTTGGGAAGCTCTGTATTTAATTATTCATATAAACTTACCGTTTAGATAGATAGTGTGTCGCTACAGTAGATATGGCCACGTCTACAGAGTTATCAGGCAGACACTGTTCATACATCGTCCTCGGTATCATCATTGGGTACACATTACCGGTGACAAGTCCAGGCTCCTGGCCAGTACCTTTATATCAAATCATACACATTACCGGTGACAGGTCCAGACTCCTGGTCAGTACCTTAATATCAAATCATACACATTACTGGTGACATTAAGTCCAGGCTCCTGGTCAGTACCTAAATATCAAATTATACACATTACCGGTGGTGTTAAGTCCGGGCTCCTGGTCAGTACCTTAATATCAAATCATACACATTTCCAGTGGTGTTAAGTCCAGGCACCTGGTCAGTACCTTAATATCAAATCATACACATTACCGGTGGTATAAAGTCCAGGTTCTTGGTCAGTACCTTAATATCAAATCATACACATTACCGGTGACAGTAAGTACAGGCTCCTGTTCAGTACCGTAATATCAAATCATACGATTACCGGTGATATTATGTCCAGGCTCCTGGTCAGTACCTTAATATCAAATCATACGATTACCGGTGACATTAAGTCCAGGCTCCTGGTCAGTACCTTAATATCAAATCATACGATTACCAGTGACATTAAGTCCAGACATCTGGTCAGTAACTTAATATCAAATAACGTTACAATGGAATGATCAGAATGTTTTTTTTAATTTCTGATTTATACCTTTTTTCATGCATCAATAAAGGTTACACTAACATTAAATGTAGATTTTTTATACATGTTTTAGTTATATCTCTATTTATCAGGACATCAAGTTGACTTTTAGCAGATTCAGAAGTCAAATAATCCTTTCTCAGATATCTGTGGAGTGAAAGCCTCTATGACAAAAATACAAAGAGATTGAATAGTGTTTTGATTGCGTTAAAGGTGATATGAACGCAATGGGATATAGCTCAGCGGATTTGTGCACAAATACATAAGAAATGTGCTATTTTGGTTACAAGCATGAAACTTAGTATGCTTCTAGATAAATATATTATAGGTAAATTTAGATTAGGAGACACCTGAAATCATGTCTATTTTTAGCTACATGCGCCATTCAATGTGGCCGCCATTCAGAATTTTCGCTAAAATAGAAAAATCGATATAGGATTGTCAAATATCAGTTAAATGCTACAAAACAGTTTCCAAAAAGCAGTGTGGTATGATAGATTACAAATGATTAAATTTCAATACCACCAGAGTTCAAAATTGCTGCCAAAAAAGGTGAAATTAATTGCATTTCCAAAAATCAATGTCCAATTTTCAACATAACCTTTTTTTTCAATTCTTTGGTGGCTTATTGTTTTCAACATGATCCCAGTACTATTCCACAATAGGCAAGACTTTTTCTAATATTGGACATACTTCCGGTTGTGCCATAGTCAAAATGGACGCTTTATTGAATTTCCGCCAAAACTTAAAAATATCAGTTATTTATGGAACATTTAAAATAAGATGCTATTCGGAATTGTTTTTATCACGCCTAACAAGCATTATCTTAAAAATAACGAAGGTGGTCATTATTATGTAGATGTTTTAGAAACATATGCTTTATTTTAAATTCTTTGGTACACAGTATCTTAAATAACCAAGATTACTTTGATGTATTCTGTCGTTCTGAATTTTTTTCCACTCAGATCAGTGATTATTCACTGTTTTGAGCAGTACACAAATCAGTCTTTTTGTCTTATTTATTTTTATACATTTAGTACATTCCTTCTCACAAACATAAACATAACGATTATACATATGCACACACATCCTCACATATAACATCACACCCATACTATTTATATATCAAACCCCACACCCCTCACTCTCCCTCCATTATACTCACCACCACATGTATGTATATATGGTACACACAGACATTCATCACACTATCACCCCACCACTCACACACAGATGCATCATCATATGAAAGCAAAAGACACCCACCTACACACCTTCAGACACACTTTCACCCTTATGCCATCACACAATCACTCACGCATACGCAGGCACCCGCCCACCCACCACACCCACACACACACACACACACATTCACACTAGCACACACCCCCCCCACACACACTCATGCACAAACTCTCCCTTTCTCTGCCAAACACTTACATATAACCTTACCTTTCGGCATAAACAACACACCCTCAAAACTTGCTACTCCACACTTTCTCGAAGAATCAAAACAACATGATTCCACATTTTAGTGATAGAAACAACTTTAAATTAGCTTTTTTCATGATTTCGTATTTGCTCTGTTCATATTCTCGTTTCATCATAGTGACTTTTGAAAAGTTTATTTCTTCCATACTTACATTTGACATTATACTATATATGTAGGATTTGTCATTAGTAATGTTTTTAATTCAATTTCTAGTGAAGCATTGCTTCGTGCGACTTCTAAAGAAAAACATACAGTTTTTTTCATTTTTGTATAATACTGAAAACAAAATTTCCGTTTCAGCTCATGTTTGAAAAGTTGTACAATATCTACATATTTTGTTCTTAATTCACTTTGATGATACCATTTGTATATGACAAAACCAATCAATGATAGAACACAGTTAGTGTCATTATAGGCATTAAATACAATTTTGTATCCTATTACTATAAACTTTAAGTGTCTTAAAGCTGACAATGCAAGTTAAAAAGTTTTAAATTGAGATTAAAAAAAATTAAGTAACTTGTATTTCAAGAATCGTTTATGAAACAACCCCCATTCGAGGTCAGCCATTTTTATTTTTCGCTCTGTGTGTATCCGGTGCTCTCACCGACCCCTATATAAAGCGCGTGAATCGACACACGTGCGCTCAGTCTATACACGTACATACACACCTGGCAGTTGTCCAGTGTGTATCACCTACCATTACGTAAACAAAACACTTACCTATACAGGTATATGGGGCTTGTTTGGCAACAAAATACATCACAACCTCTAAGCTCTCATTTACATGTTTGTCAAAATAAAATTTCCACACCAATGAATAGAAATCCAAATGATTAACCGTCCACATATCTCCATGTATATTATCGTAACCGATGTACTCGACTGGCCATGTGCACGTGACTACCTGTCCCGAACAAGCGACAACTACTGTACCAAGGACACACACGTGTCGGTGTACGTGTAAAACCTAGTGCATATTGAAGTGTTTCATTAGCTCGTTTTGGATATTATTTGGGATTTAGCTGACAATACATTCATGTATTATTTCAATGAAACCTTGTCAGGTGAGTGCAGTGTTTATTTTCAGTTTGACATTGTTATTTGAAATATCGGGGCATGTCTATACGAGACAAGTTATGCTTGAAATGACGCACGTGTGTCTAGTTCCGTGCTTTATATAGGGGGTTGGCCAGTGAAGGTAACTAAGCAGAGCAAAAATAAAAATGGCTGCCACTTCCTTGGATACGACACTGCCTTAACTGGGGAATGTCTCAGAAACAATTTTCCAAAAAAAAAAAAAAAAAAAAAAAATCATTATTTTTTTTTAAATTTCCAATGCATGCTTTTTAACTTGCATTGTCAGCTTTAATACAATAGTATAGCCAAGTTTATCAAATGATTGTCCAACGTGATTCCAAAGTGGATCGACACATTGACATTCAATAATATAATGACTGTAGTCATCCTTGACGTTACATATTTTACAATTTTCATTTTCAACAATACGCTACCTTTTTTTATAAAGGACCATTTGGAATGATACAATGAAACAATTTCCATCGAAACATTTTTTCATCATTTTCTATTAAAACACTAAAAATAAATTTGAACAAGTTTGTGAAGCTTTCTTTTTCTATGTCAATTTTTTCTTTCCAATGATCAAAATTATAAGTAATACAATTTTTTTTTCGTCTCAATATATTATATATGTCTTTCTGCATTTTTGTCGGCACGTGCACCTCGCATATAAAGGGTAAATATGTGAACAATATTATGTTTGACGAAACTAGCTACATGTTTTTTTAGTCTAGATCACACAAACTATGCGATGTGGTTACCTGCCCATGTCATTAAAATGGTTGCACTGTGAAAAATGCATCCAGAAACAAAACTTCGCAATGCACAAAACGGTCATTTTCGTTCATTGCAATGGACCTGGCTCATGATCAAACCGATGTTATGATCAAGAGCGAACGATGTGCTATTGAATTTAAACCAAATCCCCAAGCTATGAGTTGCAGGACGAGAATTAGTCATAATCACAACGGAATTCGAAACATCCATTAAAAACCCCAACAAACATAAATAAACACATAGAACTAAACAAGTCATCATGCGCTTGTCAAACATGCCCGAAACTTGGTTGATGTTTTAACTGGAATCTATTCATAGAGTCGTGATCTTGTAAGACTCGACACAAGGGACATAGCCGACTCGTTGATAGTCACATAGTTCAGAATATAGACAATGAATTTAAAGGTAACCAAAAAATTTTGGCCTTTACTAAAGATCACCTCGTGGACAGATCAAACGCAATTGCAGAGCCAATAAGAACGAACAAACTGGCAAAATTCAGCCAACCATCCGCAAGAGAGACATCTTAAACAAGTTTGCAAATACATGTATCCTCATTGAAAACATAATCACTTTTCTTAAGATTTCATATCGCTTGCCAGTCAAGACCTAGCTGAGAATCACGCCTGTCCACCATCACTCTCTCAACTTAAGTAAGGTTTGAAATCTGATCTTATTACCTCGAGACGTATGTGGAAGCTCTGATAACAGAATATTTGACGGAGCAATTATAGTAACCATCTTCAGGTTAGGTTGTGTCATAACATTCGAAAACTACGCACAATATGTTTTTTACTGTCTTATCTGTACAAGAACTTCTCTCGCACTGCAATCATAAGGAAGGCAACATGAGGATGATCATTCATATGACAGATGCTGTTAATGCTGTTAAACAAGTGTATGAAAATGTTTCCATCCAAACAGTGGACAGATACAGAAGTTCATGCCGTAGTAGTAGCAGCTGTTACCAAAGTCAACATCAGCGAAGTATGGGTGGCCTTTGAAACTTGGAATTATCTATACATCCCTGCTCAGGATACTGCCTTCGCTTGTGGCCCTGAAAAATCATTAACCCTTCCATTATTCCATACCTACACCAGATGTGTAAAACACAATGCACGAAAACTGCTTGGGATACCTATACAATATACGAAGAAGCAAATCAAGCATTTCCAACATTATCAGGGGAACCGGAATATATACCAAGTAAGGGTTTCAGTACATTAGAAAAGTTTGCACTGCTCATGTATGCTAAACTTATGCTAAAACCATAGATGTTTACATAGAAAGGCAGAACACTGGACATGATCCCGCCAACTACAGGTGCATTTGAGCAGCACACCAAAAGTGCAACATTTCAGGGAGTATATTGATGAAATGCATCCAAAGCGATCATGGACTAACCGAGTCCTGAAAAATGGGGATGGGTCATTAAGGATGGTTGGAAGCTGCTGTGGACGATGATAGCGGTTTCATGGAGGGTGTTAACTGTAATGCTAACTGAAGTATTATCACGGCGACATATTGTTAAGTCGAATTAGGTCTTTTCTTGAATGCGAAACCTACGAGTGGTCTTCAGAGTAAGTGAAGACAGGTATATTAACATTTAACATATAGACTGACAGAAACTGTTTGCATTGTGGTATTTGGAAGCGTAGTTGGTATTCTGCGGACGCCTTTCACTCTTCAAATTCCACAATGATTCACATTTCTGTGACAAGAATGCTACTCCAATAACAAAACCAAACGCAAATACTTTCGCGACTGGGAGTTTCTCTTTGTGATGTCGAATTAAGTTGAATTAAGCATCATTACTACTATCAGATTCGAACTATGCAACTGGTGAAGTCAGCTAAATTTTAAGAGACAGACTGGCAGTAAATGCTTGTAAATTAATGTATTTGGATACTTACTTGGTGATCTGCTGTCGCCTTCTTCCCTTCATGAATCACAATGATTTCTATAAATTACTCTATGAAAGATCTGCTAGAAATCCCTAATATCATCATGCATATAAAATAATTTCTGATACATATCCACCAAAAATTGAAAACAGGAGTTTCTTTTTTTAAGTAGATGACCCTATCTGAGTGTCTGAGTCCATTCTTTGTTTGAACTCGAACATGATCCATATGGGTCCATTATATTTGACGAATATTCCAATTAAAAGTAAAGATATCATTCTTGTGAATATATTATACAATCGGTCTTTATCAATTCATAACTTGAAATGTAAAATATGGTCCTATATTGCGTTTTGCTGACTCAGCATTTTGTTGTTTTGATGACAATAATGCAAATTCTTACTTGATAACATATTTTCGGTGTACACTAATACGTTATTCTACCATTGTTTGGTATTTTTAGTGAAAACGACAATGAAAAGGTTCATATATTTGAAGGAAATTGATATTTTTAGTGTTTGTAGCGGCCATTTTGAAAAATGGCCGCCATATATGTCTAGGATGTTTTTTACAAGTGGCTCCTAATCAATATTCATTCAGAATATGTTTCTTGACATATATGCCAAGTTTCATGCTTGCAACCATAATAGCACAATTTTTTCACCAATCCGCCGGGCTAATGCATATATATTCAATGTATCGCGTTAGCGCATTGGGTTCATACCACCTTTAACGCAATCAAAACACTGTTCAATCTTTATATTTACATAAATAAATCTACTTCTACGTCAAATTTAAAATGGTGGTTGCTAAGTTGGGTAATTACGGTAGTCAGGATGACCGATGATATAGTTCCAATTGTTGAAAGTTATAGCTGCAGTTTGGTTTGAAATACCACAATGACACTTTTTTTTTTTTTTTTTTTTTTTTTTTTTATTAATCATATACATTTATTTCGTGAAATACTTGTTCAGTAGTGTATAAATATTTTTAAGTTATATCAAAGAACATGTATTTATCAATCTATATCAAAACAGTATAAATACAATGAGTATTTTACTCACTTCTGATTATAATTTAGAAATAAGAAAAAAATAATCAAAGTACTGAAAGTACTGCTGCGGTAAAACTTCTGGATGATAGGAGTTGATTCGAGTGTTAAAGATTGACACTTTTCAATTATTTTCAAAATATCTTTTTTATCAATTTGATAATATACCAATAATGTCCATTTCGAATAAAAATTGAGATAACCAAGGCGGAACGACTACCGGTTTGTATCGTTGTCAGGGTAGTGATGCGGTCCGATGTGGAGCGAGCCGCAATATTTGATTTTCAACCGAGGAATTATAAAGTTACTGTGATATAGCCTATTGATGGTATGACCGTTGAACTGCTGAATGTTTGGCATGTTTGTATTGGTCTAAGACCAAATTCTTCATAGTCATGACTTTTTTTCATTTTACGGAGGATAGACAAGTGTTTGCGTGTGTGTATGCCTATATTGAATGCAAATTGAAAACCTTTTGTTCGCTTAGACGCTCCCAGAATTGTTCACCGACAATCAGATGTTCTGTATATTTATGTGAGATGAGTGACCGTACAGGGATACCCCGAACATTCCTGCGGAAAGTCCCCCATTTGTAGCCTCGATCAGCGATTTATTTTGTAGTTTATTACCGTAACAATGCTTGAACACATCTTATGTTTTGATGTCAAATACATGTGTAATTGGATCTAATAAAAATTCTTCATTGTTATTTTGAAATTAGTCAATTTATGAACCTGAACTGCGTTTGTATTCATACGTCATTGCGATTACGCTAATTTTAACGCAAATCCCCTCCCGTTGACTATATAGGGGCATGTGCAAATATATGTGTTTAAAACTCAAGATTCAAGTCTAAATTCTGGGGGGTCAAAAACATAGTCTCATGGTACGTATACTGGATGCCAAAACTTACTAATAGTTTCCATAGTCACCATCACATATATCATATCGGGATCGTTTAGGGATTAAAATCAAAGCACATCATGACGAGATAAATTCCCTACCTTGTATAACCTTGCTGAGAAGATTAAAGTCGTTCTTTGAATGATCATTATAGTATACAACGATTGGATGTTGATCCCCCAGGTGTGTATGTACGACATCTGAAAGGGAAATAATAGAAAACAAATCAGCAGTTTTCTAAAGAATAGACAAATAGACAGTCACTGTTAACATTTTAATACAGATAAAGAAAGTATGTGGAGGGTTTGTTTGTTTGTTTGTTTGTTTGAGTTTTACGGCCCATCGACAACTAAGGTCATTTAGGGCCAAACTACAAGTCATACATTAATATCAGGATAAAAGTTCAGGGTAAGAAAAAGCAAGTAAGGACTAAAACACAGATTGTAAACGTTAATTTGATAAAAACAAAAAAGTTTGCATGGGATAAAATAAATTTGGCTAAAACACATGAGAAAACTCATGCAAAAAGTTGATGAAACGATGAAATGTTGAGTTGATACGATGTATGATGAGAAAACGTTCATATTTTGCTTAAAATACCGATCTCTTTGAGATAATTAAAAATACGATTATGTCTCACGGCATGAAACAAAGTGTACATGTCGGAGACATCGTAGTATTTATCTCGTATGTGTTTAAAATCAATACAATGCAATAAAATATGCTCCACTGTGAGAGGAGAATCACATGCATGGCATGTGGGAGGATCCTCCCCTCTCAATAGATAGGAATGTGTAAAATATGTGTGTCCAGTTCGGAGCCGAGAGAGAACAACTTCCTCTCTGCGGTCTTTCCGACTGGACAGTTTATGATTAAGTGTAGGTTGAATTTTAAACAGTTTATTGTTTGTTTCGGTAGACCACCTTTGTTGCCAATGGTGTTTGATGGCTGACTGAATTGAAGGTTTGATGTCGGTGTATGGTAGTTTCAAATCTGTTTGTGCTAGGCGAAGAGCAGTCTTAGCTGCTTTATCAGCCTGTTCATTCCCTTTTATACCCACATGACTGGGAATCCAGAGATAAGTAATTTGAGTTTTAGAAGATAATCGAAATGTTCGGATTAAAAGATTTTGGATTAGAGTATTTCTAGGGCTTCTTGATTTCAAAGCCTGAAGAACCGAAATAGAGTCTGAACAGATGATTGCCTTTTCAATGCGGTGTTCTTCGATATGGTCAAGCGCCAGACCGATAGCACATGCTTCCGCAGAGAAAATGGAGGCAGTATCCGGGAGTCGGATAGAGGAGCAGTGATTAGATGTACAGCATGCTGCCGCAACATTATCACCATCTTTTGATCCGTCAGTGTAGATCTGAACATGGTCAGGGAAAGCCCTAATGCACTCCCGAAAGGAGGATTTGTGTTCTTCGGGTAATGCACTGGATTTTGCCCTCTCATGTAGAGATAAATTGATATCAGGTGTTTGAATGAGCCATGGTGGTACATCCGATACGGTGTACTCGTCAATGGTGTCGAAAGTTACATTAAGTTCCAGCAAAAATTTTGAAATTCTGATGCCAAATGTTGGTATGAGCTTTTGATTTTGTGTAAATATTTCTTGATGTTGTGGATTGAATACAAGGTTAAATGCAGGGTTTTTTGGGGTTGGATTTCAGTTGAGCAGCATACTGTAAGGATAATTTCTTTCGTCGATCGTCTAGAGATGGCTCATTAGCTTCCACATGGAGACTCTTCACAGGTGTTGTTCGAAAAGCTCCAAGTGCGAGACGCAGTCCCTGATTCTGTATAGGGTCAAGCATCTGTAGATAGGAGCTGCGAGCCGATCCATAGACAATAGAGCCGTAGTCAAGTTTTGATCTAATAAGTGCCCGATAGATACGTAGAAGCATTTCACGGTCTGCACCCCAATCAGAATGGGAAAGAACTCGTAGAATGTTCAGCGCCTTCGAGCACTTATCCTTCAGATGTTTGATATGTGGAACAAAGGACAGTTTCGAATCAAATATTAGTCCAAGAAATTTAGTTTGTTCAACTACTGGAATTTTAATTCCATTGAGTGTGAGGTCAGGATCATTGTGTGGTTTTCGTTTTTGACAGAAGTGCATACAGACAGTTTTTGATCTTGAAAATCTAAAGCCATTTTCGTCAGCCCAATTTTGTAATTTGCCTAAACATTGTTGTAGTTGCCGTTCTATAGTGTGCATGTTTTTTGATCTGTAACAGATCAAGAAATCATCCACAAATAGAGACCCTTCCGTAGATTGGCCAAGACATTTGGTTATGCTGTTAATTTTTAGTCCAAAAAGTGTGACGGACAAGATACCACCCTGAGGGACGCCCATCTCCTGTGTTTCTGTTTCTGAATAAGTTGAACCTGTTCGAACTTTGAAATGCCTGTCAGATATAAAATTTGATATAAACTTTGGCAAATTACCACGTATACCGATATCATGGAGATCGTTCATGATTCCATATTGCCAAGTTGTGTCGTATGCCTTTTCAAGGTCAAAGAATACGGCCAAAAGATGTTCTTTCTTGGCAAATGCTTCTCGTATAAATGTTTCTAGTCTAACTAAGTGGTCTACCGTTCCCCTGCGGTTTCTAAAGCCGCTTTGCAAAGGACTTAAAATATTGTTTGATTCCAGGAACCAAACTAATCTGGTATTTATCATACGTTCTAGAGTTTTACAAATACAACTCGTCAATGAAATAGGACGATAGTTATTGGCATCGGTAGCATCTTTCCCGGGCTTCGGAAGGGGTATAATAGTAGATTCCTTCCAAGACTCGGGAATTTCGCCAGAAGAGTAAACTTGATTAAATATTGTTAAAAGACATTTTAGTGAAGAGTCTGGTAATTGTTTTTAAAAACATATATGGAATTTCGTCTGGTCCAGCTGCCGAGTCCTTTGATTTCTCAAGGGACTCGAGCAATTCTGGTAACTCGAAAGGCCTATTGTAACTTTCACTATTGGAGGATTTAAAATTAAGACGTCTCTTTTCCTTTTCCTTTTTAAATTTTTGAAATCTTTTGGAATGATTTTTGATGGATGAATTTTTAGCAAAATTTTTGGCAAAGGCGTCGGCTATTTCGGATTTTGAAGAAAATATTTTATTGTTGTTAATGAGGTGGGAGGATGGTGTTGCTTTTCTTTTCCCACTGATTTTACCAATCATTTCCCAAACTTTCTTCGATGATGTATTGGAATTAATTTTTGAGACGTACTCTTTCCAAGTACTTTTCTTGTCGGATTTGATAGACCTTCGAGCTTTTGCTCTCCAAATTTTAAAATTGTTATAGTTTGAGACGGTTGGCGAAGCCAAGTACCGCCTCAGAGCGGAATTTCTACCAGATCTATTGATAAATGAATCATTTGAGAGACGAAACTTTGTAGGTTTTGGCACGGATTTTGGTATGGTTTTTGTAGCGATAGAAGTGAGCGCTTCTGTGAAAATTTTAATGGGGTCATCGAGGTTCAAAAATTTAATATTTATGTGGAGGGTGAAATGAATATATCTGAATACATCAGGTATATGCATGCGTCAAATGTAGGACTTTTTTTAAAGTATGGGTGTAATTGTTTGAGAGTCTATTGAGTAAATTTGTATATTGTATTAAATGAATATCCTGAATAAAAAGATAATTATAATAAATAATATCTATCCGGAATAACAGTTCCTAAATTCAAACTACAAATTATAAGTAAAGATAGATATATATTGATTTAATTGTTTACCAATCATTTCCTTAATGAGAGACAGAGAGGCGTTTCCGTCCGCTGTTCCAAAATCTGCTATGTTTACTGGCTGTACTGGGGATTGCCTTGGTCTTGACAGAAGTATCCTCCCTTTATAGAACATAGATACGGAGTATACTTTATCATTAAATACTCAATGTTCTTAATTACATGTAATAAACCGTTAGATAAACAGAAACACATGTAAATTAAAATATCACCACTTTTTCTTCAGGTATGCGAAGACAAAAAAATAATCAATACATTTTAAAACTAAAAATTGTCATAGACAATTTGGCGGTATTTTCACTGCATTTAGTTTACAATGCTATCATTACCAGGTAAGTTAAAAACCGAAAATTTCAACCGGAAGTTAATATTTTAGAGGAAAGTGTACACTTACAAACTTTCTCCATATACTATTCTTCATCTTATAGAAAAAAACTAAAGACATTGGCTCAATGGTTAACGAGCTATGGCTCTCTAGATTAAACATTAAACTGATAGTGACGTCATAACGGCTTTATTTGAATTTTAATCGACGGCATATTAACATGATACGTAGATACGTAGAAAACATTTTGTAATAGTTTGGTTTTAATCGGACTATTTGAATCGGAAGAATTCTTTAAAATATAATTGACGAAATAGTCAAAAACTCCTTTGTAAAATATTATTTACTATCCAAAAAATTATAATATAACCGATCTTAAATCCAAAGATGTAAAAATAATCAGGAGGGAGGATTTACTGCATCTATTTAACGCAAAAAAAATCTGGAAAAAATAAATGATAAAAAAAATAAATCTGAAAATAGTAAGAATAGGTAAACTTTGAGCTGTATTACCATGTAATGAAAGTAAGTTGTATAAGGAAATTCCCTACAACAATAATCTTCAGATTCTAAATCAGTTTTATACTTTTTGAGTTAAAGCTGTTTTTGTGTTTTTAGCTTCTACGTCAATGCGTTCATATTGGATTTATTGACCTACTTGATTTTATTTACTGCACATCTTCAGATAAATGGCTTTAATATTCTGAAATAGTTTTTGTCCTTTGTCTTCCCATTTTACTTGTAGAGCGTAAACAAAAACACATTACTATATTAAACATTTTGGCGGGAATTTAGCAAAGATCAAAGTTTGTTTTCAAAATGCCATAAAACTTCAACCAGAAGTGCTACCGAGAAATCAAAGACATAAAATTCACCAGAATGACATTCTACATTGATTTGTAAATTTTTTTGTTATAATAAAAAATAAAATAGGTGAACTTTGACTCCATAGCAACATTTTTTTATTTGACCTTTGACCTACATGTAATTACGATATATCAGAAAAAAAGTTTATCTTTAATTCGATCTTCATAAAACATCAAAAATGTTTGCTGTATTTCATACGGTTTTTTTCCAGTTAAAACTGTTTTAAACTATCTCGGTATGACGTCATGGCGGCCATATTGGATTTTCGACCAACATGAACATTTTGCGTTAACCCCTTCAGTTCGTGCTATATAACACGACAATAAGTTTATTATATTATCTCTTACGACTTCGTAGTCTTTTGCACACAATTTTAAATGCAGAATAATAAATACATTTACATTATAAAGTGATTGAACAGTGTTTTGATTTTGTTAAAGGTGGTATGAACGCAAAGGGATAAAGACATATTCTACATGTAGCGCTAACGCGTTCATACCACCTTTAAACGTAATCAAAACACTGTTCAATCTATATATTTACATAAAAAATATATTTTTACATGTTCGCGATCAAATTCAAAACGAAAGTTGGTTGCTAAGGAGGGTAACTACGGTAGTCAGGATGGCCGTAAATATAGTTCCGATTGTTGAATGTAATAGCTGCAGTTTAATTTGAAAAATAACAATGACAGCTTTGATTTTTTTTTTCAATTTGATCATATGTCAATAATGTTTATATCGAACAAAAAAATGAGATAACCGAGGCGGAACGACTACCGGTATGTATCTTTGTCAGGTAAGTGATGCGGTCAGAAGTGGAGCGAGTCGCCATATTTGATTTTCAACCGAGGAAAGTTACTTTTATATTGCCTATTGATGGTATGACCGTTGAGCTGCTGAATGTTTGTCATGGTTAAATCTGTCTACGAACGCGATATAGACTGAATTCTTCAGAGTCATGTCTTTTATATTTTAGTACGGAGGATAGACAAGTGTTTGCATGGTGTGTGTAGGCCTATTTTGAATGCAAAGAAGGAGGTAAAGCTGATGGTACCGTTTCGGATAGGCTACCTGTAATGTTTTTTTGTTGTTTTTTTTTCTGGAAACCTGTGCATGATCTGCTTACTTATTATTCACGTAGACGCTCCAAGAATTGTTCTCCGACAATCGGAAGTTCTGTATATTTAGGCAAGATGAGTGACCGTACACACATACTGATGTAACTATGAACTTTCCCGAACATTCCTGAGGAAAGCCCCCCGTCTGTAGACGCCCTCAGGGTTTATTTTATGAATGTAAAGTCATCAAAAAAGCGGAGCAGAATCAAAACACAATTAATTTTCAACACTTGTATCGGCATAGAGCTCAGTACCAGAAAATATAGAAAAATGCGAAAAATGAATTAAATATTATGAAAAATCGTTAACATGTGATAATAATAGAAATATTGTGAAAGGTATCTACACAATTTCAATATTTCGGAAATCAGAATGATATTTTTAGTGTAACAGCAAAATTAATATATTGTCACTTACTTACTTACTTTTGGTGAAACCCAACTTTGTGTGTTCCTGTTTCTCCGACGCAAATATTCACTGTTCCCATACTTGGAAGGTCTTTATCAATCTGGTGTTTATTCCGGTTGAAAACAAGCATTCTGACGCCCTGCGACTTTGTGAACTTACACTCAACAAAATACGCGGAACAATATCAATAAACAATGCTCTTTCAGCACTAGTTTTCGACATTAGTCAGGCAAAGAACTTGATACCAGACAATAATAATTTACTGTAACAGTTGTTATAGGAACAAACTACGATGTCAGGAAATGAATGTTTAATGTCTGTATTTTGACCCCTTTTCTAAATTTGATCACGAACATCCATTGACGTCACTTTTATTAGGAGTGAATGAAGCGTCAGTCACTACACCCATTCGGTTTATTCATCATGTAAAAAATGTTGCTATGTACGTCATATCCATATCATATCATATCATATTATGTAAATGTCGGTCAGCTTGTAATACTAATAAATCAATAGGTCTTTTCACCCTAAGCTGAAAAGTTCTAATGGACAAGATTGATATTATTAGTACCCGATGTCTTTTAAAACAATACATTAAGAAGAAAAGGCTACTAGAGAACAAAAGCTGTTGATGAACAGATTTTAATAAAAATAATAATAATGCAAAATCCAACGATTATGAATTGTCAGTGTCTTGGTCTAAGTCTCCGTTCTAAAAACGGCGAATAGTACAGTCATTAGATCAGTCTGCAGCCTTCAGAATTTCTTGCAGTGGTACTTTTCCTTTGGCAGCTGCCCTTTTTGCTGCCACACGAGTGCTATGTGCACCAAACCCAGTCACATTAATTCCTACACCTAATATAACACTTTTTATCCATCTGGATATCGAACTCCGACACATCGGTTTGTGTGGAGTCGTAGTTCCAGTGAACAACAGATCAATATTTTCACGCAAAGGTTCTGTTCTGTCTAAGTATGCCAACATAATATTATACGCACATAATGCGGGTTTGTCGTGAATATTTTTCACAAATATTTTACCTTGATATATTTGTTAATTGTCGTCGTGTATGGTGGCCATGTATTAATTTATTGATTTTCGTCATATATCAGGTCTTGGAACGATGCATGACAGTACCTATATGTATACGGAGGGATATGTTTTGTCTCATTAAGAATACATATCGTGTGCTACAACTCTTTATAACGATATCTCCAAAACATTTTAGATAACGTATTGAATAAGAAATGTTGTTGACAAACACTTACCCAAATTATCCAATATGACTTCCCGACACATATTTCCAGCATGTCCATGTGCGTTGTACATATCGTCCTTCTCACCTCTATATCTGCTGTTCATCTTCATGGTTGGAAAGTTACTGGAGGTAGAAAAATAAAGTATATAAACAGGATATATCAACAGTTCCATGTATAAATATCATACTGTAAGAGCTACACTTTACAATTATGGCCCTCTGTGGAGGGATACATTTAAAATTGTCTCCCTTTTCATTTCATATGAGATTTTATGAAACGAGTCTTAGAAGTCTTAGAAGCAAAACTCCGAGACGAGTTTCATAAAATTTCATATGAAATGAATATTTTAAAATACTAAGAGTTATTTGAACATGACGCGCTAACGCGTGTCATTTCATTTATCCCGCCTCAGACAAGGATATTGTATTCCTATTGGTTAAAATGACGTCACGTGATATCCAAGCTTTATTCGTATCTGGTTTGTAGAAATCGTATCAGGTTTGGACGATAGAGTTATCGTTCTTTGCCCCTAACATCATTTAGCAACAAAATAGCGGTCAATTAACGCTTCGCGACGACGGTACTCAAAAGAGATGGAGACAAAATGTTTGAATGATAGCGCTGATGACCACTTTCAAAGCAAACCGAAATCGGCAACACTTATTTAGGATTATTTAACAGAAAAAGACATTGACAACGCATTCGAGTCTTCAATGAGGTGAAAATTGTTTTGTTTTAAGTTTTGAGTCGTTTTGATTTCCATACTCAGTACATAATGCATTTTGCGGTTACTTCATTGAAAGGGTCTTCGACGGGATAAATTCATTACACAGTTTGTAAGTGACATTATACGGAAAAATATTCTGTCCAACAAATGCAGTTTACACATTAGTAAAAAAATTCATTCCTTAAATGAGCTACTATGCGGTCATGTGGTCTTGTGACGTCATATTAATGCGCGGCTTTACAATAAGCATATGCGTATACGTTAGGTCCACAATCTTTTGTAAATGTCTATTCTAGCTTTGTGATATTCATATCTTCAGTTTCAAAACATTCCATTAACAACATTTCAAACAAATAAATCTCACTTTAGATTAGATTATTAGTTCAATTTGATGATGCTATCAAAATGATGTTCTGATCAGTCTGAATAAGGACGTAGATGATATATAGCTATATAAAGGTAGTGTTCAAGCCAATTGAAATTATCCACAGCCCAATTTTCGTTAAACTTTGCATGTTGAAAGTACTACTAGTTTCCCTTTAAATAAAGCTCCTTTTGTGATTTTAAAAAGGCCCTTAGGGTAGGGCCTGAAACTTTCATGTTCATGTTTGATTAAACTACCTTCACAAATATGCCAAAAGAGGTTATCTTTTGTTTAATATTCTACATTTTTATTCATAAATTATTACAGTAGATAGTATAATTTATATCTTATCTTTCTGCGGAAAATTTATTTTTAAATAATTATTTTAACAAAAGATGAACACTTGTGGAGAAAATGGAAAACAAAATATTGTGACATATTTTTATCTTGTGTAAATAAGTGTCAAAATTAAAATCCTGGAAAAAAGATTTTGAGTGATTAAAATATGGCGAGAGCAGGTAGAAACAACTCTGTTTTGTTAATATACCTAGCTAAACATTTCCAGTTTCAGTGTCCAATTTCAGTGAAAATCAGTTTAAAGTGATAATTTTAGACGCTAACTATAATGATAACAGTTTCGACAATATTGGTCGTCATGGTATCAAAATTGATGCCTGTGATTGGCTAAAATTTAGGTAATGTCAGATTGAAGTGAAAATTGGTACAAAAGGGTCATGGGGTATGCTGAATATCATTGTATCACTTTCAAACCGATTGGTTGCCATGGTACCAAAATGGAGGCCCCTGATTGGTTGAAATTTAGATGTCATTAGATATTTCAGTGAAAATTAGTATAACTTAGGAATACTTTCGAAATGCTTGGTATCCATGGTAATTAAATGAGTGACTCTAATTGGTTGAAATTTAGATATTTTTAGATATAAGTGAAAATTGGCACATATGGGTTATTCTGTATTTGCATATTACAGAGTTATCTACCCTTGTGGTTAGGTATCGATTGTGATGTCACGTGTTTGCGAACGTAACGTCATACGTTTCGGAGAAAACGACGTGAATTGCGCTCATGAAATAATGACGAAACAATCGATACCTTCCCGCAAGGGAGCTAACTCTGAAATAGCAAAGACGGAATGAGGTATATAACAGTTTTGAAATACATGATGTGATGATAACCAAATAAAGGGCCCTAATTGGTCCAAATTGTGTAAACATTGTGGTGTTGATATTCTTTTTAGTTTAAAAATATTTTATTTGAAAATCAAATGACATTCTGCTTCGCTGTTTAATCTACATAAATTCAAATTTCAAATAATTTTATCCGTCTAAAACGGGAAGATTAATCTTAATTGATTTTTTTTAGTTTAAGTTACTAGCATTTCTTTCTATTATCATTTGATTTCTAGACCATACCTAGTTGCTAGAATTTTTTGTACTGTTAACGAAAATGCAAGAATAAAATGCACTAATTTCATATCTATCACTAATTGTTGTTTTATTCCGGTAACTGTGGTCAATTTTGAATTTACAGTCACCTAGGACAAATTTTATCATCTCTGGCTACATTTCAGCTTTTGAAAGATTATATATATGGCATGTTTTTAAAAGTGTGGACAAAATCAATAACACGCCAAACATTTGGTACAAACCAAATACCCTTTTTATATTATTCTGTCAGAAATTGACATCTTGTGCTTGAAAAATCAATTTGTAGTCAAAATAATTAGTAAGTAACATTATAATCGGGTACACAATAAATAATATTTCATTTACAAAAAGTACAATTTTGTGACCGCACAACGTTACACGATGTGCGGTGTTCGAACAATGGGCGCGCAATGTGCGCACGATGTATGCACGATTTGCGGACGATGTGCGCACGATGAACATGTATATTAGTAATTAGTGCATTTTTACTCTTGCATTTTCTCTAACAGTACAAAAAATCAAACAAACAGCTAAGCTCTTTAGTGAAATAAATACAAATGTAGTTTCTTTAAATATCAGAAATCAAATTATTGTTGGAAAGAAATAAAGTTTCGTCAGCAACTTAAGCTCAAAAATCAAAACTAAGAGTATCCATCTCTCTTATGTAGATAATAACTATTTTTAATTGAATTAGAATGATTAAAGAGGAAAACAGGGTTACATTTGATTTTCAAACAAAATATATTTAATCAAAAAATAATGCGAGCACCGTTAAGGCTACAGATTTAATTTTTATCAATCAGGGGGCCCGTATTTCGTTACAATGACAACAATGTATTTAAAACTATTACTATCTCCTTCAACATACCCCATAACCCATATGTACCAATATTCACTTATTTCTAATAATTTCTAGATTTCAACCAATCAGATAACTCCTTTTTGTTACCATGGCAACAAATCTTTTAAAAAGTGATACCATGTTATTCAGCATACCTCGTAACCTCTATATATTAATTTTCATTTAGTTCGGATACTATTTAAATTTCAGCAAATCAGAAGCATCCGTTTTGTTACAATGTCAACCAATATTGTATGTGTTACCATGGTATTTAACATCTGAAATTATTACACAACATCGGTGTCCTCCCACTCAGCCAACATATCCTATTTTAACATTAGGGGGAGGAACAATAGAGAACAATGGGGGCTAATAACAGGTAAGTTATAGTCTGTTTTAGAAAATGACTTACCTGTATTTACCTGTGCTTCCCCTGTACCATAAGGTCAAACATATTTGAGATTAATTAAGATATTAAAATTAATCAAAATAAAAATTGTAAATTTCCGATTAATTTAATAAACCAGAAAAAAAACCTTTATAATTATACAAAAATGTATCATTATACAATGAACATTAACTAGCATCCTTATTTTGAGACATAATTTTAAAAAATCATTATATTTTAACAAAACATATTTACTTACATATCATGAGGTTTACCTTTGGTACAGCCAAATTCACACACAATTGTTTTAATTTATAATTTCATAAGAAATATATTTTCATTGAATACAGCTAAATTCTGCTTCCCTTTTTATCTTTACATCTGGAATTAATCGACATACTTGATACAGACTATAGCCAACTTTTACACAGGTAAATTTTATATAGCAAAAATAACATGTTGGCTGAGCGGGAATGAACCACAACATCCTGGTCCAGGTATTACATTACCATCAAACCAAAGGCATGGCTAATTATATATCTATATCGGCGTATCTACTCGCATCCAAATTTATATTGATAGTACTGGCAGGTTTTGACATTATGAGCATCCTACCCCATTTCCTATATCTACCCCGTATCTTAGGTGATTAAATTAATAGATTACATGTTATACATATGTCAACAGTATAAATTAGTTGTATCTGCTGGCTGGTGTAGTTGAAAGATTTTCAAGGAAAGGAATGGCTTCGAGTGAATCTTCAGTGCAATGTTTTCTATGGAATGTGTATAATGGACAACGTTTTAAGGAAGTAACCGATCGGTGTTTCCCAGCCAGTCAGATAACTATGTATACAATTATCATTTTTACAAATAAATATAACTTAATAAATAACTATTCTCCTCTCCTATACTCCTCTATATTTCCCCTTTCTCCTTCATTCCTAAAATAGAAAATTTTGATTCATATTATATATATGTATTGTCTTCATTGCTGTCCATTATGTATATATTCATATTATGTATTCGGGAGAGGACGTTACTAAGTTGGCAAAACTTGTGTCCAATCCCTGTTGTCAATAATTTACGACAATAGAAATATGTTTAAAATCAATCAAATATCTACTCGCATATCGATTAAAAATTGAAAGCGACCGCATGGTCTGAAAAATAGTTTGTTTTGCTTAATATCTCAATATTTAGATCTTTTATAATATCAAAAATAAATTGTCTCTACCATATGTTGAAACGTTTTAGGTATTGTAATAAATAATCAATTCAATCGGATAGCAACATACAAATATTGTACAACACAATGTTTGTAATGATCAATCATCGGTGTGTACGTACGTCAATATTTTAATCAAGGATTTCTTTAAATTGTTACGTAAAATATAATTTTACATTCACAAACTTTGTTATTCACAATGTATTAAAGATACAGACTGCATGGAAATATTATCTAATTAAAGCTTATTCGTTGCTTAACTCCTCGACAAAAATTCCGAAACTTTTATTTCTGTGTGGATTTTCTTTCAAAATTACACGAAGATACCTACTATTAGAACATAAATTAGAGTATTTGAAACATCGAATTTCACTCTTTTAGTTATTTACATTCGAGCCAAAGTTTTTGTACGATTAACTTCACTCAAAAGTAATCATAAACAATCGCTGATCGGCTTTTCCTGTGACCGTCGATGTAAGTGATAGCACATCCGTTATAGTACAGCTGTATAAGCCACGGCTATTATGACGTCACACGGTTTAGAGCTAGAAAATATGCATAATCGGGCGGTCAGAATTTTGGACTTCTATATCGACGTCTTATAGGTTATCCCGGTCGCGCGCGGCACGGAGAGATTTCTACTAAATAAAGTCATTTCCAGCTTAAACTGAAATTATCATTTTTGACTACAAAAATCCTTTTAATGTAAAGTATATGATCTTCTCAAATGATTTATTTAAAAAAAAAATTTAACATTTAACAAAAGCTAACCTATTCTGGCATATGTGTGCAGGTAACAAGTAAGTAGTAATAAATAAGTAATTAATAATAACAAGTAAGTGGTAATAAATAAGTAATTAATGATAACAAGTAAGTAGTAACAAATAAGTAATTAATGATAACAAGTAAGTGGTAATAAATAAGTAATTAATGATAACAAGTAAGTGGTAATAAATAAGTAATTAATGATAACAAGTAAGTAGTAATAAATAAGTAATTAATAATAACAAGTAAGTTATTAAAATTACCAAAACATGAAACGTTCGATTCTCTAAACTTTCAAAGGTACCAACCGATATTAGTAGGAATGAAAATGAGTATATATACATATATACATGAAATAATCTTCTGTCTTCCAGGAAATATAAAGTTGTCTTTCAGAATGACAAATATTCCACATATTCTGAAGATAAAAGCACAAATTAATTGAATGTAAACAAAATTGTTGGTAAAAAACGTATGTGAAGCGAAAACAAACGAAAAACTAAGTAAGACAACATTCCTTCGCGGTGCCCCGTCGAATGAAAGGTCTCGTTTGACTTTTGACTTATCATTCTTACGCCGCTAAATACAAATCGTTTTATAACGAATGTTAACAAATATGGCTTATACTTCATATGCCAACCTTCGTGAATAAAAAAAAAATAATCTTAAAATGTATTCCATGTCATGTCAGCAAGTTTTTTGTTCATTATAACCTCGCTTTCGACCAGTTTTCGTATTGTGTTCCATAAATAGAATATGACTGTCTATTTTTATCATTTTTTGTCATTTCAACAAATTTTATTGACAAAGATGTTACAAGTCAAATGGATTAAATAACAGGCAAAGCCTATATAAATTCTCTCCAATGGTGGTAAAAGTAATAGTTTAAACTTACATCAATTATAGATATTATACTTAAGTTTTGAAATGAAATTTTACAACAGATAAAGGGAGATAACTCTTTTGCATACTCCATTCACACAACACACATAATATAAATACATTTTAATACAAGAACATGTTATATTACTAATTAGACCAAATGTTACTCAGATATTGACAGACAATGACCAACATTTATCATTTCTGGGGTAGCTAATCGTTGAAATAAAATATTCAATAAACATCATCTGAAAACAATATATCAGCATACAGAACAACCTATTGAAAGTTCATGTCCCTTTAAAGTTTTCGTGCAAGTCTTATTCTGAAAAAAATGGCAATGGTCGATTTCTACATTGATATGGGATCATAAGTGTTGTGATGGATATCATCAGACACTTTAAGGGGGAAGAAAATGCTGGAGTCTGAGAATTTCAAGAGGCCTAAATGGTACGAAATTACCAGGTTAAGGTTTTGGTGCAAGTGTTGAAATACTGAAAATTACTATCAACATTGATTCCTACATTTTTAAAGGATTATAAGTGATGTAATAGGATGATTCTGCCGTCCATAAACATATTTCATTCACACTACATGAACTTAAAAGAATAATTGCAGAAAGGCCAGTGTACTGATATTGGAACTCTATGCAACAGGCTGTGTTGAGGATTACCGAGTGCATACAAGGTGATAGGGGTCAACTATGTGAAACGCATCAAAATCTGTCAAGTAGTTTAGGAGGAGTTCGCCGCACAAAGTTGTGTCTAAACAGACGGAAAACCCAATTCCAGTATACCCCTCCTCAACTCCGTTGCGGGGGTATAACAACAGGTGTTCTGAAGAAAAGTTGAGCATACTCTGCTCTGCATGCGGAACCTACGATGGACTGTGTTTTTTCTGTTCTGCGTCCTTTGGAATTCCAAAATCCTGTCAGTTAGCAAGGCAAAAAGCCAAACACGAAAATAAAACATAATGCCTTGTATGAGATGCTTACACTTTGACCATTTTTGTTCCTGCAAGTGGTAGAATAGACAATGTTGCATAGATGGTCGGTCTAATTATACTTGATATGGAGCACACAATTGTGTTTAGGCTACATGTATCTGTTATTAAATTAATCTATTAAATGCTGTTGTCCGCTATAATATAACCTTAATAAAGGAACATTTAATAAAAGCGTACTTACACATTGTATTGTAAAACAAACAATTTTTAAAGTTTGACTTATAATCATGCTGATCCTGCCTTGCCATGGTGATCATAGATAATATTAGTGTGATGACCCACAACTATGTAATTCAATATTCAATATATCTAATATTAACAGGATTTCAGTAGAATGTAAATAATTTAACCTTCAATAACCTTAGCCTCTTCTGCACTCAATATATTGTCACCAAACTTGGTGGAATATTTTGGTATTTGTTTTACTCGCCGACATCATATTTTCAAAGGCATTACCTTTGAAGCATTCTTCACTTTTATTGTCTTGTTGAAGTAAGAACTCAACGAACGCATCAAACATATCAGACCCTTCTTTTATTCCTAAGTTTACCCCAGCAAGCGAGTCATTTTTACAGGAAACAAACATTGTTCTTTTACATTGTATGTACATATATCTCGGGCACTGACCAAAAATATCTACTTGGAATGCATATGGATACATTGCCGTTTCATTGTTCTGTATCACCGAAATACATACGACCAGATTCCCTCATATTTTGCCTTACAATAGGGAACAACCAACTAAATTAAAAAAGACCTTCGAAGTGGTCCCTGTGTATACAAGATTGAGTCCAGGATAGAATTTTAGCCCGGCCGCTATTTGGCTGGCTAATAATGAATTTCAAAAGAAAAAAAAAATCTGAAAGGTAATTATTCCTATATAACCATGATATGAATTTGGAAATTCATATTGAGATTTAGGTTCAAAATATCAATTTTGATAATGAATAGGTAAAAACATTAGAATTTCCGAATTTTTTAGTTCAAAATGCGCCTCATTTCA
Source organism: Argopecten irradians (assembly GCF_041381155.1). Lineage (NCBI taxonomy): Eukaryota > Metazoa > Mollusca > Bivalvia > Pectinida > Pectinidae > Argopecten > Argopecten irradians. The sequence goes on from NC_091142.1 coordinate 41,877,693, forward strand.
ATAAAGCTACCCTGGTTGGAGTTTGAGCAGAAGAACCCAAACTTTTTTTCTATCTAGTGTTATATGAGAACCTAGACTTTAATTATAGAGCACAATAGCTAACTTATATTCCTTTATTTTAATAATACAGTACAAAACTTGAACAAAGTTTAACACTGTGGTCTATGTAAAATTATTTAGTTGGTTGCTCTCACAATAGTTAAAAACGCAACTAGGGATTATCTCACAAAAAAACCGGGGAATAAAACACTTATCAGATCGATAAATAACACTGCTAGAATATCGGCATACTAGTAATCTGCCTTTATTTTGAAAACAAACTTGACGCTAACATCTATACTGTACGTTATTCTTAAATCAGTTCATGATACTATAATATTGAAGTACTTTGAAAACTCCGATTTGGGACGGCCATGGAAAGGATATGACAATAAAAACCTATTTGTAGCATTCTGAAACTGACAATGTTGAGTTCAACAAATAGTCGTAAATCTTCGTTAGGTGATGATAAAACATTTACACGTTTAACTGTATGTTTGCAATCATCAATCATCACTGTACATATTGTTGACGTAACATCTCATTTTAGTCACAAACTTTGCAATTCACAAAATACCAAAGACACAGATACAGGAACATGTCATTATATTTTCTATAACTGAATTCCTCGGTAGGTTTTCTTCAGAATTACATGAAAATACCAGCAACTAGAGCACAAATTAAATCATTTTAACATCGAATTCCACATTTTTAGTTATTTACGTTCGAGCTATTAAAAAGTTGCACGTTTAATTTCACTCAAGATTAATCATAAATGTAGAAAAATGATATTATCAATTTTCCCTGTGACCGTCGATATAAGTGATAGCACATCAGTTATAGTACAGTTATAAGGCGAGAAAATAGGCATATTTGGGCGGTCAGACAATTCACTTTGACCTCGATATCGACGGCTGACAGGTTATTCCGGTCGCGTGAGATAAGGAGAGGTTTCTACAGGTGCTGATAAAGTCATTCCCAACATAAACAGATATTATCAGTTTTACGAATTATTTAATGTATAGCGAGATATTTGTTGTTTACTCTTGTATTGTATGTCTAATTAACACTCAAAAAATAATACATGAAACCTGCTTAGGTTTTGGTGGATGCGCAATGAACACTTAATTTCGGGACACAATTTATCATTCTTTATTATTTTTATCTTAAAGTAAAATAAGAAGCTCAAACATTTAAATGGTGATAATGGTGTAAAGGAAGTAACCTTTGTAACTGAAGGGAAACACTAAATAATATACCATATATCGGCAGTGCTGCATCTTTAACATCGTTTAGCTAAAAAGTAGTTCGCGTTTAGCAACATTTTCGAATTGCATAAAAAAAGGAATATGATAGCGGAATAAAATGATGTAATTATGTGAAGCTCAACATGAAGTTAAAGATTACCTTGCCATCGCTGTGTTAGGGCCGTCCAAAAGTGTGGTGTCCTGGTTATAAAGTCTCTTATTCCAAATGATGTCGTGGTTTATAAATGTGAAGCTCCGGATTCCAATGATATCGTTATCTTTGTGCAAGTGATGCTACTAGTTAAACACGTCAGACTTGGTTACTTATTTAAAGGCACGCTCCCCAACACGGATAACTCTAAAGATATTTGATACAGATTTTTATCTTTTAATCTACAAAAACTGAACAAAGCTGAACTAGTCACGATATCCATATAACCTTTATGTTGTCTGCATTTAAATGTAAAATAAGTGATGTTGTAAAAAAACCTGGGAATTACGTCCAGAGAGAACCAGAAAAATGCTTATCTCATGTGCATCGTTGAACAGCATTAATTTTGATGTTTTTTGGGGATTTGTTTATGCATTAAAATATGTCAATACATATTTGATGTGCGTTACTTTTTACTTATACTTTCCCTTGGTTATTTATGTGCATTAAATATACACGGAAAACAACATATTAAATACATTTCACGTCGGAAATTATGCAGTTATAGTTTAGGACATGATTAATGCAATCCAGAAGAATCCATGGAACAATATAATGTACATTAATTTACACACCATATATATTGCTTAAAGTCCCATTATGCTTTCACAACACTCTGATGAGATGTAGATTAGGATTCCTCATGAAACGTACTTCATTTGATTTCTTTTTTATATATTGCTTAAATGTGCATTAAATATACCGGTAACCATTGATTATAGACATCTAATACATAACTACACCTGTTACCTAACACCCTCCCTACATGTCCTCACACTACCTAACTACAAATGTTACCTTACACCCTCAATACTTGTCCTCACACTACCTAACTACACCTGTTACCTTACACCCTCCCTACATGTCCTCACACTACCTAACTACACCTGTTACCTTACACCCTCCCTACATGTCCTCACACTACCTAACTACACCTGTTACCTTACACCCTCCCTACATGTCCTCACACTACCTAACTACACCTGTTACCTTACACCCTCCCTACATGTCCTCACACTAACTAACTACACCTGTTACCTTACACCCTCCCTACATGTCCTCACACTACCTAAATACAGTTGTTACCTTACACCCTCCCTACATGTCCTCACACAACCTAACTACACCTATTACCTTACACCCTGCCTACATGTCCTCACACTACCTAACTACACTTGTTACCTCACACCTCCCTACATGTCCTCACACAACCTAACTACACCTGTTACCTTACACCCTCCCTACATGTCCTCACACTACCTAACTACACCTGTTACCTTACACCCTTCCAACATGTCCTCACACTATCTAAATACAGTTGTTACCTCACACCTCCCTACAGGTCCTCACACAACCTAACTACACCTGTTACCTTACACCCTCCCTACATGTCCTCACACTACCTAACTACACCTGTTACCTTACACCCTTCCAACATGTCCTCACACTATCTAAATACAGTTGTTACCTTACACCCTCCCTACATGTCCTCACACTACCTAACTACACCTATTACCTTACACCCTCCCTACATGTCCTCACACTACCTAACTACACCTGTTACCTTACACCCTCCCTACATGTCCTCACACTACCTAACTACACCTATTACCTTACACCCTTCCTACATGTCCTCACACTACCTAAATACAGTTGTTACCTTACACCTTCCCTACATGTCCTCACACTACCTAACTACACCTGTTACCTTACACCCTCCCTACATGTCCTCACACTACATAACTACACCTGTTACCTTACACCCTCCCTACATGTCCTCACACTACCTAACTACACCTGTTACCTTACACCCTCCCTACATGTCCTCACACTACCTAACTACACCTGTTACCTTACACCCTCCCTACATGTCCTCACACTACCTAACTACACCTGTTACCTTACACCCTCCCTACATGTCCTCACACTACCTAACTACACCTGTTACCTTACACCCTCCCTACATGTCCTCACACTACCTAACTACACCTGTTACCTTACACCCTCCCTACATGTCCTCACACTACCTAACTACACCTATTACCTTACACCCTCCCTACATGTCCTCACACTACCTAACTACACCTGTTACCTTACACCCTCCCTACATGTCCTCAAACTACCTAACTACAAGTATTACCTTACACCCTCCCTACGTGCCATCACACTACCTAACTACACCTATGCCTTACACCCTCCCTACCTGTCTGATTGCAGTATCAACTATTGGTCGGAAGTGTTTTGGTCGTGATTGCTGCGACCAATTGTAAAGCCATAATATTTAATAATTGAGTAAATATTTAGTACTATCACTCCGCTAGGAGCTGATGACAGGCATGGCATGGTTCAGTATTACGATAGCCGAAAACGGATTGCCAAAATTGTGTTACTAGTAACACGTTTTCGTCAGCAAAATATGTACGCACAAATTTTGTGTCAAAAACCTATTGTTATACATTTGTAAGCATGTTATAGTAGTACGTTTCTGTCAGCAAAATTTGACTGTACATATTTTTTTTACGAAAACCTATTGTTATGATAGTAGTAGAAATGTATGTTCATGAAAAGTGTACGTGACAAAAACGCATTGTTAGCGAGAATCTAATGAATCCGTATAGCAATTAACATTCCTTAGTTCTGTGGTTGATCATTACACGGTCATATGCTGACTTTACCTGTTAAGGCTTTGAAAGAATAAAACGGTTTTAAGATTTTCAAATGCATTGAGTTTAATACATATTTAAGCTTAAATGTACCATCTGGATAGCTATAGCATATCATCAAACACATATTCAAAGTTATTTGCCATCCTGAAACTGCGAAACCGCCGTATTCATATGGTAAACACTAGACGTATTTTTCGTAGTAGTAATCCTGCCTATATATATCACTGGGCTTTTTTGCCTATTAATCAAGAAGAAGAAAAAAAGGGGGGGAGGGGGCTCGAATTAATTTTGACCCATACTATTTTAAGAATATCACTAAAACAAGTCTATATATAAGTCTAAATGGGGTACGTCTTATATAGTATATCGTGACTCACTGCTGTAAAGTAAACATCGCGTTTTGCTTTTGATGTCACGTCCTTATCAGTTAAAGTCACCATATGACCGAGTAAGAAAAAATCACAGAAAAAAAAGAATATTAATAGGAATATGGATCCAATAGATTTCCAAACTATACGTTTTTGTCATGAACACATTCCATGTACAGACAAATCTACTACTATCACAACAACATGTTATGTACATATTTTGTTGACGAAAACGTACCACTACAGTATAACTAGAACGATTATACGTACCGGGCCTACTATATCTTTCGTCCGGATACAAAATGGTCCCTATATGTCGTAGTGGAGAACTGTCTCAGAAAATCCCTCGGGCTCAATTTTCTATACTTTGTTGTAGGTTTCCAATTATCTTATGCGTATACATGCATGTGTATAATACTTTTGTCCAAAACGAACATAACGACCATTCTAAATATATAATGCACAGCTCACAAGAGGTCAAATTAATTAATTTGTAGACTTGCCGTATAATTTTTCCTTCGCAAAAGACCATCATAATCATATGTGAAAAAATAATGTCTCGCTGTGAATTTGATGTTTTATACGGTTCAGTTTTATTGCCTAGTAGATAAGTGATATAAAACAGTAGAATAAAATGCACGCAGACGTTTTAATAATGATTTGCACGATCATTATTTTGCTCCATTAGCAGTAAAAGGCACCAATTGTAGCTCTAATACGACACCATTATATGTCAAAAAGTCTTTTGAGCTACAATATTGCAACTATACTATAGCATCCTTATAACAATAAATTTTTGAAACAAAATTTGTACATGCATTTTTTGCTGACGAAAAGTGTTACTAGTAACACAATTCTGCCAGTCCGTTTTCGACCATCGTACAATATACAAATGTAGGTCATTGATATCACTTCAGTTCAGTGGTGTTGACACATAAAACAGCGTTTTTTGGTGTACTAAACCTAGCCACATTCAATCATAATTTGAAAGCATACAGTTCACTTTTGACGTGAGATATGCCATTGTGTCTATACTAATGGTGACGACAAGACGTACATATGTTCTTTTTGCGATGAAATGTGTTGCGATACGGTTTTGTGACCGCACGACGTTAAACGATGTGCGGTGTGGGCACGATGTGCGGACAATGTGCGCACGATATCGATGTATGCACGATGTGCAGAAGATGTGCGGTCTGTGCTGTGTGCGGACGATGTGACTTTTACAATGTTGATTTACTACATATCTAATAAACATCTTCATTTTATTTCTATTGTTAACATGAACAATAATTTAGTTTTAAAATTTGATTGTATATAAATAACTAAAACAAATCATATAAATATATAAAAGCAGGACAGCTTTATTAATTCAAACTATTGCATTACGAAATTACATTAATTTTAGATATTCAGACTTAACTATGCGCAAAATCGTTTGAAAGATACAGTGTACATATACATATGAATGTAGCTACATTTATTCTAGCTATATTATAGTTTATACCAGAAAGTACCAGACAAATGTAAATGACTTACGAAAAAGACTTCATTAATCCACAGTGAATCCAATATACAAACAGTTAGCAACACATTATAAATTCACATCTTACTTTCACACTAATCCTGGCCAGGCTTTTTCACATAATTCTCACACAAGTCTAATAACAAACACATCCTCACAAAGTAACGGCACGTATCAACTTCTAAAACTATAGGAAAAACTATATTATGTAAAGCGCGTACCTCTATATTTGTACGGCTTCAATAACAATCATTATTTATTAAATCCCAAATTGTTCTAAAGACCAACCTGAACAGCTTACCTGATAGGTGCCTAATATGGACCAAGGTCATTTCCGCAATGCGATACTTATATTATCTCTAACTAGATCTCCACTTGTAAACAATCGACTTTCAGTGTCTCCGTAAAATATAGCGTTTAAATGGCAAGGTGCTATCTACCAACTAAAGCGAGATGCGTAAACCTATACCAGATTACTATTACAGCCTTTACAGTACTCAAAGGTCTCCGTACTGGAGTAAACTTGAACTATGTTCCCTATATACACTAAATGAAAGGTCTATATTTCCTAAATATATCAACATTCTAATAAAACATTATTTTCTCAAAACACTATAATCACATAAAAATGCAGGTGATGAAATTGATAAGCCTTTCCACACTTTATATTAAAATGAGTCTGACGTAATAAAGCAGGTTAACAACGATCCAGACATTCATAAATCTCAGTAATACTATGCATGATTTTTAATTTCAATAATACCTAATTACTCTCCAGTTTATATTTTAAAATACATACACAAATTAATTTTGCATTCATTCATACCTATGTATATACATGATTTAAGCTGTATAAATTGAATTAGTTACAGCAGAGTAAAAATGTATTTACTGAAAAAAGAGGGACAACTCCAATTTTATTTTCAGTAGAAAATGTTTTGATATAAAATTAAATATTTGGAATTCAAAATATTCCTAATGATTTTAGTTTTCGAATAGGGATGTGAGGCATGTTCATTTATTGACAGACTAACATACATACACTCCATGAGACATTTGGCCATAAGTACTTGTGCTTATGCAAACTGACCAATCCCCTTGGAATCTGCATGAAAGTCTAACAGCAATTAAGCATTTTATCATCGCCTCATCCGAAGATGTATCCCCCTGGGTATCAGGGTGGTGATAGCCTTGGTTTGTCGGAGGAGGATATTAACCGTATAGTTCTTGCTCTGAAAAACATCTCTCAGCACAGAAATAAAGGAACTTGTCGAGAATGAAGTCAGTAACATATTTACTCCACTCATCGACCGTATTGACATTCTCGAGTCTGAAAATCGTGATCTGCGCTTCCATATAGACGATGTCGAACAATACGGGAGGCGGTCTCTGGTTATATTCTTTGGGATACCGGAAGATCAAAAAGAGTATACCACAGCGAAAGTAATGGAGGCTGTGTCTGCTGCGGGCGTGGACCTTATGCTCACAGATGTGGAGAGATCCCATCTCGTGGGCATGCCAAGGCAGCAGACGGACCGCACTCCAGCCAAATCTCGACCGATTATCATGAGGCTGAAATCTGTCGATGCTAGTTCAAGCTACTAAAGTCAAGTAAGGCATTATGCGACTCCAACAGGTTTTCCAATGTGTTTGTCAATCTAACAAGCACTGATGTAAAAGATGTACTAATAAACCTAGATTCTTCAAGGTCTGATCTGATAAGTCGTCGCATCCTTAAAGAAACAGCGTCAGTTTTATGTATTCCTCTGGACTTACTATGTAACAAAGTACCGTCCACGTGGAAACAAGCGAATGTAACTCCAATCCACAAAAAAAAATGAAAAAGGGAAGATGTAAAGAATTATCGACCAATATCTTTACTACGTATCATCGGGAAAGTCTTTGAGTGCTGCGTTTTCAAATGCTTACATAACTTTTGCAAGATTATTGTCTCATAACTAGCCATCAATCAGGTTTCACACCAGGCGATTCAGCTTTACTTCAACTACTAAGTATATCTAATTTTTGGTAAAGCACTATATTCAGACAAAGAAATCCGCGTTGTACTGTATGATGTTAGTAAGGCCTTCGATCGAGTCTGACATAAAAGTCTTCTTTTTCAAACTATCTAAATTAGGCATCCAAGGACAATTACTGAACTGTTTAAAAAATATTTTGATGATAGAAAACAGCGTGTACTTTTAAATAATTGTTATTCAAACATGGAATGTATGCAAGCCGGTGTACCTCAGGGATTGATCCTAGGCCTAGAAGTAAAAAAGTAACTCCTTTTCTACCACCTCTTTTTGAGTAGGAGATATCCTTCTAGGGGGTAATTTAATAGAGAGAGACCTTTGAGTATCTATACTATGCTCTACAAGCTTAGTATTTCCTAGAGTACCATCAAGACCAGCAAATATATCCTGAAACTCGTGTAACAACTTTTCTACCTCTGACTTCTGACCTGGTGTAAGCTCATCCGAAGTCCTATCTAATACATCTTGTAAATGTACTGGAAGATTAGAGCTATTCTTTCCATTATCATCCATAACCTCATGTACCTGATCAACTGGTTGAACACTACCCACAAAAGTATAACCTTGGATCTTAATATCCTGAGAAATCAAATATAAAACTGATAGAGTTACCTCACTTCCCTTCTGAGGCTATATCAAAGTTTTTGCCAACAAAAGGCCCTGATTACACACTAACTTAGTAGGTTCAACAACACCAAGTTCACCATCTATATCTCCATCAACATATCCAGCAAAATAGAACTGAAATTTTAGGAAAAGACACAGTATTGGACACTCTAATGCGTGCACACTGACTCACAATTTCTGCATTTAAATTTACCTTGTGACCTCCTATCTGCAGGTATTTTCACCAAAACACAAATTTCCCCTATGTCTCGTTAGGAAATCTATACACAAGATACCTTGTTAATGATGGAGAGTTGCTACGACAGTTCCCTTTACAAAACTCTGACTCCCTATTCTAAATACAAAATTAGCTTCTTAACTCAGGCTTATGCCTTCCCCTCAGCTTGTTATAAACCTCCACATCTAACAAAGTTACAGAGGAACCTGAGTCTACCAGTAAACTAAGATTGGAACTACCTTTTCCCACATTAGCAAACAAACTTGGCTGTATGGTGTTAAATACAACAATGGGCCCTTCCTCCCCAGAAACAGGAGCTGATACTCTGGCCCCGAGACCAGCTCTATCTAGTTTTAATTCTGATTCTTATTACCACCTTTCTTATTACAGTCGTAGGACAGATGTCCCAACTCACTGCAGACATAGCAATGTATTCGGGCAACAGTTACGTCACTAGGAGTTTTAGACCTTGTCTGATTCTTACCCCTAGAATTCAACTTTTTTCAACTTCTGTAATTGTTCTAGTATCAATGACGCCAAATCGGGTTCGGTACTAGCCTCACTAATTTTACTAGCCTCATTGGACAAAGCCTGGACAAAACAGGAGCTTCAGGGTTTAATTCCCTAGGCTTTCAAACTGGAATTGAACCAACGTGCCTAGCACTAAATGAATTATTTTTTTATAGCTGCGCTAACTGCCTGGTCAAGCGTCCTAACATGTGAAAACTGGACATGCCTGCCTAAGTAATAATTGTTCAGCCCATCTATAATTTTTTTCCACCAAATATCTCCCTCTAACAGATCCAAATGCCTTTGAGGATCAGCCTTACGGGCAGCTAACCTTATAGCCTAAGCTTTCCCCCTCCTTCCTGGATCTATTTCTAAACTCCGTCCTATAAGCAGCTTCCCTGCCTGGAGGGTCAGACCGGTTAATCAAAGCTATTTTAACACTTTCAACCTCATCCATTTCAGATGGTCTTAATTCTGACAGTACCCTCTGGGCAGACCCCTCTAAGCACATAGTTATCTGCTGCACTTTCTCTATGTCTGTCCAGCCATTCCAGTAAGAAATTTGTTCAAATTGAATAAGGAAATCTTGGAAATTATTGGCACCATCATATGTTTGGGGTTCTTTCTCTTTCCTCTATAATCCCATCAATGAATTGCCCCGATTAACTGATGGTGAATGGGGTAGAGCCATATTAGAACGGCCTGTATGTGGGGCTGCTAGACTGGCAACACTACTGACTGGTGCTTCATGACTAGCACTAGAATAAATGGGAGAATAGCCTGTAATTATCATTGACAAGGAAAATGTTTGACAACATGGAACTTACATATAAGGCAATGTCTCTGTAACTTGACAATCCACTAACTCTCTACCTTCCTTTACTTTTGGAGTAGAATACATATCAGGCATCGCACCTTCCACAAAAGATTCCTCCCTGAAAACGCTGGGGGGGCTGGTATGGTTCTGAAACCATGTGTGGGGTGGTGTTTACACTACTGTTAATGATATGCTCTATCGGGGCCTCGAATGACCCTTGACCTCAAGTAGGAAATGAAACACTCTGATTACCCATCCATAAACCACGCCACGGCCTAAACCAACAGGTAACCTAACCCCAGAAGTACATGTAACTACAGGGAACGTAAATTTTCCAGAGACAGTATGTCTACCACTATCACCATCTTGTTCAGAGACTGGCGGTAAATGATGCATTGGAGTCTTAGGTATAGCACCTACATGAGGTTCTACCAGGAACTCCGTTAGTAGCCAAAGTAAACAGATCCTAAACCAAATTACAACCTATAAACAACACTGAAACATGAAACACAAATACAAACAACTAGACATTTACCCAAGCATTGCATACAGCACCATGTGTATGCGTATCGCCCACCACACCTGACCAAAGTTTTGGGTAGGGGTCTCGGATGTCTATTAGCCTATTGAGAAGTAAACAACGCACATAAACATTTCAACAGGTTTATTGCAGTTAAATATATATTCACAACATTACATATAATGACGAACACACACGTTGCCCCTTACCTATAGGCCACCGCTGGGACACACAGACATACATAAGGGGGCAGCTCCCGGCTTCTTCCCCAACACTACAACACTAGGACAGTGCAGACATACAACCAATATTACATAGCAAACACCAACACAGTCAGCCCACACACGACAACGGAGTAGTGTCAGCTCGAGGAGCTCTGTACTACCCGTAAAACACACGTGCACACGTAACTATGCACGAAAAATTGACACATACACCCACCCTAACTCTCTTCCAATTATACACATACACAGCATGGACGACAGAAGACAACAAACGAGGAATCCCAGCGACGGTAACATTAAGATAACATATATAATCAATTCCTAAATATTTCACACATCCGAACACCCTTATAACGTTCTCCCATAGTAGGCCTACCCCATTCAGACTCACATTCATGTACCAAACTTCCACAGACATATTGACAACTCTCACACGCAGACGTACAACACACCTTCAAAATATGGTTATGCCACTCGATGTCCACCCCACAGACCCTGTAAATGATATACTAGTAGTAAATAAACCGCACTGGTGAGCCTGTCGCTCTGATGTGCCACGCGCACAGGTATGCGTGCTCCTTATATACCCTGCGCGCGCAATCATTTGACTTACGGGTAGAATGACCCGCGCTATTTTAAATATATATATAACTCACACCATACCAAGCCAACTGTTCATACATATCTATCATACGCGACCCATAACTTTCATATACATCTATCATACAAGATCCGTACCTGTTCATATTCATATCTTATCATACACGAACCATATCCCTGTCGCTAGGACACACAGACACACGCAGTCTTACTTTCAATTCTGCCACAGTTGTTATATACTAGTCATATGGACCTGTAAGTATTGGTGCTACATACTAGTGTTAACTCTACCTGTAAGTATTGGTGCTACATACAAGTGTCAAATCTACCTGTAAGTATTGGTGCTACATACTAGCGTCAAACCTACCTGTAAGTATTGGTGCTACATACTAGTGTTATATCTTCCTGTAAGTATTGGTGCTACATACTAGTGTCAAATCTACCTGTAAGTATTGGTGTTACATACTAGTGTCAAATCTACCTGTTAGTATTGGTGTTACATACTAGTGTCATAGAGAATACATGGTTAGTATCTTACAATACAAGGTTTATTTTGGTGCTAGACTTAGGAAAGCCGAGATGACGAGGCTTTGCCGAGTCATCTCGGCTTTCCGTGTCGAGCACCAAAATAAAACTTGTATTGTAAGATACTAACCGTGTATTCTGTTTATCCTGCAACCATTATGGCTTTCAAAACGAAAGCAAATTGACAGTTCCTTACTTTGTTTCGCTCGAAGCGAGACGCTTCTTTGATGCGGAGGTAAAGATTCATTCATTAACCGAATGAGAGTGTACTCCTTTTTACTGCCGTGGGAAATAAATAAGCGCATTCACAAACAGTAACCGTAATTCTATTCAGGGTGATATATCACTGAAAGGAAATGAAAATACTCAAATAACAACCAATACCCATTAAAGAATTACTTAACAATACATACCTTTGTCATGAGCCAAGAAAAAGACGACACCGCCATTTTTTTTTTTTTTTTTTTTTTTTTTTCAAAACCCTTTTTTTTATTCAATAGTACATGTTGAATATAATACAATGTCCCTTCCACCGAAGGCCTCTCTTACAAATTTCCATATTTCTACATATTTTACTCTCTCTCTCTCACCCATCCAATATGGTACTTTATACTTATTTATATACATGTATAAATATAATTCTTGAAAAGACTTTTCTTATTTTAAGTTTTAAATTTTGTGTTTAATTGACCACTTAAGCATTATTTTACAGTGCGGTCTACAATATCTGCATATATATTGAATTATCAAAAAAGGAAATGTTAATATATAAAGTTAGAGTTTTGATATTACAGTAGATAAGATATTTGCTGGTAATAAATAAGGGGAGGTAACTCCTTCTACAAAGATAATTGTATAAGGGAGACAACTCCTATATACAAACCGTATTATTCCTTCCTCTCATTTCTCATTCACTCTCTATTCATACCGCAACTGAAGTTCTGTACATAGTAGTTCAAATTCTATATATAGTAGAAATAATTCAGAAAGATTATGATATTTTGACTATGCTATGGCATTTGATAACATTTTGTACAGTTCCTTTTTTCTTGAATTTTGACATTTCAAATAATTCCCAATATTTTCTATAATAATGCTTTTAAAGATAATAAGTGCAGATTGGACACTTATATTCTTGTTTTGGTACTTCACAATATTTCTAACTTTCCATACTGTAAATTTAGTGCTGATAACAATTGTTTCCAATAAATCTTTCTCTTCATCTTCATAATTACCTAGCAGAAATTTTGCTTCATTACTAAATATATCAATAATTTTCTGTTTCCAAGTGATTTGATTAGAAATATTGTGTTTTATACAAGACAAGAGATTTTGGACATAATTACATGTATAAAATAAATGACACAGTGTTTCAGCATTTTCACAAAAATGACATTTTCCATCCGATCTATTCATTAACTGCAATTTTGTTTCAGTAAAAATGATTCTATGTAATAAATTCCACTCAAATTGTTTAATTTTTTGTGAAATAGCAATATACTGAAATTTTGTCCATATAATTTGCCAATTCTTTTTATCTAAATTACTGTTTTGGAAATATTCTTTCCATTTTACTTCTGCAATGGGTTCACAATCCGGCATCAGAATTTTTTGTATATATTTCTCTTTTAGCTTTTCAGAAGAAATTAGTGTTTCTTTATTCAATTTGTTGTTTTTTAATAATTATTTTTAAATCAGAATTTATATACTGTTCAGTATCTTGAACATAGTTATCTCTGAGTATTTGTAAAAAATTTTGTGGAATTGAATTTTTAATAATAGTAAATTCTGCTATCCAGTTATTTTTTTTGTGTAGCTTTCTTAGAAGTAGCTCACTATCAATGAACTTTTTTTCATCTTCATTCCAAATATCTTTAATTTTTGTCAGCTGTGACCGTAAAAAAGATTTAAAACATTGTGATTTACCATTTACCATTAAATTAGTATTTCTAAAAAGGTTTTGGTTCATAATTTCATTTTTACTAGTGGCAGGGATTTTGGTTCTGAAAGTTGACCATGCTTTGATACATTTTTGATAAAAGACAGGTATTCCACTTAAATCTAGTCCTTGTAGATTGGAGCAATTACATATAAAATATTTTGTGTTATGTATTTCATCAAACTTTTGTAGGAAGTGTTTCCCAAATGCATTCCAATTATCCAATTTTGACTGCAGTATCCTGTAGGTAGTCTTCACATATTTACTTAATATAAAAACATCAATATCTACCATATTAATTCCTCCTTTATTTTTATTGTTACAGCACGTTTTTCTATTAACAAGATTAATTTTGCTATCCCATATGAAATTCCATACAATCAAGTTAATTTCATTTTTGTACTTTTCTGGGATACCTCTAGCTTCAATTTCGAAGCTTATTGTAGATAATATTAGAGACCTGATAATCAACACTTTACCTCCAATACTAAGGTTTCTAGTTTTCCATATTTGCACACAGTTTTTTATTTTTTTGAACTTTATCCTTCCATAGATTGTCTATATCAATATTATATCCATGATGTATACCTAAAGTTTTGACAGAATTTTTTGTCCATTTTATCTTATCAAATACTGGTTTCTTATTTTTCCATTTCCCTAGATATATAGCTTCAGTTTTATCATAATTTATCTTTGAGCCTGATGCTCTCTCATATATTTCAAATAGTTCAAAGGATTGTGTAATAGATTCTTCAGTTCTGTGAAAATGTTGCAGATCATCAGCAAATCCATTTAATTTTACTTCTGAATTATTGGTATTTGGTAATTTGATTCCTTTAATATCCGAAGTTGCTCGTATAGTACATGCCAGTGGTTCTGCTTGTAAAATGTACATTATTGGCGCCATTGGGCAACCCTGTCTCGCTGATCTTGATAACTGAAAATATCTTGAAGTAAAACCATTTGTTTCTATACAAGTTGTAGCATTACCTACAAGCATTTTTATCCAATTACAATATTTAGGTCCAAAATTAAATTTTTCAAAGCAATGAAATATCCAATCCCATTCTATTCTATCAAAGGCTTTTTGTTGATCAATGAATACAATGGCTCCATTCTCTTCCTCAATATCACAATATTCAATTATGTCTTGTAATTGTCTGTTGGCATTCATGATATTTCTTCCTGGCACAAAACCCTTTTGGTCTGTATGTATAATTTTAGCAAGAAGAGGTTTGATTCTATTACTGATAACCTTGGCAATAATTTTATAGTCTGTATTTAGTAGCGTTAGAGGCCGCCAATTTTTTATATCTTCTCTTTCACCCTTTTTGAATAGTAGCTTCAGTATTCCCTTCCCCTGAGATTTAGACATAGTATTATATTTAAATACATATTTTATTACCTCCAGAAATTCTTGCTTAATTATTTCCCAGTATTTTTTGTAAAATTCTGCTATAATTCCATCCTCTCCTGGAGATTTATTGTTTTTAAGAGTTCTTATAGCTGAGTATATTTCTTCATCTTCTATATCTCTGTCTGTTTTCTCTTTATCATCTTCACATATTTTATTTTCAATGAATTGAGTTAAATATTCTGCATTCTCTTTATCCCATCCTTCTGTTTTAAAAAGTTTTTCATAGAAATTCACTTGTTCTTGTAGAATATTTTTTATTCCAGTTTTATAGTTCCCATCTGCAGATTTTATTCTATACCACTGCTTCTTCTGTGCATTATTTTTCTCTAAATTAAAGAAATAAGCTGTTGATTTTTCGTTTTCTTCAAAGTTTTGTATTCTTGACCTTATCCGTGCAGCATTAGCTTTGTTAGTGTAGTGTTCTTTAATACTTTTTTCTAACTTTTGAATATCTTCTCTGAAACCATTTTCTTCCCTTAACTTTTCTAATGTTTTCTCATCCTCTTTTATTATCTTATCTTTTGTACTTAGAATTTTACCAATTTCCATAGACAACTCCTTTATTTGAATTTTAGTCACTTCCCACCATTCCAATATGTTTGTATATTTATTAATATTAGTAACCCAGGATCTCCAACAGTTTTTGAAAGCTTGTGAAAATAGTGTGTGTTCTAAAACTTTAACACTCATCTTCCAGTTTCCCGGTCCACGTTCTATTTCTTGTGGTAATAATTTAACTAATATCATATTATGGTCACTATATGGACAAAATTTTATACAAGGGTCACTGAAAAGGTGTCGCATCTTAGAAGGAGTGAACATATTGTCAATTCTTGATTCTGAATGACATCTCTTAAATGTAAATTTCTTCTTAATAACATATTGAGAACGCCATATATCCTCAAGATTTTTTTCACTAATCAGGATGCTTAATTCTCTTTGTCCTATATCTTGTTTGTTAAGTGCTGGTTTTCTATCTATGCTATTATTTAGCGTGCAATTAAAATCTCCCACTAAAATACATTCTGATAATTGACCTTTGTTGTCATCTATTATCTTACTTGTTTGTGTGAAAAAATCTTTACGTTCATTACCATGGTTAGGTGCATACACATTGTACAGTTCAAATAGTTTATCTTCAGATTCTATGTTGGCTGATATAATTCTGCCATTACCACATTTGTGTTTTTCTGATACATTTGCTGCAAAAATATTTTTCCATAAGATTGCTACCCCCTTTGATGAATTAGTGCCATTATTCCACATGCTTCCACCCCCCTTAGTTATGTCTTTCCATTGTTTGCTCCATGAAATTTGGTCAGTGTCTGTGCAGTGAGTTTCTTGTAAACATATTATATCTATTTTTTGGCTCTGCAACCAATACATCACTTTTTCTCTTTTCTTATTGTCTCTCAAACCATTTACATTTATACTGCTAATCGTTACATAATTTTTGTTTGCAGATGGCATTATGAATAATGTCTATTATGAGGAACCACTTTTCATTGATTCCCTTACCTGTTAACACTATGTGGAAAAAGTATACACAGAGAAATACTAAATGAACTACAGATATAGGGTAATTTACATTATAGGTTTGTGTTTGCATTAAGAAACTTAAGATGCGATTTTCTGTGTTTTTTTGGATAATCTATCCTCTGGTGGAGTGGAATTGTCACTTAACAGACGTTTCTTAAAATTTGGATCGACTGGGGTTTTGGGTCCTTCATCGTTATTAGCAATAATGTTGCTAGCACGTATGAATTCCCACATGACACTCCACATTTTTTTTGCCCCGTCTTTGTTTACATGTACGCCAGATGCGTCGTTCTTGTCATACATACTACCAATGGGATGACCTTCTTTAGTCAGACCCTCATAGCAATCTATCAAATACAGATTATCCTTGCTATTACATAATTTCTCAAGGAAAGTATTCACCTTCAGCACTGCCTCATTGAAAGCTTGAGGCCTAGTACCTTTCGCCTTCCTTTTCAAAATCGTACATACACCGATGTTAATTACAGTAGCTAGGAAATGCCTTGCCGACTTTTCCAAGCGCATCTATGACCCTGATCATTACTTGATCAGTGTCGTTCTTGGTTGTCATAATATCGTTAGTGCCTAAATGCAATATAACATTTTCTATTTGTTCATTTGTCATGTTTTTTGCCTTATCAATGAGTCTGTCTATTTCTCCAAATGAAGCACCATTGATGGACGCGTTGCAAACGTTGTCATTAACAATGTCCATTCGGTTCGCGTTAGATGCTCCCAAGATGACTGTTGGTACACAAGGCGCTTTTTGTCCGTCCTCCAGATTCGTTTGCGGTATTTCCTCATTGTTTATGTTTTTGTTCTCGTCATCAGTACACACGACCTCGGAACACGTGGATATGTTGTTATCCTCCTCTATCTCAGCTGCGTATTCTCCGTATTGTTCGAAGAAGCGAGTTCGTTGGAGACAGTCACGTTGAATATGGCCTGTTTCTTTACAGAAGTGACACTGTCTGGAGGTGACAGTGCAGTCTCTGATAAGGTGGTCAGAACTACCACAACGATGACATTTTCGAATAGTCTCATTCTTATTCGGACATTGGTATGAGGGATGGCTTGTCTGGCCACATCTAAAACACGGTGTCCGATTGTTGTCACCGAATAAGCGGACCGAGAAACGCCCAAAGTTCGCTGTTAAAGGTAAGGCGGATACACAATTTACAAGTGACACGTATCTTGTCCCATTTTCTATATCGGTCCCCTTGATTTTTCCTCTTTTCAGCGTTCCACTTACCACTTCACCATATTTTGATATCTGTGCACAAATAAATTCGTCTGACATTTCAACTGGAGCATCCTTTATGGTAACGTTGGTAATATTTTTTTCAACACTAGTGAAGCGAATTGTCTGGTAGTCTATCACTACACCGTCTTTTAAAAGCGATGTTTTAGATGATTCGTCTTTTAATGTTACCACACAAGTTTTGTCTAATATTTGTATAGAACGTACTCGTTCTTTGTTGATTATTTGTTCAACCGCGTAAAGAATTTTTTCATGGGTTAGTCCCTTCAAAAATCTGTGATAAAAATGTACAGACATCGGTCTAGTGAGTAGGTCTGACATACTGTACCGTATATGATGTGGTAATCATGTACATGTAGATATGTAGATCTGTAGATCTGTATACACACTGTAGGCCTACAGTATATGTATAGTATTTGTATAGTCAATGTTGTTCCAAGATGGCTACACACTGAGTAATATTCATGATCGTACACAAAATGTTCAATATCCAAAAGGCAATCGGATATATCTTACCCAGGACATAGAATTCCATTCATCAAAGTTCGTATGATGATCCTGCGGCATAATCGGGGTGAATATAAGGTGAAAAATCACATTTCAAAAAGAAAATATCCACTAACCGAGATGAAGTCCACCTACTCCATTCAAGGGACATAACTCTTCCTCTCCTGTAAGTATTGGTGTTACCTACTAGTGATAAATATACCTATAAGTATTGGTGCTACAAACTAGTGTCAAATATACCTGTAAGTATTGGTACTACATACTAGTACGTCATTACTGTCAAATATCTCAATTAACATGTAATGAATAAACCATTACACACAATTAAAATCTAAAGAATCATTAAATGTGGTCATTACTTTCAGGTAGAGAAATTCTATTAGACTTATTAATTTATGAAATAATGATCATTAACACAAATATTTATAATCAAAATTCATTAAAAGTTCATCATTTTAACCAATGACAAAAGTAAAAGGTAATTAAATGAAGAAATATGAATATTTAATGATAATTAATAATTCTTTTAATTGTCATTATTCATATATAATAATCAATTATAATGATAATTAAATTTTAATGAATTTCTAGTTCGGGGAACAACAATAATAATGATCATTAATTCTGCTTTAGGTAATTAAATTGAATACTTGGACTTAACATTACATTTTAATAGTCATTTACTTATGTTAGAACTATGAAATTATTAATGATCGATATAATTAAAGGATTATATATAATAAACTAGCCAGCAAAACATTAAACATGTTCATGGTATGATTAATGGAAATTACAAATTTAGTCAGTCATTCACCATGTATGATAATAAGTTACATGTACCTGGTATAACTAGCTGTTGTTTTTTTTAAATATCTAGCTAGTTTGCAAATCAATCTTGCAAATTGCATGTTATACATTTACTATACAATAATGTGTATTGATATTGATTATTTTTAAAATCTGTCCATTAAACATGCTGTTGGTTTGTTAAATAAAGTATATACCCAGATCTATCTATGCATTTCTTGGTTTTCTTTTGCTGTTTAAAAACCACAAGTTTCCATTATTGTTATCTACAGCAGTCACTAGAGGTGCAGATAGTTTGTCCTTCCCGATTTATCATCTAAGGCACAAACCAAAGACTTGTTTCTTCATCAAAATGATAGTTAACATAATGCATAATGCTAGCAAAGTGGGTTACAGTACCACTCCCTTCATCAGTGTGGCATATAAAATGTTCTATATGGACAAAATATATATATTTCCCTGGAGAAAGCTTTTGTTGATCTTCACCTTTATCGAGTTCAAAGAACATGAAACTTGAATTTGTTTTAGCAAAGGACTTCAGAGTCTTTTTACTAGTATATATCACTGATCTTCCAGTCAAAGAGTCACTCATTTCAAGACTTTGGCATTTGAAGACAGCACCATTCTCTTTTGTACAAGAGCAACCAGTGCAGGTCGTATGTATTGTCTGTAATTCACGCTTTCTGGGATGATACACAACTTTTCTAGACTTCTCACGTCCATAATCACTTATTTCGTCTAAGAAAGCATCTGTGTAACCTTGTGGCATTCTGTGGATTGAATCATCAATTGACACCAGTCATAGATCCTATAAGTTTCAATTACAGTCGATTCCGGGTGTCGTATGTTCATAGTACGCTTGCATATCCAGAAGTTGAACCTTTCATATAAATACATCCAGGTTCCATACACAGGACCAAATGTCCTAATTCCTTTCACAATATGGTGTAAAATATGTGTTGTAATATTTTGAAAACTAACAGGTAAGGTATTTTCCATCTCAATAAGGGCTTCATTTACTTTTGACTCAAGTGCTTCTAAATCATCTAAACACTGATGCTCCTTATATAATGATGCCAAGGCATCACGCAAACTAAAAAAACTTTTCCTACACTGGACTGCAAGGCATCCTCTCAAGCAAAACTTAAGAATACCATGACATGCTCATTGTTTCCAGTCATGGGATTTTAGAGAACCACTACTTTTACAGATGAATGGTGACGGTTTCACTCCAAAATCCAGTGGGGGACAAATAATACAGGCCCTTTCATCAGCTACTTTTATTTCATTATCTGTCATCATAAACCTGTAGATTGTTTTTGAGTGTTTTGCTGACCCACCACTAGTACTTGAAGTGCCCTTCTGTTTGATTGGCTGACTAAATGCATATTTTCTGTCATCAAGATTTATATCAATTGTTGGTCGATTACGCTTCTCTACATACATCACTATCTTTGACAGTTCCATCCCGTTGTTGGTGAAGAGCTTCATGACATTTTGTGTAACGTCGTTCACTGTATGACATGCATCAGGTTGTGTTTGGTCAATACGATGTCCGTCTGCAGTTAATCCTTCTAATGCATACTTCCCTTTGCAGCCTGTAGCACTAGCAATCATGGATTTGTTTATCTTTGTAGAGGTTTTATCATAAGCATCACGATAATTTTTTTTCTGACTGCTCATCTCTGATTTGTGGAGCTAATTCAGAAATCAAAGTATTACCAGTATGACCATGATCATGATCTCCAGTATTAATTATGTTTGTAGAGATGGTTATATGGGTATATAACCTTCTTCAATATCAAGCAATACTTTCCCCTTAGATGACACCAATGACATGCTGAAATCCCACCACTTCCTTGAAGGTTGAATAGTTTTGACAATCCTGGATAGTCTAGAATGTACATCAGTAACTTAATTTTCACATGAACATTTGCCTTTAAAGGGTTTGTGACACAAAAAGTGATAAGTTGTCTATAGATTGGTCCCCCTTTAAGTTCATCGAAATAACCCACTCCACGGGGATGGCAAATACACACACTGAGATACCAGGCTATATATAGGGAAATCTGGGCAGCTGACCGATATGCAAAAATGTATTGCGATAACGAGGTTATCAGCCAGCACACGTCACTGGTTCACCGACTGGCTAACCGCTGCTAATGAGACAGACACGAATAGAACTAAACACCTAAACTTACAGTTATCTTAACTTGTGTTTCATATGAAATAATTACAGGCTGTTATTATAAATTCAGTGTGGTGCAATGTACTGCTTATGGCTGCTATAACAATCACAGAAATAAAATAAGTTGAAATAAAATAAGCTTTTTAAAACAAGTTATTTTGCTTTCTAAAGAAGAAGGGTATTCAAAATACATGGTTGCATTACATAAGTGTCAAGTTTGAGCTGACAGAAAATCATCATTTGCGTGAATGGGGTTTGATATTGAGGAATTAAATTACATCAGTGTCAATTTAATTCATGTTTGAAAAGGTGACCTATTATCTCTGACCTGATAATGGTATTTATTGTACATTTATGTTATAATTCCTCAGCCCTGTTTGTTAGTAAACATTATACATGGAATGTCCGTGTTTCAAATGTGTATTTACTTGTAACAACTGAAGGACAATTTATCATCACCATTGACTGCTACTTAATTACTCATACGAATGCTACAGTACACATTATTAAATTGATAATTGCATAATATCAGTAATAGTATCTGGCTGTATAGTCGTATAAATACACTATATCGATAAGAGAATTGATGTAATGTATATAAATATTGCAACAAAAGTAACATTTCTTTAAAGTGAATAGTCGGGCAAAGGAAACCAGTCTAAATGCGTTCTTTGGCCTTCCAAAAGTCATTGTATACCATAATGATGGTCAAGTTCTGCTTACGGTGTCCAGTTTTGACCATTGAAATTTTGGGGAAGCCCCGTGTAAATTTAGCACAGTTCTAAATATAAATTCTCCAAACTCTTTGAAAACGAGGCTGCGTGGAAATGTCAACATGGACATGTGTTTCTCAGTCGTGTCGGTTTCGTTTCGTGTGATAAACCACTAATGCGGTATGCAAATTGTTGTTTTGAGATGATACAATTGATGCAAATGAAGTATTCTTACATTAATGACAATGCTTTGTAATCATTTTTCGATAAAAGCATCTTGTACATGGAAATCGACACAAATATTCGGCCGATGCAGAGATGGGGCCCCGGCAAGGGGCAATTAT
This sequence comes from Argopecten irradians, assembly GCF_041381155.1. Lineage (NCBI taxonomy): Eukaryota > Metazoa > Mollusca > Bivalvia > Pectinida > Pectinidae > Argopecten > Argopecten irradians. The sequence continues at coordinate 41,900,540 of NC_091142.1, forward strand.
TGCAGCATCGCATTCGTCGTATTTTACATCAACCGAATCATGAAGGTTAAATACAAATAATCGTAACATAATTTCCCATTTAAAACCACACGAAAACGTTCCATAGAACGTCCATGCATGTAGCTGTCAAAGATGTGAAAATAAATTAGCTCATACATAGATATTTTACAAGTACAATATATGTGTTCAATTATTCGTGTAGTTTTTTGCAGAGATTTACTTAAATTATCTATGTCTCTGGTTGGTTTTTTTTTTGTAAACAATATTTGAGTTCTGGAGAGAGATGACATGAATGTCCAGCTGGAAGGAAAGAAACTTTTATGATGTATATGTATCGTACAATGTATATATGTAAACGTACATTCCATGTAGCTGCTATAGAATTACAACTAGGAAATTCTCTCAAACATTGATAATATTTAATTCTTCACATTCATGTAGGCCTATGCTGTGAGAATCAACACATCATATATATTTCCAGAAAACATATAGGCCTACATGTATGTTACTTTCCTCTTCTGTTGTTTCCTGTTCTTTTTTGTGCTCTGGAGAAAAAGATGATTGAGTTGAAGAAAAGTAATTAATTAAGAGAAATGTGTACCACAGTACTTTGTCTGTAGCCGAGGGGTTCTATACTGTTTTAATAGTCCAGTAATTAATAATTAAATTGAAAATTTCAAAATTAAGATGAAATTGTAAATTCCATTTTTGAATGAAGTGGTTCCCCTCCTTTGAGAGTACACAGTGTGTATACCCTTTTTGGTTTTTAGGAATAATACCTGAATAGGAACCTGAAATAACATGACAATCAATCAGGTATGTGTGTGTTGGGGGGTGAGGGTGGGGGGCTAAAAGACAGAAGAATCATGAGGTTGGGAAGTTGTAACTTGAGTGGGGGGTTGAAATATAGAAGAAATAGCTACAGATAACTGGAAGTGGAAGGGTGCTTTATCATTGATCTGGTCATTGCATATTTGGGGTTTACATGGCTTTTTTTTGGTTATTTAGTCTCATTGTTTTTGGAGCAACTTTGAATCCATATGGTACTGTATATTTTTCTTTTTTCCATGTGTAGCTATTTCTTCTGTATTTCACCCTCCGCCCAAGTCACAACTTCCCAATAGGTACCACTTTTTTGTTTAGAACTCAAATCAAAGACAGATGTACATAGTACTACATACTACATTTTAGTCTATGTGTTTGTAATCACTGTTACTACAGTATTAATACATAAATGGTCTATGTACAAGTTACACATAGACAATAAATGTGAAATTTGGTTCAGACAAAAAGATTTTTAACATTTCAGATAACTTGCTAGTTTTATGGTTTTATTTATATGTTGAGTCTACTCTCTTGTAAAGTAGAATTTAGAAATCCTAAGACAATGTTATCTTTATTGCTATATGTAAAAAAAAATCCTTATATTTTAAAAGTAATTGAAAAGCTATCTCACAAGCCCTGACAAACAAATGGGCAGGCATATGGATGCAAGAATTATAATCACTGGATCTAGAGGACTAATATAAACAAATATTTCTACAAAGTTAAACAATGAAAAAGTATTGCATCATAATTTTATTTAATGATTACAGTTGAAAGGAACATTTAATAAATTAATACTGTTTAAATGTTCTGTTCATGATCTTCTGGGTCCATATTGGAAAAGTTTACTTTCAAGAGCACTCAAATCAACATTCTTCAGTCTTCATATGATGCTTATTGTATGTATATGTATACATACACTTGTATACAGGTCCAAGGGATGAACTTTCTGTATTCATGTCACTATGCATGCATGGTGCCTGAAAAAAAGAACCAGCAATTTTTTATATCTGTTGAATATGACAAAAATTGAAATGATCAATTTCAAATATATATAAATGAATAAATGTAGGTTCATTCTACAGTTTTTTTTTTTATTTTAGAGAAAACATTTTATAAGTTGTGAATGTGTCACTGATGCATTTGATAGAATCAAATATTGTTTCAAAAAAGATACAAAATTCATTATCTATAGTTCCAACAAAAATTCAGAATAATTATAAATGATACATGGCTGCAGTACATTTCAACTCTGTAAAGTTTGTCATATACACATGAACCAGGTACAGTTGTAATAAATATACAAACACTATTTATTATTATGACCAGAAATAATATATTGTATGTGTCCTCCAAATATATCTAAAGAACAAGCTAAAACCTACATGTACATATGTATATGTGTATATCAGAACATATACAATACAATTTTACCAATTAACCTACAATGTAAATCCTATATACAATGTATGTGTATAACACTACCAGAACATGTACAGAACAAAAATTTACAAATTAAAAATCTATAAATATATACATCAGAACTGTATGAATTGACCGGTAGCATACAAGCATTCATTACCCCTAAAGAGGCCCCACTAAAGAACCGCTATTTACCCCAGGGTTACGTTTTACGCGATTGGGGAACAGGTATGAAACATGTGACCATATGTGACCACTCATTTATGAAAAAATACTGCTAGGGACTATTTACATAATGATCAAAATACGAAGACTCACTCACAATCAGCTGAGCAGGGAGTACCGGGTACGTAGTAGGCCTAGGTACGTACAGTAGCGGTCCGGTTCACTATAACAAGTTGTATTAACACTCTCCATGCGTCGTAATGTTTACCGAGTCAGTTGTTGGGATTGTCGCTGCTCCATTGCCTTTCCTTTCGCATTTTAGGTGAGTCAGTTGGTTGTTTTGGCGGAAACATTTTGGTTCAAAACTACGGTAGCCATGTTTTGTTTACTACGGAGAGTGGTGGGTGTTGCGCATGCGTTAAGATTGAACTGCACTCTTAGCCGTCCGGGAGGACTTTTAGGATTCCCATAGATATTATTATTTTCTTCGCATGTACAGCGATTTTGACGGAAAGTTTTATTTTTCTAATTCATAAGAAATTATACCGGATATATTAATACCATTTTTACCGATTTTACAGTCGCTTGCCCGACTATTCGCTTTAATAATAAATATATCAAAAGGTAAAATTAATAACAATATAAACAATTTACTGAGATGTTTTTTATTGAAAACTATAGCATTGATATCATTTATCTCACGACAGCAGAACGTATATTCCGAGTCCGTAACCATTGGCTCACAGAAACCACATGAACACCTGTTGAAAATAAAAATACCTGTATAACCAAATATGTATCCATAACATAAAATGGAAAAGTTTACTTTTGGTAGGCATAATTGAACCATGTAATTACTTTGTTTGGGTAGTAACCCATGTCATTATTATACATTCCTCTGTCGTTAAGAATAAAATCCTCATTTACTGAATTCTCCAATTGTTTATTGACATAGTAATGAAGTGTATTACACATTGTTGTCATTGATGTTAATTAAAAAAAGATTTTATTGAGATACATGTATATTTGGTATGTAAAATTAGTGTAATAATTATGTAAGTCGTAATTCACTGATATCAATCATACAAATGCATTTAGGTTAATGCATGTATAAAGTAATAAAAGGAGAAGTTAATTGTTCTCAATGGATGATTTTAATGTAAAAAAATAATTATGTAAGATATATTACAGATTATTTTTATTTATAAAAAAGAAATTATCTGATGAATATTATCTGATGAATACCCATGAAGGCATCTATATCTATATTTAAAGTCAATAACTTGAAATAATTATAGGTGTATTACAAACCATGCTGTGTTTGTCAACCGATCCTCTTGATTACCTTCTTGGTTTTCTTGATCAGCATCTGAAACATCTGGCGATGTTATCCCCCTTCTCCGTAGAGAGAGAATTAACAGTGTTCATCAAAGGCCAGGTCAAACTGGTATGGGATATAATAACCGGAACAAAACCCAAAACAGGGATGTCATTTAAAAAACACTGGAAGTTTCTGTAGTTTTTCTCTATAAATATATAGTATCTGCAGCAGACAGCAGAGCATGGTGAAACGGATGACGCGTTGGTACCACGTGACTGGCTAGCTCATTTCGCAGCCAAAGCAATTTACCCTTACTTCCCTTAAAGTAGATAAACAGCTTTGCGGAGTGCTGTGAAATGTATGTCAGCCAACATTGACGGGGTCAAACTATCAGAAAATGTATAAAAAGGTTTTTGTTTCACAAACCCTTTAAATAGTGTCATATGTTTTACACTTAGTTAGATGCAATATTTCATCAACCATGAGAATACATCTCTTTCCACAAAGGGAATCGTGAACATTCCACATATTGGAATGTACATGTTGGTAAGTGTCTCCTGGGTGACTCTGTACCAACTTTGAAAGGCTCTCTTCTCCAAAATACCTGGCAAGACGAGGACCTAAGGGGAGATAAATGAATTGTCTTTTCTTTGCTGATTTGCACACTGCACAGTTTTGTTCCTTCATCTTCTCACCATCAGTGAAGACAAGACAGTCATTTTCACACACATGATATATTTGTTTTGGACAAACAAATGAATTAATCATCCTTCTTGCCGCCTTATAAGAAACTGGAATCCTAGCACAGTCTTTTTCACTGGTAGTGTTACCCAAATTAAGAAAACAGTCCATCCGTAATTCATTGGAAAATTGTGTCTTGCTCATAGATGGATGGGAAGAAAACATATGAAACTTCATAGCTAACCATTGTAGAACTGTCACATTTGGGTAATTTTGCATTTTTTTACAATGGCTATACCATTGCTGTATATACTTTTATCATGTTGAACAGTCCATGCAGATCCATTTCCATTTTTCTCGTTACGCTCAGACAATTCAGTCACATAATCTGATTCTTCTTCACTGGATACTGATGAATCATCATCATTATCAGAAAACCATTTATCACTAGATTTATCTGATAAGATTTCGCCATTGTCAAATGTGTTTGCAATTAGTGATGATGTATTCGTATGATCCTCTTCTGTAGTTAAATTATCATCCACGGATGAATCAACCGATGGAACCCAGGAGCAATCACTGTAATGACGATAAAAAATAACAAAACGTATAATAGATAAATTATTTTTGATGGAAAATGAAACTATCGTGATCTATGAATGATATATAAACATTTTAAAAAGGTAATCAATACACTGTCCATACATATTTCACATTTCAGGATTGGGAAGGAGTTAATTTAACAGAATGTGTTGATATTTGGCTTTTAAATGTTATATTTTCACATATTGCAAATTTTTTTCTGTAATTAATGATACCTTTATTAAATAAGTTTGAAACTTTTAACAAAAAAATGTTTTTGTTAATGTGCCAATGGCTATTTGTTTTTTATTCAAATTAGGTCCCAAATTAGATTGTATTGTGAAGTTATTAACCTAAGTGAGCATATAATTTCCTCTTCTGAGTCTGCATCCTGGATATCCTGATTTTCTGGTTGGTTTTCCAGCCGTTTTGTTGAATCAGTAGCATCTGAATCTCCTTGATTTTTATCACCCGACTCAAGCAAGTTTTTTAACCAATGGACATATAATACAATAACATCAGACAACTTTATGGATTACAGTAGCTATCTAAATTACGGTTTCATTTTTTTTGGCTGTAGTGTAGGATTAAGTCGCATTTAACGGTGAAATTACTAAAACGACAGAACGATTGAGTTTTGATGATAGAGAGCGCAGCTCGAACGGGCCCATAATAATGTTATATATAACATATATAAATATATGTAAACGTTATATTTAACAGGCAACTATTATAAATATAAACCTTTTTTTAATTTTACTTACGTCAATTTTCTCCGTTTTTGACGAGGGGAACCCTCGGACTATTCGGTTTGTCAGCACATTTACCGGGCGATTCAACTATGTGTTTTCCATATCTTAACAACTGATCTTGAATAGTTCGGAAGTCGATTGGTTTCTGACATGACAGACAGATTTTACATGGGCATCTTGTTTTTTCTTCTCGGCATGTTGTTTACCGCTCAGCTCGCTCGCTGGCGGCATGGTCTGATCTTCTTCATTCAGATGCTTAAGAATCGTATCGTAGCAAAAGTTGCCAACAAGCGTCTACTTGACCGAGAAGTTAAGAAATATGGACCAATCACAACTCCCCATTGTATTCAGCTCAAATTCAGAACCCGCGTGTTTTCAGATGCAGCAAACACACTCACCCGTTAGGATTAATTTCGACATGCAGAATTAATTATAACACTTTATCGATGATGGATACGTATACGTTATTTACACCAGATGGTCAAAACGCAAGGAAAGGTAAGGATTGTAAATTATACCAATTTTCAGTCAGATTTGTTTAAGTAAATTGTGTAATGTGTACGCGCCATGATAGCATACGACACGACAGGAAACTCGTAATTCAAATCATTATATCGTTCTCATTTTGCCACGTAATATCAACTCACTGAAAATAGTTAACGTTTCATGTATGTTTATAGCGTAAGATTGGATATGGTACATACACTACATACGCATTGTATTTGTAATTTTGCCGAGGAAAATTGTTTAATTGATATTGAACCACGTGATTGCGCGATACAAAGGTAACCATATTTTTTAATATCCTAGAAGGTATTTATATGTCGACTGGTATATATTTTATAATATAATGTGTCAACTTTATATTTAGAGATTTTTTAAAATCCTGATGAATTTTTTGACACCAATCATTGGCATGTGTGCCAAGTGACAAATTTTCCGGACTTTGGCAAGTCTGAAATAGAATTATACTTGTCTTCTGTGTACATGTATTCCCAAAACATCAGATTTCAAATCAATTTTCCCGAAATCACAATTGATAATAATCAAATGATAATTTCCTTAATAAGATAAAGGAAAACATATTATCATAAATATAGAATCATATTATATTTAATATGTGTAGTAGAACTGGATTGTTTTGTTACATGATATATAAATATAATTCAAATTTATTGAGACACAATATTCAATAGTTAATTTATTTTATTTGAATTTCCAGAGAATGGTATTTCAATGGATGATTTAACCACATTCACTGAAGGCGACATTCAGGATTTATTCAAAAACGTTTCTGGTAGAAGGAAAGCAAGGCAAGTTTGTTCACGAAGCTTAGGGGATCATCAATATCATGATAAGGATTCCATATCGGTCCAAGATACTGAGGAAAGTACGAGTAACTTAAGTTCACAAGATCTTGACCAGACTCCTAAGGCAAAGTATAGTGTTGAAGAAATGCTGAAGAAAAAAAACACTGAGAGGGAAAAGTTCTCCAGCACAAAATTATTTCAGCTGCCTGATACGTGACGCAGCGACTGCAGCAAGAATTTGGAATGATCCCAAACCTATCAATGAAATTCCTGGAAGGAAAAAAGATGTGTTTTTGAACATCTTAAATGAAAATGTGCCAGAACTTCAGGGAAATATTAGGGAGATTAAAAGAGCACCTTCAAAACAGGAGGAAGTATCTTCTGGACAAGTCTACAGGCAAGAGGAAATGCAAGAAACATGATTACCGCTATGAAATTCAGGCTTCATGTGTCCAGCAGGAAACGAGCACTAGTAGTGTAAATAGTAGTTACACCGGTACAAGAAATGACTCTATTAGTACGCAGAGTAAATCTTCTACGATCGAGAATACAGAATTTAATCCTGGAGATGCTGTTTACTTAAAAGACAAAAGTGGTAATTTGATATTAGGAAGTGGAATTTTGGTTAGCTACGAACCTGTGTTTTCGCAGATTGTTTTGAAGACGAAAAATGAGGATCTGTCCAGTGCACTGGAGCAATGAGAACTTTCAGAGATGGAAAAATGTCTTGGGGACATTCCCCCAAAATACCTGATGACATACTTTTCTAAAAGACTGACAAAAAACAAAAGAGTGCAAAAAGTTGACAACACCGATACTAGTACTTCAAGTGATTCTTCTCTGAAGAAAGGCGAAACTGAACAAGTAAACATGCAGCGTGAACAGTCCAAGGAAAACACCATTCAAAGAAAAGAAAATGTTTGGACTTTTCTGAGACTATTGTATATTCTCAATCTGAATTGCCTAAGATTACGAAACGGAAGAGGATGATAAATGTGGGTGAGAAAACAGAGATGAAACACCAGTATATATTGTTTGTTTTTAAGGAGTGGAGAGGTTGGGAAGTCTATGCAGGACTACGAAAGAAAACTCCAACACACGAATTGATAATTAACGCAAGTAAGCCATGTCTGAAATTTAAAAGTGAACATGAAGAAAGTCACAAATACGCGGAAAATGTGTTAGAAAACTTGGATCTGTGTGGAGCTGCATGCAAAATAAATGACAAGGACTGTCAATTAAATCTTGACATGAAATTTTGCATCTTTGAAGAGAAGTTCACAGAAATGATGCAATCAGAATGCCTTCGTCTTGTGATAAAAAAGGCAAAAGAGATAGAGGTTTTGCCTCACATGAAGAAACTATTTGTGGAGAAGATTTCAAGGAACCTTCAAAGTTATTTGTCAAATTGAAACTTCGAACTATGTTTGACCATACATGTCGTCTTTGTTGAGGAACTCAAACTTAGAACATTAAATCTTAAATTTTAGAGACATTTAAGTAGGGGTTTTAGAACAGATTCAAGTAAATCTGTTTCAGTTGCTTTTTTACTTTATTTGAGATAGCTATTTAGATAATTCTGATATCCAGGAGGACTAGAGGTCGATCATTTTAGAAGAAGACTTTTAACATTAATCATAATTTTGCATATTATTCTGAAAGAACATTAAATTTCACTTTTTTAGCACAATTTTAAAAACTGATTTAATTGTCTCTACTGAGTAACAGATATATATAGTGCATGCATATAGTTCCAAGAGCTAGAGTTGGAAATAAGTGTTATATTTTAAAGACAAATAATAACATAAGACTTTTCAATTTGTATTGATTTCTTTATTCGCATGTTAATGATAATTCAAAAAGCGAAATGTGCTGGTAACGATATAGTACAACTTACTATAGTCTGTTCAATATTAATTGCATGATTTGAAATATATTCTGTATGATTCTGCAGTAATTACGGACTTTGAATTATCTAATGTTGTAGCAAATGTAATGGTCATTAATTAAAAAACATATTAAAGATCATTAAAAAAGTAATAGTTATTAAAACACATAAATAAAATGATGATTTTGTAATAAAAAGTAACGAGCAAGGCAATTAATTTGCACATCATTAACGTTATACAAAACTAATGATCTAATTTTAATTGCTTTTTAATGGGCAATTAATAGCCTATTAGACAGTAGTGAGTGTCAGTAGCTGTTAGTATTGGTGCTACATACAATGTACCAGTGTCAAATATATTTGTAAGTATTGGTGCTACATACTGGTGTCATATCTACCTGTTAGTATTGGTGCTACATACTAGTGTCAAAACTATCTTACCTGTAAGTATTGGTGCTACATACTAGTGTCAAATCTACATGCAAGAATTGGTGCTACATACCAGCGTCAAATTTACCTGTAAGTATTGGTGCTACAAACAAGTGTCAAATATATCTGTTAGTATTGGTGCTACATACTAGTGTCAAATCTTGCTGTAAGTATTGGTGCTACATACTAGTGTCAAATACATTTGTAAGTATTGGTGCTATATGTAATATTGTCAAATCTACCTGTAAGTATTGGTGCTATATGTAATAGTGTCAAATCTACCTGTAAGTATTGGTGCTACATACTAGTGTCAAATCTACCTGTAAGTATTGGTGCTACATACTAGTGTCAAATCTACCTGTAAGTATTGGTGCTAGTATTGGTGCTACATACAAGAGTCAAGTATATTTGTGTAAAATATTATCGATACTGTCGTTATGTTACTTATTCAAGTATTTGCAATAAGTTTGTAATACACGAGGCCCATTTTAAATAAGTAATTAAGTTATTTCCATAGTCTGTATAAGAAAATGGACAAGTGTATGTTGACCTGTTTTAAGCTTGTACCAATATAACATCAGTTTTAATTTCTATATTATTGGTATTTACCAATTTTACCGTACATCATAAACATGACATCGAACTGCGTAGGTTCAAAATATGCTTGTAGTATGTTTTTCTTCAATACATTTTCATTTAATCAAGGACAGCAGATATATGTTGCAGTTTTAGAAACGACAATTAAATAACCAAAATGCACCATACAAATAAGTGACAAAATTACAGATTTGAGGAAGAGCAGATGTCAAAATGAGTCAATTGCTCTGCTGGAAGCGTAACCAAACGAATGTATGTACAAAAATGATGTAAATTGCATTAGAGACAACACCGATCAAACCAAAAATTTGGGCATGTTAGTTGGACAGCAAATAAGACCTGCAATATCAAACACTTCCTCCAAAATATACATATTAAAATGATGATAAATGATAATTAAAAGTAACGAGCAAGGCAATTAATTTGCACATCATTAAAGGTATACAAAACTAATGATCTAATTTTAATTGCTTTTTAATGGGCAATTAATAGCCCTTAGACAGTGGTGAGTGTCACATCTACCTGTTTGAATTGGTGCTACATACTAGTTTCAAATCTACCTGTTAGCATTGGTGCTACATTCTAGTGTCAAATCTGCCTGTAAGTATTGGTGCTACATACTAGTGTCAAATGTACCTGTTAGTATTGGTGCTACATACAATGTACCAGTGTCAAATATATTTGTAAGTTTTGGTGCTACATACTGGTGTCATATATACCTGTTAGTATTGGTGCTACATACTAGTGTCAAATCTATCTTACCTGTAAGTATTGGTGCTACATACTAGTGTCAAATCTATCTTACCTGTTAGTATTGGTGCTACATACTAGTGTCAAATCTATCTTACCTGTAAGTATTGGTGCTACAAACAAGTGTCAAATCTATCTGTTAGTATTGGTGCTACAAACAAGTGTCAAATCTTGCTGTAAGTATTGGTGCTACATACTAGTGTCAAATACATTTGTAAGTATTGGTGCTACATACTAATGTCAAATATACCTGTAAGTATTGGTGCTACATACAAGACTCAAATATATTTGTGTAAAATATTATCGGTACTGTCGTCATGTTACTTATTCAAGTATTTGCAATAAGTTTGTAATACACGAGGCCCATTTTAAATAAGTAATTAAGTTATTTCCATAGTCTGTATAAGAAAATGGACAAGTGTATGTTCACCTGTTTTAAGCTTGTGCCAATATAACATCAGTTTTAATTTCTATATCATTGGTATTTACCAATTTTACCGTACATCATAAACATGACATCGAACTGCGTAGGTTCAAAATATGCTTGTAGTATGTTTTTCTTCAATACATTTTTATTTAATCAAGGACAGCAAATATATGTTGCAGTTTTAGAAACGGCAATTACATAACCAAAATGCACCATACAAATAAGTGACAAAATTACAGATTTGAGGAAGAGCAGATGTCAAAATGAGCCAATTGCTCTGCTGGAAGCGTAACCAAACGAATGTATGTACAAAAATGATGTAAATTGCATTAGAGACAACACCGATCAAACCAAAAATTTGGGCATGTTAGTTGGACAGTAAATAAGACCTGCAATATCAAACACTTCCTCCAAAATATACAAATTAGTGCGGCATAGCAAAACAAAATTAACCAATCAATTAATTTGTTATAAATATTCAGCTTTCCTATTTTATCTGTTCAGGCTTCAAGAAGCAATTTAAAGGATTTGTGCAGTCAAAAATGATAATTTCAGTTTATGCTGGAAATGGCTTTATTAGACCGTGTAGAAACCTCTCCGTGCCGCGCGCGACCTGAATAACCTGTAAACCGCCGATATCGAGGTCAAATTTTCTGACCACCCGCTTATGCATATTTTCTAGCCCTAAACCGTGTGACGTCATAATAGTCCGTGGCTTATAGCTGTACTATAACTGATGTGCTATCACTTACATCGACGGTCACAGGAAAAGCCGATCAAAGATTTTTTTATGATTACTTTTGAGTGAAGTTAATCGTACAATAACTTTGTCTCGAATATCAATAACTAAAAGAGTGAAATTCGATGTTTCAAATACTCTAATTTGTGTTCTAATAGCAGGTATCTTCGTGTAATAATGAAAGAAATTCCACACAGAAATAAAAGTTTCAGATTTTTTGTCGAGGAGTTCAGCAACGAATACGCTTTAATTAGATAATATTTTCCTGTAGTCTGTATCTTTGATACATTGTGAATTGCAAAGTTTATGACTGTAAAATGAAATTTTACGTAACAATTTAAGAAATCATTGATTAAAGCATCAAGGATATGATGCTTGACATACGTACACACCGATGATTGATCATTACAGACATTGTGTTGTGTGTTGCTAACCGAATAAATCGAGATACATTTATTACAATACTGTAAAACGTTTCAACATGTGGTATTTGATATTATAAAAGATCTACAAATTGAGATATTAAGCAAAACAAACTATTTTTTCAGACCGTGCGGTCGCTTTCAATTTTTTATCGATATACGAGTAGATACGCCGGCATTATAGATATATAATTAGCCATGCCTTTGGTTTGATGGTTATGTAATACCTTGACCAGGATGTTGTTTACCTGTACACAACGCCATTCATCGAACTCACCTGTAATTACCTGGCCGCGGGCAATTTGCTATTCGGTGGACTATTCGGGTATTGTTACTACTGTCAATCAGGTTAGGACATCCGTTAATTGGATTGTGATTTGAATTATAGAAACCCCGTACATCTATGTTCTAGGTTTTTTTATTGTCACCTCCATTTTTAAAATGAAGATGTAAAAGCAAATGGAAATAAAATATACCTGATCATACCTAAGCATACATATTACATACACATATATATATGTCGTACACAGGTAAAACAAAAATGGAAGGGGACTTATTCAGAAACAAAAAGTTCTAAGAACTATTTCAACTAAAGGTTTAACCTTAAAAATTATTCCAGTCTATACTTTAATTACGGAATCGTGGCATATAGCAATCTTCCGTAATTTCGAAGGTATCAGTAAAAATTCTAAGCATGTATTTTCACCGTTTCGAATCTTAATGTACATGTATAGTCATACAAGAAGGGTTACAACATTATCACACTAAATATACTTATTTAAATATCACTTAGTGTATTTTTAAAAAGGTACAAGATATTATATCTATTTTTAATGCCTGTATACAAGTAATTTCAATTTTCATTCGAACACTGTATGTGGTTACTTTTTGGATTATACGATAAATGTTCATATATCATACTATTAAATCTCGGTATGATATACAAAACGGTCGACAATGAATATACTATTTTGAAGGATTTAGTATAATTTTGAAATAATGAATTTAAATATACACTTAAACTGTAATATAGGAACATATATCAGAAATACCATTGATGTATTTCTGCTTTTTAGTAAACGTTATGGATAAAGTTTCAAAGGCAACAATATAGATATACATATTATTTTCGATATAGGTTCGGTACTGTAACTCCAATTTCACATAACTGATTACCGTCCACATTTTATTTTTACTCAAAAACTGTGCCGTGTTTGCATCGTTATAGCAGAAGTTTGAATGAAATAAAAACACGGATTCTAGATATATTCATGCTAATTTTGGGATTTTACTCGTAAAAAGATAGTGTTACATTATGCTGTTTTTTATTACACTGAAATTTACATCATATGCTATCTAAATCTCAGTCCAGACTGATCCGAACATCATTTTGATATCGCTATCAAATTGGACTGATTATCTAATCTAAAATTAGATATATGTTTGTTTGAATTTTTGAAGTGGTGTAAATGGAATGTTTTGAAACTGAAAATATCTGCATCATAAAGCTAGAATAACCATTTACTCGAAAAACTCACATTGTAGATCTAACGTATACGTATATATGCTGTATACATGTATAGTACTAGGCTTACCTTGTGTAGCCGCGAACTACTCTGACATCACAAGACCATGTGACCACCTAGCTCATTATCTCTGAACCGTAGTCGACACTACCCGTAAATCACGACCAAAACAAACCGATAGCGCTAAAAGCTAGGCGATTCGTTGGGTGGGACTTAATTTTTCATTCATCCAAAGCAATATTCTGACGTATTATCAAAAAAAATATGGCTGCACAAACCCTTTAACAAAACGCGCAACCAAACAATTACACACTATATCTGCTTAAAACTAAAGCAACCAAGACCAAGGGCCTAACTTGCCAAAAGGAGGAGAAACTCTTTCTGCGCAAGTTACAAATGCCTACAAGACTTGCTGCAAACGTTACAGAAACAGATTACTACCTGAATGAATTACGTTAACGCCATTCCAAAACAAAGCTGGCTTCTTATCAGTTATTTCTGAATGTCTAATGTAACAGCCACCTCGCCGAAAAATATAAGGCCCAATCTGACTATAGATTCGCACTAGGTTATGTCTGTCTGTAGAATGACTTTGATCACCCTACCGATTAATGCGAGGTAAAATGGCTGACCACAACTGCCTGGTGTGAGGGAAAATATTCTGAATTTCTTCAATAACCCTGATCATCCTACGCCTTAACTCGCATGGTTTACAGTGTGCTACTTCATTCCCCAGCAATGTATTACCTTAAGGGCTGGTGGCTCAACAATTGGCAATAGAAGTTTTAAATGAGATAACAAATCTCTACAATATGGTGGCTGATTTGTGCATTTTCGCTTTTTCGCTTTTTCGCGTTCAACGCAGCCCCCTTTAGCACGCCATGCAATACTATAATCATGTCTTCCCATATCCTAGTTGGAGGTATCCTTGGACGTCCTGGTCTGACGAAATACTCGTCTGATGACTGAAGAATCGAAAATCAATATGGTTTGTCTGGCATCTGCAACTGTTTCAGGTAAGTCATACGAACAATAACCAAATACATGTAATTGGAGAAACTTGTCATTAGGAACTGTAATATTACTTTGAAAGGCCCTAGACTCCCAGCGACCTTATTTCTGAATTTTCTCAAATGTTGTCTCACCAACCAGAACGAGTGAGACTTCTAACGTTCCGACCTTACCCCCATAGCATTCAAATACTTTCTGTATCTTAAACTATTTACATTGCAGAAAAACACACCAGGGAGCTGCTTACTTAATAAGATATATTGTTTCACTGGATACATCAGATAGCGACCCATTTGTAGACAAAGAGATAACGACTCCTTTCCCACCTGATCAGTATTAGAATGAATTTTATTTGAACCATGTCCTGTCAATGACACACTGTGGCATTATGAGCAAATAAAACATGACCAAACTTGTTTACCACCACCAACTCACCAACAAGTAGAAAGCCATAGTATTCCACCGGAAAAAGAGCTGAAAATAATGCTGCCTCATGAACTACAGAACACCGGTGACATCTGTATCATATCTTAACTAACAACTCTGGTGAGATAGGAAGACTACTCTTTTATTTAGTCTGGACAGACCACATGTTATGTTCTTAATGTTAAAAACTGGGTAACATCAGCAAAACCATTTAGCTTACACTTAAAACTAATACCAGGCAAATATGATTTTAACGTTGATGGCGCCATTTTCTGTGTGGCAAATACGCTACAAAATCCTCACTGGCTACTATTGCTGCCTAAACACTCAATGTACTGGGACCACTTTCACTCTTACTGACTGCTGCATTCAACGTCTTGGGACAATTCCTGTTCCTAGTGGCGCTTTCCCCTACCATTCAAGACTAAATTTCACATAAGGACATATACAGTTTAGAAAGAATAGACAAAATTTGACATACGATTATGCCACTACATCCTCGGTATTGGAAATTTACCGTATCGGCGTTAGCATACTATTACATGTATATATAACGCTCGGGTCACTGAGGATGACAATATATCTAGGCTAGCGTATAAACGAACAAAGGGGAGCAACTCCAATCAACGAACATTTCCAGACACAATTTAAACGAAATAAAATACTGCCACTTACATTTAAAGCAATGAAAACCTACATCTGAAAATATCAAGATAAGAATGTAGATACTCAAATTCACTGGCTAATTTATATCTCTATTACCAATGCTAACATGGTTTACTATGAACTAGTGAAAAATAATTCTTTTTTACAATTACCAAAATACCAAAATGAATTCCGGTATGGGATAAATAAGCAAAACAGTCTTCCAAATTTATTAGCAACGATGTCAGGATCTTCACACGACCACGTGTCCGAGGTCAGGATGGCCGCATGATGACGAACGGACATGGCGACACCATACAACATATTAAAATCGAATGACATCCACTGTATACAAAATGTGTAATAGACACACAAATAATATCCAGACCATTATTATTTTTGAGGACAGATAGTGTTTAATGACGTATACGATTCCTACATTCTTATTGCCGTAGTAGTGCTGCACGGGTATCATCAAGCGTTAGTTTCTACATTAATTGAGTATTTATCGACTACAACATGGCGTCAAATTGTGTCTGTTCAAAATATTTCATAAAATTTGATTTTATTTTCATGATTAATAAAGAAGAATATCAATACATCAAACAATTTCATCTTTAAATCAATAGATAAATGATCTTTTGTATTTCATACAATACAGGTGTTGCTTTCTGAGCTTGTTCCACAAGGAAAAAGGATTTTGTCTCTTGTGTTTCTAGATCTTCACAGTTTTTAACGTTTCAAAATATAAAAGTTTTAATTCTGCTCACCTTTTATATAAAGCCTCAACATTTTACAAAACAATATATATATCAAATTTACAGATAACATTTTACAACACTTCAGCAGTGTTTGACATGATGGCTTTATTATCTGCAGACGGAAGATAGATTAAACCATTGTGAATAACACATGTAATGTCACGTGTATTGTAAAAACTTAATCTAAACACCAAGGTCGTTCAAATGTTAGGAGCATCATTGGGCTTATCCGTAAACTAACTTACCATTATGCCGTGGACAATTATGTCATTCATGCAATTCACATTCCAGAGAAACAAAACAATGCCGATGGAATTTCTCGGTTCCAGGTGCAGCGTTTCAACCAGTTGCACCCAAGACCGATTATTTTCGAATTCACTGTCTCCCAATGTCTGTTTTAACGATGAACTACGCTCACAGGTGGACAAGTTGTGGAATTCTGCGTTAAGTGAAAATAATCTCCCCATGTACCGATCAAGTTTGAATTGTTTTCATTCTCTTACAAGGCATATATTTTCCAGTGAACTCACTACCCCCTGTGTCAGAAGATTTACTCATTCGCTTTATCATTTATTACCACCCTGCATTAAAATTTATATTTGACACTATGAAGAACTATGGGAATGTTACCCCCCCTCCCCCCCCAAAAAAAAAGTAAGACGTTTTTCCTTATATTTACAATATTTTCTTTGAACTTAACCCTGTCCTTTTTTCCTTGACATCATAAACATAGTTTCTATATTTCAATTATTTTATACAGGTCAAATAGTAATAACACATTTAAAAAATTAAATCTGTTTTATTGTATGTCTCCGATTACTTCGTACATAACATTGACACGTGATTTTGTGGAATGTCAAAAGAAGTCCGACAACATGTTTACATGTACAAATTGTATCATGCGAACCGAGTCGGGTCACGTTCTGTACTCAAGTTATTTGGAAATAAACAGATCTTCCCCAACTTATATTATCGATACAGAAACAGTGGCAATTGCAAATATTACTTAATATATTTAATCCCGAAATTATAAACTGGTTTCAATTTCAAAAATATATTTCCCAGTACAAACGGCGAAGATATCCGTGATTCCTCAGATAGGTCGATACCTACGGTAGAAGTATAATGCATAGCTACGGACATGAGGATTCAATTCATAATAGAAACAGGTGTTGTATAGATAGCTCGATTTGAAAATGTTAAATTTGGTTATACTTTAATTCGTGTCTAAAAATATTTTGTTCGAAATACAAGAGGTTATCGACTTGTTTGAAACTCCTTTCATTCGTAGATTATATTCTGTTCCACAAGCAAACACATGATATACATATACATTGAAAATCACCAGATTCATTATCTTTCAGGCGTAATTCGTATTTTTTTTCGATTCTAATGTTTCAACGGATAGCTAGTGAAATTTTCACGACATGATACATGTATATCTGGTATCATATAGCGAATTAAAGGTAAAAAAATATGTCGATTGAGAGTATGGCAAGTTTCATATTTATTTCATCAAACTAATGATAATATCTTTGAATTAACTCGAAACGCGGTAGTGTCATATATCCTGCAAATAATGACAAATACAAATGTTATGTTTTGTTGGGCTATTAGTCGTTCCCATTTTTAACGGATTGAGCTTCAGGATTTTCCCGCAAAGGAAGAAGCTTAAGTTTAAAGATGCTACAACGCCGATGAATAGCATTTTTTCTCGATCTTTACACCATTATAAACATTGAAAAGTTTGAACTTCTTTTCAATGCAAGATACACATATCAATAATAATTAATTGCGTTCCGAAAAGAACCCATGCCGAAATGGCTTATTTGGAACAAAGTATTAAATGCGCATTCACTAAATAGTAAAATAAGTTATTTATTTGCTTTTTTGTCTTGAAATAAACACAAATATACAGCAGTTATTGTCAAAATGATGCTCTGTCGAAGGTGTAGCATTCTTAAAGAAATACATGTACCGAAATCGGCGCTACAAACCAAAGAAAACGATGTGAACAAATTGCAAACAACGCTCTGATACATTGAATGGATGCATTTCTCTTGTTTTAAGCATATATGGTAGCAAGAATGTTGATATTGTTACGTAGATATAATAGAAAGGCAAATGCAGCTGCTAAATTAAAAAAAAAAAACATATATAAAGGTAAAGCGGTATAGTTAACAATGTCTAAAGTAACTCGTGGTTATACAAAAAAAACTAATCTATACTTCCAGGTTTTCAATAAAGAATATTCACCAATCCACAGAAGAGTACGAATTTGCACAGAAAGTTTCTAAAGTTTCAGCGATTACTATATCACACATGTCACAATAGCTCTTCACTTAATACATAAAAAATCTTCCTGGCTCTAAATAAGTGCCTAAGAAAGCTAAAACAAGGTGATTGTCACCTTATGTAGATATATAAATATTACTTATACTGTAATTTTACTTACTTCTTGAAGTACCCGAAATCAGTAAATAAAAAGAGAACATTCCAAAAAAAGTCATTCAGGTTATCCTTACAGTAAACATATTTACAAATCTATCGGTCGGAAATACATATTGTGTGATTGACCTCAGTTTTTTTTATTACTGTAAAATGAGCTAAATTATGCAATGTAATAAATAGTAATGTTTATTTAAAAGGAGCAATCAAAATCTTCGAAATACATTTAACATCAAATACTTAAATGAAAATTACCAAATATATTTCGTAAAAGATATGATTATCTAGTAATAAGAATCCAAAAGTATTCAAAATTAATCTCTTCACTTGACTCACACAAAGTACATTGTATGTACAGTTAATTAATGATTTCAGGCCAGAGAAGCCATGATGGTTCACTATCATCTGCCGGCTCGTCCGTCTGTATCCAACAGTTACAGATGAATGTATACAAATCTCCACTATCAGCTTTCATGGTCACCTCAAAGAATATAACGTTTTAGAGAAACTATACTATACCATTCCTGCCACAGTATTGTTTTCTCTTTTGAATATGTTGTATTGACTCAATCATATACACAAGGCATCAAAATGACAAATGCTTACGTTAAGATAGCATTTCATTCCATGAAGAGTGTTTTATCTTCCCATTTCAGGAAGATGTGCCCGCTTTGATCGGGTCGAAATACTGTAGATATACTGTAAAATATACCTTACAGTTTCAAACTACAATCTCTTAATTCGCCAATCAAGAGATTTCGCTTATATTTGCCATTTACCATTATACATATAAACTGTAGAAATAAACGATCTTAATATGTCGACTTGGATTTCACTTGATATTTCTACAATAAATGCTACAGTCTTGATAAATAGAATCTAGGTGACCAACCTGAGTGAAGAATCGCTGATGTGAAGTGAACAAACTAGATAGTTAAGTAACTTAAAACTGTGATGAAGGAATTCAAAACAGTTAAAAGATAGTCCTTCTTATTAGTTTGAATACTCCAACAATATTGCACTCAGAACCCTGATGACCGGGCTTACTGAAACTTGGAAGCGAAGCCATATTTATCGACTGTGACAAATATAACACAGACAAACGAATCCCATTGTAAACGTGTTGGCGTAATATGTTGTGTTTGTAGATCAGTATTTACAATTCTGTTGGCATACATGTAAATATGCCTTCATTTTAAACTGGTAGCCATAGAAGTTACGATCATTGCCGAACGGAAGTCGGAAAGTTAATGACCCGTTTCCGAAACAGTTCGGACAGACGTTACGTAGTAACGGTAGTCACATGACGTTCTCGGCAACGACGTTACAATATCAGCTAACTTCGGCGTGTTTGACTAAGTGGGACCCACCTAATGATGTTTAATAATTATTTGATTTTTATTAAAATATTCCGAATCATAATCATTATTGCTCATCTTGACTTCGATTTAGTCCTCTTTCTGCATGCTTTACAACAAATGTTTATTTCAACATTCTTCTGAACCATGAAAAAATAAGAAAGGTACGGACAGTGAGCCTTTAACATATACTACTATATCGTCATGGATTAACTTCCCTGCTTTTCATCAACTTACCGTCAGTACGTATATCCCATTTGATCCCGTCTGGTACAACCGGATGTTGTTGATTTTGCCAAGGTAGCCTCCATATATCCTCTCTCGTGTCTCTCCATTTACGAAGTTGCCGCCAAGGACGACATCAGAAACATTGAACTCTGTCCCTTTTACATCCATATAAAGAGTGTTTGGAGATTCAGAACCCGGTCTTGTATCGATGTAAACAGATAAAACCCATCTGAACCCTGCATATACAAGACAACAATAGATGAGAACGAATACTCAACAGTCAAGGCGCCGATTTCTAAACACAATAAACGTAAATCTTAACTTTTAACATAACTGAAGTTTTCCTTTTTATTTAACTGCCATGCATGCACACATAGAAATGGACACAAAGTGAATTGTGATATAATACATCTCATAAAGATGATAACATATTAATATAAGATGACGGTTGGTTTAAGCTAAACCATGTTGAATATAAAATTAACATTATTCATCCAATAATGGTATGGTCACATCACAATAGCTTGGAATCCATATTCAATCACAATCAATACATAACTAGACATTTTAAAATAACCATTCCAATTGTTACAATACCTGTTCACTTTTGAAATAAAAACCAATAAAGATAAAAAAAAAACTTTACAAAATAACATTCCTTTTATAGGTATATTTAGAGTAACCACTTTCTATTACGGCAATATTCGATACAGGAAACTAAAATGTAAAGTCAATCCAAGGCGACTTAAAACCAAGGCCTATATCTAAGGATGGGGAGTAGGGTGGCTTTTAACCTTCCCAAACTAGGAAAGATTAGGAACACTGATAGTCATTGCAAAGATGAAACTTAATATATCAACAAATGAGCAATCAACATTAATAAACTTGTAACAACAAATGACAGAGCGCCTTGGATTAGGGATCTATACCGGGAAACTAATGGAGGCCACATTAACATGTTTATCTAATCTGGTTGCGAGGACACCATCGTCTAAAAGTATTGTCGAGGGATAAAACGGGTTTAGTATATCATCTTCACATGACATCTGTTTTGTTACAGACCCACGTCAAGTCTTTATTTCCATATTATGATGTTTAATTAACAGTAGATTGTTATTTTCTGAAATCGAGATTCCGTTCCATGAAGAGTAAGAGACATTTGAACGTCACACTGACACAAATCAAAATCAGGAGACATTTGAACGTTACATTGACACAAATCAACATCCGGAGACATTTGAACGTCACACTGACACAAATCAACATCCGGAGACATTTGAACGTCACACTGACACAAATCAACATCCGGAGATATTTGAACGTTACACTGACACAAATCAACGTCCGGAGACATTTGAACGTCACACTGACACAAATCAACGTCCGGAGACATTTGAACGTCACACTGACACAAATCAACGTCCGGAGACATTTGAACGTCACACTGACACAAATCAACGTCCGGAGACATTTGAACGTCACACTGACACAAATCAACATCCGGAGATATTTGAACGTTACACTGACACAAATCAACGTCCGGAGACATTTGAACGTCACACTGACACAAATCAACGTCCGGAGACATTTGAACGTCACACTGACACAAATCAACATCCGGAGATATTTGAACGTCACACTGACACAAATCAACATCCGGAGATATTTGAACGTTACACTGACACAAATCAACGTCCGGAGACATTTGAACGTCACACTGACACAAATCAACGTCCGGAGACATTTGAACGTCACACTGACACAAATCAACGTCCGGAGACATTTGAACGTCACACTGACACAAATCAACGTCCGGAGACATTTGAACGTCACACTGACACAAATCAACATCAGGAGATATTTGAACGTTACACTGACACAAGTCAACATCCGGAGACATTTGAACGTCACACTGACACAAATCAACATCCGGAGATATTTGAACGTCACACTGACACAAATCAAAATCCGGAGACATTTGAACGTCACACTAACACAAATCAACATCCGGAGATATTTTAACGTCACACTGACACAAATCAACATCCGGATATATTTGAACGTCACACTGACACAAATCAACATCCGGAGACATTTCATCGTCACACTGACACAAATCAACATCCGGAGACATTTCATCGTCACACTAACACAAATCAACATCCGGAGATATTTGAACGTCACACTGACACAAATCAAATTCAGGAGACATTTGAACGTTACACTGACACAAATAAAAATCAGGAGATATTTGAACGTCACACTGACACAAATCAACATCCGGAGATATTTGAACGTCACACTGACACAAATCAACATCCGGATATATTTGAACGTCACACTGATACAAATTAATATTAGGATACTTTTGAACGCCACAGTAGACATTTGAACGTCACATTAACACAAATCAAAATCAGGAAACATTTGAACGTCACACTGACATAAATCAACATTAGGAGCAGAAAACAAAAAAAAGAAAAATGTTCAGGGGGTGCATATCAATTAATTTTAATTAATAATTGCATTGAAAAAACATATTAGCTAAAAAGTTTCTTTTCAGTTAAATAGGCAAGCGTATAATTTTAAATGATTACTTAAATGATATTTTGAATAACAGAATAATTTAACTTCAAACTGCTCAAATATCCAACCTTTGTCATTTAAGTATAGAAGAAAAAGAATCATATATGGCTTTGTCAGCTGTACAGGGATATCGCAGCCTTGTGAAATATGCCTCTTTTTAAGTGAATAGGAAGTAAACGGAAAACTAGTAACTAAACCAGTTACATTAAAGTTAACTTGGACATTTCACAACACACTCGCCCACCAACGACAGGAACATATCCCCAAGGAGTTGTCACGCGATTACCAGGGAAAGGTTATACTGTCTATTACCGGGATAGGTAAAAGAAATTTTACTTGTGACGGGAATTCATCACTACAAACATTGTCGACGACGTCATTAATTTTAACGTATTGCGACATCCACGTGAAACAGCTCCATAAAAATGGTTTTTGAAAGATTGATGTTTTTTGCCATTTGTCGTTACAGTATGGGATAAAAAATATCAAACATGAGTCTCCTTTGCAATGACCGACAGCCCGTTCCACTAGCTATGACTGCAGATGCCTATATATACGTATTGTATGTTCATGAAAAAGACATGCAAGCGTTCCGGGGATATTTTTATGTGTTTATGATGGGGCTATGTGATGAGTATACATTTTCCGTATGTAACTGACACTGTGTAACGACCGGAAGCGTCTGAAGAACATACTGCAGTATGGAGACAAGGCAGATCGCGGGTGGAGGCTTTCAGTAGCTGAGATACAGTTAAGCTACATGCCAATAGCTCAGTGTTATTGTGTGATTCGGCGACGGAGGGCAACAAAGGCTACATAGACGTAGCCTTTGTGGTATATCAACGACTATTTGACAACTGGAAGGAACTACAAATGTTTATAGAAATTGTGTGATATTTCTGTGCAGGAGAGTGTATTTGTATATTAGGATTGACTACGTTGTAGTTTCTACTTCATTCCATTCCATAAGTGACATACTTTAGGTGTAACCGCACTAGTCAGCTAAGTGGATTAGAGTACATATGCTTTTATTTTTGAAATGGAAAATAATTAATGCATGAAGAAAACCATCCACAATAATTAAATTTTTATCCGGTATCGCTTCGCTAACAAAATGATTTGTATTGTATTCATCAGGGTATCAGCCATTGCCATAGGTGTGGGTAATATTTAATGTACAAAGTATACGGTTTGATACACAAAATAAAATCGGTTTGGTAAACAAACTGGCAACAGTTTTGTACACAAAATAGCAACGGTTTGATACAAAAAAAAGCAACGGTTTCGTGAATAAAATAGCAACGGTTCTTGTATACAAAATATAGCAACGGTTTGGTACACAAATAGAATCGGTTTGGTAAATAAAATGGCAACGGTTTTGCACACAAAGTAGAATCGGTTTGGTACACAAAATAGAATCGGTTTGGTACACAAAATAGCAACGGTTTGGTGAACAAAATAGAATCGGTTTAGTAAACAAAGTGGCAACGGTTTGGTAAACAAGATATAATCGGTTTGGTAAACAAAATAGCAACGGTTTGGTAACAAAATAGAATCGGTTTGGTAAACAAAGTGGCAACGGTTTTGTACACAAAATATAATCGGTTTGGTACACAAAATAGCAACGGTTTGGTACATAAAATAGGATCGGTTTGGTAAACAAAATGGCAACGATTTGTTTCACAAAATAGAATCGGTTTGGTAAACAAAGTGGCAACGGTTTGGTACACAAAATAAAATCGGTTTGGTAAACAAAATGGAATTGCTTTGGTATTTCAACATATATGTTTTCATCATACAGCTAAAGATAAACTTACATGAGTCAACCAGAAGGCTTTTAAAGAAATCTTTTAATAACGAAAATGCGGCTTCAATAATATTGCGGTGTCTATTACAGCAGCATATTCAATGTCTAATACAGCAGCATATTCAATGTTTATTACAACATCACATTCAATGTTTATTACAGCATAATATTCAATGTATATCGCAGCATCATATCTCATTCTATTACAGCATCATATTCAATTTCTATCGCAGCATCATATTCAATTTATATTGCAGCATCATATTCAATGTCTATTACAGCATTATATCCAATGTCTATTACAGAATTATATTCAATGTCTATTACAGCATTATATTCCATGTCTATTACAGCATTATATTCAATGTCTATTACAGCATTATATTCAATGTCTATTACAGCATTATATTCAATGTCTATTACAGCATTATATTCAATGTCTATTACAAAATTATATTCAATGTCTGTTACAGCATTATATTCAATGTGTATTACAGCATTATATTCAATGTCTATTACAGCATTATATTCAATGTCTATTACAGCATTATATTCCATGTCTATTACAGCATTATATTCAATGTCTATTACAAAATTATATTCAATGTCTGTTACAGCATTATATTCAATGTGTATTACAGCATTATATTCAATGTCTATTACAGCAGCATATACAATGTCTATTACAGCATTATATTCAATGTGTATTACAGCATTATATTCAATGTCTATTACAGCATTATATCCAATGTGTATTACAGCATCATATTCAATGTCTATTACAGCATTATATCCAATGTCTATTAAAGCATCATATCCAATGTCTATTACAGCATTATATCCAATGTGTATTACAGCATCATATTCAATGTCTATTACAGCATCATATTCAATGTCTATTACAGCATCATATTCAATGTCTTTTACAGCATTATATCCAATGTCTATTACAGCATTATATCCGATGTATATTACAGGATTATAGCAAATGTGTATTACAGCATCATATTCAATGTATATAAAACATCATATTCAATGTCTATAAAGCATCATATTCAATGTCTATTACAGCATCATATGCAACTTTGAACTGTATATCATAGGCAGTTTACTACTTATAGATACAGAAAAAAAAATATGAAAACGATATGACCAAAATCTTTGAGTCACCAACCTGTTGTACAATATACTTGCAATTAAAGGCATAAAAAGTTCAAATATAATACCTCTGTGCTGATATTTGTTATATTGCGATGTTCTTTATGATTTCCATCATTAAATGGGTTCTATTTGACACAAGTTTTATAAAATGTACTTGTGAATGTGTATTGTGTGACTAGAATATGATCATCATTCACTCTAATGGAAGCTGGTAAATTGTTTCAAGCCTGCAGTCGCTACTGACTCCGGATAATTATATCGATCAGTTGAACCCGACCTGAACTGCTAGAATTATGAACTGCTATCCTTAACACTTATTGACAGTAACATTGGTTATATCAATGCAAAACATGATGATGGAAATGTTGAATGTTTAACAATAGGCGAAATGATGACTGAACTTTGCAATCAGAAATAATAAATTTAATGATGAATGCAATCGATGATAAAGTTATGAATGTTGAATGAATGAGGATCTTAATGAATCCTATGTTCAATATGAAGTCAGTCAGGCCTGATGAAGAAATTATAAAGGTGTTAAAAGATACTAAATAATAACATATCAGAAATGATGAAGACGAATAGAATAATGAATGTAATGATGAATGTTATATGTAATTATGACTGTTATATTGAATGATGAATGTTACATGTACTGATGAATGTGATATGTAATGAAGACTTTACATGAAATGGTGATTGTTATATAAATTGATGAATGCTATATTGAATGATGAATGCTATATTGATTAATGAATGCTATATTGAATGATTAATGTCATATTGAATAATGAATGTTATATCAAATGATGTATGCTAATATGGAATAATGAATGTCATATTGATTGTTGAATGTTATATTGAATAATGAATGTTATATTGAATGATAAATGCTATTTGAAATGATGAATGTTATATGAAATGATGAATGGTATATGTAATGACGAATGTTTAATTGAACGCTGAATGTTATATTGAATGATGAATGTTATATGAAATGATGAATGTTTTATGAAATGATGAATGGTATATGTAATGACGAATGTTTAATTAAACGCTGAATGCTATATGAAATGATGAATGCTATATGAAATGATTTATGTCAATATGGAATGATGAATGTTATATGTAATGATGGATGTTATATGAAATGATGAATGTAATATGAAATAATGAATGTTATATGAAATAATGAATGTTGTATTGAGTGATGAATTATGTTGTTGATGGGCATACCTGAGGGAGCCCAACTACGGGCATTAATTTAAAAGTAAGGGTTGGTGTACAGCGCCTCGTCAAATTTACTTTAATCCCTCAAATCAACTAATAAAATGTTTGGGTGATCGGGTGGTGTAGTGGTTAAGCCGTTCGCCTTTCACCTAGTCGGCCGGGGTTCGATCCCCCGCACTGCCCGATCACGTGGGTTTTCTCCGGGTACTCCGGTTTCCTCGCACACTAAGACCCCTCACGCGCTTACATCCGGGGCATCGATAGTGATTTGCATAAGTTGTATAACTTGTTTCGTAATCGATTTAAAAGAAATAAAGTTTATATTCTAATGTTACTCTTTTCATGATGGGATTGATGGCGTGTGAGAAGCATTGTTTAGGCAGTTTAGAAAGGATGATTGAGGCAAACATGTCTTTTTTAATGATTATTCGCTTTATATCAATAAATCATATTGATATCCTTCACATATTATTTAACCGGGGTTGTGCACGGTGACCATCTACACTTAGCCGGTTTCGCCATATACATTGTAGAGTTGACAGGAGCCTGAGCCTCACTGATCATCAGTTGTAAGTAGGTGATACACTCGGTGTCCTGTTCTGTGAAGGAGAAAGTCACACATCCATCGCCCAGTAATATGCATTTGCATGCGCACATGATTGTACTCGTGATTCCTGTATTTGAGTTGATAATATGCAGATTCTACTCTGATAAAACAGCGCTCTGCACTCTGTTGAAAACGTAACTTTCAGAGAAAGCGACCATATATACAAATATCAAACTGTGATACAGATGTAACATTTCTGTCGCTGTTACTATAATTGTAGTATGTTTTCAATGTTCTTTAAATTATCTAATTCACAAACAACTAGTCAGAAAGCTACCTGCTTCCAAATGATAAACTGTAGAGTTAGCGACAAGTCTTAATTCATTATTTATAAATATGAGCTGTATTAACCCCTAGAGTGCCATATAGGCTCTGTGATACTACCGTTGAGTGCCAAAGGGACTTTTTATAGGCTTTCTGAAATTCGACAGTTTAACAATAGCGATGACGTCATATAACTATTCTGCAACGTCATTTTCGCTCTCAATAAGATCGGATCGACGGAATAATGGCGACGCGATTGTTTGCTTCATAGCTTTAACAATGGCCTTATATATCGGCGGATATTTACCAAATGGTGTTATAAGATATTGTCAGCTCTTTCAGATCATAATATTTGCTGAGTCTTCCGATGTATCATTTTCAAAATATCATTATTCGTGCACCGTTAAAACTCAATGAAACTTTCTTTGTTTTTACAAATAGCGTGAAAATGCTTGCTTTTAAGACACGATTTTCTAAAAAAAAATACGCTATGGCTAAAATAACTGATGAGTGAGTAGACAATTTTCTGGAAGTTTGGCAACTTGTTTAGAATCCATCAATAAATAAAATCACGTAAATACAAAGAACAATTGTAAAATATATTGCAAAATTGACCATGTGATAAGAAGTTTCAGCCGAAATTGAGCATATGAAGTCAGTATATGCATTGGTGCCTGTCAGCCATGTTTTTTATTTAGTCACAAGTTATTGTCACTAAGTTACAATATACGTGTACGTAGGAAGCGAGACATATAAATGAAAAGAGATCACCTCAAATACCTTCCGAGGATTGCATGTAGCAGTAAAAAGAATGTTTACGGACGACTGAAGAACGACGGACAAAAGTGATACTTCAGTAAATAAAGTTTATGTTGTATAATTTAAATTTAAGGGATTTATGCTTAAGAATTAAATGTTGTTTGGTTTTCTGTTTGGAATAAAATTTCATTTGAGACGATACATTTTTTTTTATTTCAACGATTTATATAATTCTGTTTAAAACTTCTGTTAAAATATCTGAAAATTGACATTTAGCACATGACCTTAAATACTACACCAACAGTATCGGGTCAAAAGTCTTTCCGCATTGATATATTTGTTTTATTTTCATTTTATCTTTGAAGTTTTCTGATCTCTTTATTAGTGGATTTTTACCAAATTCATATATATGTTCAGCTCCATTATATTTGCATAGTTCTCCAATGTTTAATTATTTTAGATATCGTTATTTTTGTGGACAGGTCAAAGCTGACACTTTCCTTTCCTTGTTATGCTAAACATGGCGATGAAAATGTTTTCTTGCTTATAAAACATGTTTTTCTCAAAAGAATCAGTGACGAGAAACTATGCAAATATCATGAGCTGAAAGAGTAGAAAATTTCCCATTGGTATGTCAAATTTGGTAAAAATCCATTTGGCTAGGAACTGTACACAAACATGTACTTTTATCAGTTGTGCACAACAATATTCATTTTGTGACGATAACACTTCCAGGCTTGCCATGATAAAGACGTGACGTCATCGCTGGGTCTATTGTTCAATTGTTCTACGTCATATATTTTCTTTTTCAAATCAAATTTTGATCAAAACACGGCTTGGCACACTCTAAGAGGATTCATGTGGCACTCAAAATGTTATACAAGAACAATGGCAAGATATCATTCCGAATGGGGCAGAGCTGAGGCAAATCAGTGTTGATAGTGTAACTGATGCATTAAGGCGTGAATGCAATACTTTTAATTTCATCAATTTTTATTGATGATATCCTATGTCAAAAGGACTGAATAATAGCCTATAAAAATTCTGTCCTCATAGGAAGGTAGGTATTATACGGTCATATATACACATTACATAGTTAACATAAATACCGGTTTGTATGTATGGAGGATAGGAGTTATCTACCCTCGGGATCACGAAATGTTGTAAACACGAAGCTATTGTAAATCCGAGGTAGAATATCCATATCCTTCATGCTAGGTTTACACTATGTTCCCGGCGGCCACGGCAGCCCCGTTTCAGACCACTGTGGACAAAACTTGGTGACCGCAAGACAACGTGAGACAACGCAGAAAGACGAGATAGACAAACGTGAGCGGTCGTGATTACCGTGGATGCCGTACCAGATTTTTAAACTGTCAAAAAATTTCCGCGGCAGTCACGGTACAAATGGTGAACGCCACAGGACGTAATAAAACGGGGTTGACGTAACAAAACGTAGCAGTGCGTACGAGGTCGTAACAAAACTTCCGGACGGTTCGTGGTGGAACGGGCAGCAATCCCGTTACACGGAATATCACAGTGATTTCAAGTTTTGTGACGTTCTGCTGCGTTTTTTCCACGTTTTATCACGGTTGGTGTAGATGATTGGCTGCACGTTTTGTGCCGTTTTATTCAGGTTTGTCAAGGTTTTGACGGCAATCCAAGGTGGATGATAACCGTTTTGATGCGTTCTGCCAAGGCACATCACGGGTTGTAGCGGTTGAAAGCCCGACGTGATACGGCTTGTAACGTCTTATTACGGTCTTACGTTGCAAGCAATATATTATGGAGTATCATTGCCTGGCCTGGTATAATTAGCTACTTCATGGAATTATTTGTATAAATAAAAAGAAATAGTCATTATCAGACAAATTTAAACCATTAAATTATACCAAAACTATTATTGCAGAAGGCAGATTAAGTGAGAACCATTACAGAAAAAAGAAAATTTGCATAGAAACACTTGGCTATAATAATTATATATTTATACCAAATATAGTTAATAGATATTGTTTCATTTGCTCCAAAAAAGCCC
Organism: Argopecten irradians; assembly: GCF_041381155.1. Taxonomy (NCBI): domain Eukaryota; kingdom Metazoa; phylum Mollusca; class Bivalvia; order Pectinida; family Pectinidae; genus Argopecten; species Argopecten irradians. The sequence goes on from NC_091142.1 coordinate 41,931,702, forward strand.
GGCATCAGACTTTCATAACTAGTAAGCCTTAGCGGACCGTGAAAAACGTATCGGAGCTTGATCAAAACGTGTAACACGTAGCAGACCTCATCAGATCGTAACAGTGATTTCAAATTTTGTGCCGTTCTGCTGCGTTTTTTCCACGTTTTATCACGGTTGATGTAGATTGGCTGCACGTTTTGTGCCGTTTTATTCAGGTTTGTCAAGGTTTTGACGGCAAGCCAAGGTGGATGATAACCGTTTTGATGCGTTTTGCCAAGGCACATCACGGCTTGTAGCGGTTGAAAGCCAGACGTGATACGGCTTGTAACGTCTTATTACGGTCTTACGTTGCAAGCAATATATGATGGAGTATCATTGCCTGGCCTGGTATAATTAGCTACTTCATGTAATTATTTGTATAAATAAAAAGAAAGGTTACACTGTCTATTACCGGGATAGGCAAAAGAAATTTTACTTGTGACGGGAATTCATCACTACAAACATTGTCGACGACGTCATTAATTTTAACGTATTGCGACATCCACGTGAAACAGCTCCATAAAAATGTTTTTTGAAAGATTGATGTTTTTTGCCATTTGTCGTTACAATATGGGATAAAAAATATCAAACATGAGTCTCCTTTGCAATGGCCGACAGCCCGTTCCACTAGCTATGACTGTAAATGCCTATATATACGTATTGTATGTTCATGAAAAAGACATGCAAGTGTCCCGGGGATATGTTTATGTGTTTATGATGGGGCTATGTGATGAGTATACATTTTCCGTATGTAACTGACACTGTGTAACGACCGGAAGCGTCTGAAGAACATACTGCAGTATGGAGACAAGGCAGATCGCGGGTGGAGGCTTTCAGTAGCTGAGATACAGTTAAGCTAAATGTCAATAGCTCAGTGTCATTGTGTGATTCGGCGACGGAGGGCTACAAAGGCGTAGACGTTGTGGTATATCAACGACTATTTGACAACTGGAAGGAGCTACAAATGTTTATAGAAATTGTGTCATATTTCTGTGCAGGAGAGTGTATTTGTATATTAGGATTGACTACGTTGTAGTTTCTACTTCATTCCATTCCATAAGTGACATACTTTAGGTGTAACCACACTAGTCAGCTAAGTGGATTAGAGTACATATGCTTTTATCTTTGAAATGGAAAATTACTAATGCATGAAGAAAACCATCCACAATAATTAAATTTTTATCCGGTATCGCTTCGCTAACAAAATGATTTGTATTGTATTCATCAGGGTATCAGCCATTGCCATAGGTGTGGGTAATATTTAATGTACAAAGTATACGGTTTGATACACAAAATAAAATCGGTTTGGTAAACAAACTGGCAACAGTTTTGTACACAAAATAGCAACGGTTTGATACAAAAAATAGCAACGGTTGCGTGAATAAAATAGCTACGGTTCTTGTATACAAAATATAGCAACGGTTTGGTACACAAATAGAATCGGTTTGGTAAATAAAATGGCAACGGTTTTGCACACAAAGTAGAATTTGTTTGGTAAACACAATATACCAGGTTTGGTACACAAATTAGAATCGGTTTGGTAAACAAACTGGCAACGGTTTTGTACACAAAATGGAATCGGTTTGGTACACAAAATAGTAACGGTTTGGTGAACAAAATAGAATCGGTTTGGTAAACAAAGTGGCAACGGTTTGGTAAACAAAATATAATCGGTTTGGTAAACAAAATAGCAACGGTTTGGTAAAAAATTAGAATCGGTTTGGTAAACAAAGTAGCAACGGTTTTGTACACAAAATAGAATCGGTTTGGTACACAAACTAGCAACGGTTTGGTACACAAAATAGGATCGGTTTGGTAAACCAAATGGCAACGGTTTGGTTCACAAAATAGAATCGGTTTGGTAAACAAAGTGGCAACGGTTTGGTAAACAAAATAGAATCGGTTTGGTAAACAAAATGGCAACGGTTTGTTACACAAAATAGAATCGGTTTGGTAAACAAAATGGCAACGGTTTGGTACACAAAATAAAATCGGTTTGGTAAACAAAATGGAATTGCTTTGGTATTTCAACATATATGTTTTCATCATATAGCTAAAGATAAACTTAGATGAGTCAACCAGAAGGCTTTGAAAGAAATCTTTTAATAACGAAAATGCGGCTTCAATAATATTGAGGTGTCTATTACAGCATCATATTCAATGTCTAATACAGCAGCATATTCAATGTCTAATACAGCAGTATATTCAATGTTTATTACAACATCACATTCAATGTTTATTACAGCATAATATTCAATGTATATCGCAGCATCATATTCCATTCTATTACAGCATCATATTCAATTTCTATCGCAGCATCATATTCAATTTCTATTGCAGCATCATATTCAATGTCTATTACAGCATAATATCCAATGTCTATTACAAAATTATATTCAATGTCTATTACAGCATTATATTCAATGTCTATTACAGCATTATATTCAATGTCTATTACAACATTATATTCAATGTCTATTACAGCATTATATTCAATGTCTATTACAGTATCATATTCAATGCCTACTACAGCATAATATTTAATGTTTATCGCAGCATCATATTCCGTTCTATTACAGCATCATATTTATTTCTATCGCGGTATCATATTCAATTTCTATCGCAACATCATATTCAATTTCTATCGCAACATCATATTCAATGTCTATTACAGCATTATATTCAATGATTATTACAGCATTATATGCAATGTATATTAATGTATTATATTCAATGTCTATTACAGCAGCATATTCAATCTCTATCGCAGCATCATATTCAATATCTAAAAGCATCATATTCAATATCTAATACAGCATCATATTTAATGTCTATTACAGCATCATATTCAATGTCAATAAAGCATCATATTCAATGTTTTAAAGCATCATATTCAATGTCTATAAAACATTATATTCAATGTCTATAAATCATCATATCCAATGTCTATAAATCATCATATTCAATGTCTATTACAGCACTATATCCGATATATATTACAGGATTATAGCAAATGTGTATTACAGCATCATATTCAATGTATATAAAACACCATATTCAATGTCTATAAAGCATCATATTCAATGTTTATTACAGCATCATATCCAATGTGTATTACAGCATCATATTCAATTTCTATTACAGCATCATATCCAATGTCTATTACAGCATTATATTCAATGCCTATTACAACATTATATTCAATGTCTATTACAGCATCATACTCAATGTGCATTACAGCATCATATTCAATTTCTATTACAGCATTATATCCAATGTGTATTACAGCATTATATCCGATGTATATTACAGGATTATAGCAAATGTGTATTACAGCATCATATTCAATGTATATAAAACATCATATTCAATGTCTATAAATCATCATATTCAATGTCTATTACAGCATTATATGCAACATTGCACTGTATATCATAGGCAGTTTACTAGTTATAGATACAGAAAAAAAATTATGAAAATGACATGACCAAAATCTTTGAGTCACCAACCTGTTGTACAATATACTTGCAATTAAAGGCATAAAAAGGTCAAATATAATACCTCTGTGCTGATATTTGTTATATTGCGATGTTCTTTATGGTTTCCATCATTAAATGGGTTCTATTTGACACAAGTTTTATAAAATGAACTTGTGAATGTGTATTGTGTGACTAGAATATGGTCATCATTCACTCTAATGGAAGCTGGTAAATTGTTTCAAGCCTGCAGTTGCTACTGACTCTGGATACTTATATCGATCAGTTGAACTCGGCCTGGACTGCTAGAATTATGAACTAATATCCTTAACACTTATTGACAGTAACATTGGTTATATCAATGCAAAACATGATGATGGAAATGTTGAATGTTTAACAATAGGCGAAATGATGACTGAACTTTGCAATCAGAAATAATAAATTTAATGATGAATGCAATCGATGATAACGTTATGAATGTTGAATGAATGAGGATCTTAATGAATCCTATGTTCAATATGAAGTCAGTCAGGCCTGATGAAGAAATTATGAAGGTGTTATAAGATACTAAATAATAACATATCAGAAATGATGAAGACGAATAGAATAATGAATGTAATGATGGATGCTATATGAAATTATGAATGTTATATTGAATGATGAATGTTACATGTACTGATGAATGTGATATGTAATGAAGACTTTACATGAAATGGTGATTGTTATATAAATTAATAAATGCTATATTGAATGATAAATGTTATTTGGAATGATGAATGTTATATGTAATGACGAATGTTTAATTGAACGCTGAATGTTATATTAAATGATGAATGTTATATGAAATGATGAATGTTAATATGGAATGATGAATGTTATATGTAATGATGGATGTTATATGAAATGATGAATGTAATATGAAATAATGAATGTTATATGAAATAATAAATGTTGTATTGAGTGATGAATTATGTTGTTGATGGGCATACCTGCGGGAGCCCAACTACGGGCATTTATTTAAAAGTAAGGGTTGGTGTACAGCGCCTTGTCAAATTTACTTTAAGCCCTCAAATCAACTAATAAAATGTTTGGGTGATCGAGTGGTGTAGTGGTTAAGCCGTTCGCCTTTCACCTAGTCGGCCGGGGTTCGATCCCCCGCACTGTCCGATCACGTGGGTTTTCTCCGGGTACTCCGGTTTCCTTCCACACTAAGACCCCTCACGCGCTTACATCCGGGGCATCGAGAGTGATTTGCATAAGTTGCATAACTTGTTTCGTAATCGATGTAAAAGAAGTAAAGTTTATATTCTAATGTTACTCTTTTCATAAAAAATGGGATTGATGGCGTGTGAGAAGCATTGTTAAGGCAGTTTAGAAAGGATGATGGAGGCAAACATGTCTTTTTTTAATGATAACTCGCTTTATATCAATAAATCATATTGATATCCTTCACATATTATTTAACCCGAGGTTGTGCACGGTGACCATCTACACTTAGCCGGTTTCGCCATATACATTGTAGAGTTGACAGGAGCCTGAGCCTCACTGATCATCAGTTGTGAGTAGGTGATACACTCGGTGTCCTGTTCTGTGAAGGAGAAAGTCACACATCCATCGCCCAGTAATATGCATTTGCATGTGCACATGATTGTACTCGTGATTCCGGTAATTGAGTTGATAATATGCAGATTCTACTCTGATAAAACAGCGCTCTGCACTCTGTTGAAAACGTAACTTTCAGAGAAAGCGACCATAGATACAAAAATCAAACTGTGATACAGATATAACATTTCTGTCGCTGTTACTATAATTGTAGTATATTTTCAATGTTCTTTAAATTATCTAATTCACAAACAACTAGTCAGAAATCTACCTGCTTCCAAATGATAAACTGTAGAGTTAGCGACAAGTCTTAATTCATTATTTATAAATATGAGCTGTATTAACCCCTAGAGTGCCATATAGGCTCTGTGATACTACAGTTGAGTGCCAAAGGGACTTTTTATAGGCTTTCTGAAATTCAACAGTTTAACAATAGCGATGACGTCATATAACTATTCTGCAACGTCATTTTTGCTCTCAATAAGATCGGATCGACGGAATAATGGCGACGCGATTGTTTGCTCCGTGGCTTTAACAATGGCTTTATATATCGACGGATTTTTACCAAATGGTGTTATAAGATATTGACAGCTCTTTCAGATCATACTATTTCCTGAGTCTTCCGATGTATCATTTTCAAAATATCATTATTCGTGCACCGTTAAAACTCAATGAAACTTTCTTTGTTTTTACAAATAGCGTGAAAATGTTTGCTTTTAAGACACGATTTTCTAAAAAAACATACGCTATGGCTAAAATAACTGATGAATGAGTAGACAATTTTCTGGAAGTTTGGCAACTTGTTTAGAATCCGTCAATAAATAAAATCACGTAAATACAAAGAACAATTGTAAAATATATTGCAAAATTGACCATGTGATAAGAAGTTTCAGCCGAAATTGAGCATATGAAGTCATTATGTGCATTGGTGCCTGTCAGCCATGTTGTTTTTTGATTAGTCACAAGTTATTGTCACCAAGTTACAATATACGTGTACGTAGGAAGCGAGACATATAAATAAAAAGAGATCACCTCAAATACCTTCCGAGGATTGCATGTAGCGGTAAAAAGAATGTTTACGGACGACTGAAGAACGACGGACAAAAGTGATACTTCAGTAAATAAAGTTTATGTTGTATAATTTAATTTTAAGGGATTTATGCTTAAGAATTAAATGTTGTTTGGTTTTCTGTTTGGAATAAAATTTCATTTGAGACGATACATTTTTTTTATTTCAACGATTTATATAATTCTGTTTAAAACTTCTGTTAAAATATCTGAAAATTGACATTTAGCACATGACCTTAAATACTACACCAACAGTATCGGGTCAAAAGTCTTTCCGCATTGATATATTTGTTTTATTTTCATTTTATCTTTGAAGTTTTCTGATCTCTTTATTAGTGGATTTTTACCAAATTCATATATATGTTCAGCTCCATTATATTTGCATAGTTCTCCAATGTTTAATTATTTTAGATATCGTTATTTTTGTGGACAGGTCAAAGCTGACACTTTCCTTTCCTTGTTATGCTAAACATGGCGATGAAAATGTTTTCTTGCTTATAAAACATGTTTTTCTCAAAAGAATCAGTGACGAGAAACTATGCAAATATCATGAGCTGAAAGAGTAGAAAATTTCCCATTGGTATGTCAAATTTGGTAAAAATTCATTTGGCTAGGAACTGTACACAAACATGTACTTTTATCAGTTGTGTACAACAATATTCATTTTGTGCCGATAACACTTCCAGGCTTGCCATGATAAAGACGTGACGTCATCGCTGGGTCTATTGTTCAATTGTTCTACGTCATATTTTTTTTTCAAATCAAATTTTGATCAAAACACGGCTTGGCACACTCTAAGAGGATTCATGTGGCACTCAAAATGTTATACAAGAACAATGGCAAGATATCATTCCGAATGGGGCAGAGCTGAGGCAAATCAGTGTTGATAGTGTAACTGATGCATTAAGGCGTGAATGCAATACTTTTAATTTCATCAATTTTCATTGAAGATATCCTATGTCAAAAGGACTGAATAATAGCCTATAAAAATTCTGTCCTCATAGGAAGGTAGGTATTATACGGTCATATATACACATTACATAGTTAACATAAATACAGGTTTGTATGTATGGAGGATAGGAGTTATCTACCCTCGGGATCACGAAATGTTGTAAACACGAAGCTATAGTAAATCCGAGGTAGAATATCCATATCTTTCAATATATTTTTTTAACTTCACCGGGGTATGAAAACAATTTTGTTTGCAAACTAATTTTATTTCATACTCCGATGGAGTTAAAAATAGTGACATCAATAGTTATAATTAATTTTCCAAACTACATAAAATACGATACGTTTTAAAGTACGATTGTATTGATATTTCAGTGGATTTTTTCCCAGATCAATACGCAACGTCTATGTCGCTATTGTGACATCATGATTACATCGGATTTACGTACCACTCTAGGATTTTCTTCAAAAAGGTATGAAAATATGGCCAATAAGAAATTTAAGTCAAATATAGTATGAAAACAAAGGGAAATTTTCAAAATTTCACATATGAAAGAGTATTTTATCTCATTCTGAAATGAACCCACTTCGACACTAATTTGTTATTATCATTTAAATTTATTTTAAATCATAGTTGCCTTCACTAGGATCCTGTTAATTTTGGCTAAAAAGATATATATAAAATAGTTCATTTGACGGGTATATGTGTATAATGTAATGCTGTACATCAATGAAACACTTATTCAACATTAAACTTTACTTAGGAACACATGTAAACACATGAGTTTGACGTTCTGTAAAACATACTCCTATATACTGTATAAAAACTGGGATATTTTCATATATTTATACTATATATTATTGACAGAACGTCAAACTCCTGTGATGTAACCTAACGCTGTTACAAAATATACATCTATAAATACCGTTTCTTATGTCCGTAATGATGCTGGTTATAACTTTATTGTGAGTTGTATTTTGTAAATGTTTTAATTTGATTTGAGATAATTAGGTATGTTCATTAACCTATATGACGATCGCTAACTCTGCTGTGAATGACTTTTGATTTAGGGCTTTCTCGTAAGCATTTGCAAACGCTCAGTTTATGTTATACATATTTTTTTCAACTGGATATTGCTATCAACAAAACACTTGAATAAAGAAATCCTAAATGCTGAAAAATTGGGTTATTAAGATGTCATTGTCGTGGATTGTTTGTCATATTTTTAAGGTAGTTGGCTCGACCGATTTTGAATGCGCGCGCGCATCGTAAACCAGCACGATTGTCGTATATTTTTTTCGCAAAATAAATCCAAAAAAACACGTTATAATTTATCTGATTTGATCAGTAAACTACTCTATTGATAAGTCAGTCAAATTACATGCAGGAAACGTGAATTTAAGAAAATATATTTCGTTTTACGACAATGATACGTACTTCCGGTTATGGCGGTCACTATCGACGCCAAGACCAGACGAGTGTGTGGTATGTTATTATCATGCTGAGTAGAGGCATTTGATAATAATTTAGGTCGTTTAAACCAAAAAGGTAGATTATTGAGACACACAGGAAGATGAGAGAATGATTTATTGCATAGAAAACGGGAATTGAAAGTTTTATTGAAGGCCAAATCGCTACCGATGGCCGAGCAACAATCACAACAAATCCACTGACATGCATTAGGAAGACCACAAAGCGGACACGGTAAGATATATTGATTATCTTTAAGCTTTAATCAAATTAAGCGAATAAATAATCCATATCTGGACCTAATTATTTTCGATCCTCTAATATTTCAAGAAATTCAGTAGATCAACAGTCTGTTTATAACTTGCAGTCAGACAGTGTCGATTTCAGATATTTCTCTGCGTGTACTATATGTGCAGTAATAGTGCACTGCTTAGGGGGAAACAAGATATAAACAGATAAAAATACATGAGTCACATCAACATATTATCTACATTATATCCAGGTTAGATGTTGTTACATTTATGTATAGTACATACATGTATTTGTTATGTGTACATGTAAGCCTACATAAAGGGTATTCATGAGTGACACTTCGGGGCCAGCTACATAGTTCTATTACATATAATTGTAATATGCCATTATACATCACATCATTATAGAATTCACCATGTACAGTCACTTGTGCATGTTGCTTATTAGCATGTAACATACTTTTTTTTCTAAAATATTAAATTGATTTAGTTTTTTATCTAAATTAATAATCTTGTTTTTTAATTTATAGGTGTGACACATGCTGACATATGTAGCTGCTGACATTTTGTGATCTGCTAGCAGTTATCCAATATCCATGAAGTAAGTGATTTTCTGAGGAAGCTTTGTAAACATGCATGTGTACAAAAGTTGACATATGAATATGGGTTGATATCATAATACATATTTGAATTGTGTCAATATGAAATTTTGAAATAAATGAATGAATGAATTATATAAAGTGAACACAAGTTTAATCATGTGTCTGTGTGGGTAATATTGTCAGTTACTGTTATATAATTATACTTTTCTACATTACCAAGTCATAATAAAAAGATACATGTATGGGTTCATAATTAATTTGACCTACAATGTACATTTCATTGTATGTATTGATCTGTAGCATACTGGTCATGGACTTCAGTTCAAATGAATTATCTTGATCCACAATCAAGATTGAAGGGATAAAATATTATAAAAGAAATCTATTTTCTTCATGTACATCCTAGATAAAAAAAATGCCTGTCACAATGAATTCAAAATTTTGATTAAATGTACAATAACAGTGTATCCATTTACCATTTTGTGTGGATTTTGTATAATTCATATAATAGACCAGTACAATTTATGAGAATGATTAAATCGATAAAATTGTCATGTAACAAACCCATCTTTATTTTATCAGGATTCAAGATTCGAGGAGAGATTGGCAGAAGAGGGACAATACAAAAGCACTTTCACATGTTGTTAGAGGTGTGTATATTTGAAAACAATCTATTAGGTCAAAATCATACAAAAGGCAGCAATCTGTAAATATATATATGTACGTAATTAAGTGCCCCCCTCCCCCTATAAGCGCCACTCCCTTTTCTGAAAAACAGTTGAAGTTGTAAAAATGCCCCCATACTACTGGTGATTTGTATTCCATTTTGCATGATCTTGCAAGTCTTTTACATGTGAATCAAGACATAAGAATGCGTCTCAAAGGATAAAAGGCATATATGGATGCTTACTGAGACAGATTAACTTGTTTTTGAGCCATCAGTATCCTGTTACATGTACCTATTGTATAATGATGTCCCTTGATTGAATTTTAGGACACTGCTCCATGATTGGTAAATAAACTGACCATGTCACCAACTGCAAACTGTGATAAGGAACACTATGTCTGTGCTTTCAAAAGAAGTTGAACTGTTGTTCCTGTCGTCTGCATATGTTGAGAACTGAATCTGCAGCTTTCAGGGGACATAACTCAAGCCTTGTGCACTGCAGCTAATTATGGAAATATGTTTACAGAAACTATTAAGAGATGTCTTAGTTGATTGAGTGTTGCTGGTAATCATTCAACATTCAGTGTTGAAAGATTGATTTCTTCATGGATATTAGAAACAAAACATTATGATTAAATGTTGGATTTTTAGTCTGTAATCTATGATATGTATAGATAATACAATGTGATAGTTTTAATGCTTTATGCATGCTCAAGTTCTGTTCTTTCTTTCTTTTTTGAATAAATCAAATATTACAGGAATTGATGTTGTTAATCATCATTTTAGGATACATACTTTTAATAAATTTTAAAAGATGATTTTTTATAAAAGATAATCTATAAAATGATGTTGCATCAGAGACTGGATACCAATTTGCTATTGTGCTTTGTCTGTTGTCATCATAGAGTGCCATTACATGTTTTTTTCTGATCTTGGAATGGAATTCAATTCAAACTTACATACTTGTATGGGAAATAATTCATAAACAATATTTGTTATTTACTTGCTTCTATTAGATTTTTATGTGGAATTCTTATGGTTTTTAAGTTTGATTTAATTTAATTTCCTTTAAGCAGCCAGGGGCATTAAGGTATGTACCAGGTTTAGGAAATGGAGGGAAGACATAGTACATTGATAAAAATCACTGACCTCCAAACAGGTATCTTGGAAGTCATGTGACCAAAGACCTCAGCCCTGTTATCAGTGGTTGTTTTACATATATATAAAATTTACATTCATATATCCCCTTGATGCTAATAATTTAATATAAAAATTGAGATCTTTGATTAAAATAACTTAGAAACCACAAAATTTGAGCATTCCTATGTATGAAAATGCAATTGTATTGCTATGAAGTATTCAGTTATGTGAAGGGGGAATATTTGAAAGTGGTTGCTAGGGTACACAACCTTTCATAGAGTACTTTTTCATCACAAAATTGTTTTAGTTATGAAAATTTATGAATGTCTCAAAGAAAAACTTTTGTCTAAATGCTATAAATATCAAATAACTTTGAATAGAATGCAAAATTGAATCCAGGTAAGACTTTTGTATAGAATACTGCTTGGTTGCTATGCAACGGTTGGTTACTAATAAAAGTTAACCAAAATATAGTTTTTCATTGAAAAACAAATATTTTATCATCTTTACATGCATAACATGTCTTTATCAGAAAAAATATACATTAGGTTACATTCAAATGTACACAACAACCCTATTTATACATTTTAGAAAAATGTTGCTAAGGAAAACGGTTGCTATGGATTTAACATCCAATAACTTTTTTCTTTGGACAATGACATGCCATTTTCTCATCATTTTTATAAAGATATGGATGTCCTCTGCAAAATGAGCATCTTTGGAAAAAAGTTAATTATTCCTTCATATATTTTTATCATGTTAAAATGGACAACTCATTTTGCTATATATCAGTACTGAAAAATGAGGGAAACGTTGCCATGGAGACACTTTTTAAATCGACGCTAGGAAACAATAAATACATTGATTTATGTTTTATATTTATTAATAGTCACAAGACATCCATACAAATACATTAAAGTAAGAACAAATGAAAAAATCTTATATTTCCATATAATTTTATTGCATTACATTTACCAAGTACATGTCCAGTTGTGCTATATTTCTGCGCAAAGGTTTGGTTAAGTCGTTGTCAAGGTAACACTTTTCAAACGAGGCTAGCAAAAAAACTAGCACAATGACACACACTTTTTTGTCCATTTTTTGACACAGCATGACCATACAATTAAAAATATCTATAAATGAAAAAAAGTTAATTACTTTCAAACGGTCGAGCCAGCTACCTTAATTCGGACAGTTTGACTGTCGATCGTGACAAACCCCGGATGAGTCGATTACTCCGTACTCCTCGAAGGAATATAAGGGTTTTACTGTAGTTCATTTGACGGGTATATTTGTATACTGTAACGTTGTACAGCAATGAAACACTTCCCACTAATTCAACATTAAACTGGCCTAATTGAATGACCAGTAAAATTTCCGTATGAATTTCAGTGTGAAGTCTGCACAAGCTCAAGTAAAGTTTTCAAATATTACTTTTTTTCAAGATTATGATATGACAATTTTGATATCGCATCTTTAATCAGCCCTTGACCTATTATCCCTCAGTCCTGCGGTACTCGGAATTCTGCTAGCGCGCATTATGAAGATTTTTTGCAGTACTCTGGCATCTATATAGACCATACATTCAAAAAAGACACTTAAATGCTTAAATATCAGATTTTTATATTAATATTCCTGAGTAAGGTTAAAATATTATATAATGGATGAAAGTCTGTAAAACAGCTGTGTTCAGAACGGACATTCATTTTTATCCCGTTTGTTACTATCATTACAAACTAACAGATAAGTGTACATATCTTCGACACCATATCAATAGCGTCTCCCGTGAAAACTAAAATAAAAACAATGATGAATATTTTTAGTGATGTCATGCAAAGATTATTAGCTTATATGCTAAAACACTTCACTTTACTTACAAACTCTCGCTAGCTTAGTACACCAAACATACATGTAGTTAGTCTGCGGCTGTATGTGCGCAGGCATATGTGTTGAAATTTAACTCACCGCGTGCAACGCCGTTACACGAGTCCCAACAAATCCAGGCAAGTTCCACTTGAGATTTGGCTCCTGTTTCTTCTATCGCTACATGCCATTTCTGAATTTAATTCTCTATAAATATCCTAGGGTACTACCGGTTCCATTATAATTTCCTCCACATCGTTGCCGATTCAGATATTTTTTTTCTCACACACTTTCTTTAAGCCATTCTGTTTACTTTTAGTGCGTAACAATGTGCATGCGCGAAACTTCGACCACACAATCCATCGCAGCTACATTTGCATACTATTTTGTCTGACGGACACTGTAATAAATCAAGGATTTCCTTCAAATTTGTATTCAAGACATATTTGTTCAATCTCAAACATATAAAGAAATTAAATTGATATGTTTTTTTCATCTTTTCATCCGTTTATCGGATTTTACAAAAAAATTGTTTGGTTGGGCGAAACCTACCTTTAATAATGTATAGCTAGATTGGTTAGAGTAAGACTGATATTTCTGATGATTTAATAATGTATAGCTTGATTGGCTTGAGTTAGAGTGACATTTCTGAACATTTAATAATGTATAGCTGCATTGGTTCGAGTTAGAATGAAATTTCTGAACATTTAATAATGTCGAAAGCTGGATTGTTTTTGGTTAGAATGACATTTCTGAACATTTAATAATGTATAGCTGGATTGGTTTGAGTTAGAATGACATTTCTGAGCATTTAATAATGTATAGCTGGATTGGTTTGGGTTAGAATGACATTTCTGAACATTTAATAATGTATAAAGCTGGACTGCTTTGAGTTAGAATGACATTTCTGAACATTCAATAATGTATAAAGCTGGATTGGTTTGAGTTAGAATGACATTTCTGAACATTTAATGATGTATAGCTGGATTGGTTTGAGTTAGAATGACATTTCTGAACATTCAATATTGTATAAAGCTGGATTGGTTTGAGTTAGAATGACATTTCTGAACATTTGATAATGTATAGCTGGATTGGTTTGAGTTAGAATGACATTTCTGAACATTCAATAATGTATAAAGCTGGATTGGTTTGAGTTAGAATGACATTTCTGAACATTTGATAATGTATAGCTGGATTGGTTTGAGTTAGGATGACATTTCTGAACATTTAATAATGTATAAATCTGGATTGGTTTGAGTTAGAATGACATCTCTGAACATTTAATAATGTATAGCTGGATTGGTTTGAGTTAGAATGACATTTCTGAACATCAATAATGTATAAATCTGGATTGATTTGAGTTAGAATGACATTTCTGAGCATTTAATATTGTATAGCTGGATTGGTTTGAGTTAGAATGACATTTCTGAACATTAAATAATGTATAGCTGAATTAGCTTGATTTAGAATGACATTTCTGAACATTCAATAATGTATAAAGCTGGATTGGTTTGAGTTAGAATGACATTCCTGAATATTTATTAATGTATAAAGCTGGATTGGTTTGTGTTAGAATGACATTTCTGAACATTCAATAATGTATAAAGCTGGATTGGTTTGAGTTAGATTGACTTTTCTGAATATTTAATAATGTACAGCTGGATTGGTTTGAGTTAGAATGACATTTCTGAACATTTAATAATGTATAAAGCTGGATTGGTTTGAGTTAGAATGACATTTCTGAACATTTATTAATGTATAAAGCTGGATTGGTTTGAGTTAGAATGACATTTCTGAACATTTAATATTGTATAGCTGGATTGGTTTGGGTTAGAATGACATTTCTGAACATTTAATAATGTATAAAGCTGGATTGGTTTGAGTTAGAATGACATTTCTGAACATTTAATATTGTATAGCTGGATTGGTTTGGGTTAGAATGACATTTCTGAACATTTAATAATGTATAGCTGGATTGGTTTGAGTTAGAATGACATTTCTGAACATTCAATAATGTATAAAGCTGGATTGGTTTGAGTTAGAATGACATTTCTGAACATTCAATAATGTATAAAGCTGGATTGGTTTGAGTTAGAATGACATTTCTGAACATTTAATAATGTATAGCTGGATTGGTTTGAGTTAGAATGACATTTCTGAACATTCAATAATGTATAAAGCTGGATTGGTTTGAGTTAGAATGACATTTCTGAACATTCAATAATGTATAAAGCTGGATTGGTTTGAGTTAGAATGACATTTCTGAACATTCAATAATGTATAAAGCTGGATTGGTTTGAGTTAGAATGACATTTCTGAACATTTGATAATGTATAGCTGGATTGGTTTGAGTTAGGATGACATTTCTAAACATTTAATAATGTATAAATCTGGATTGGTTTGAGTTAGAATGACATCTCTGAACATTTAATAATGTATAGCTGGATTGGTTTGAGTTAGAATGACATTTCTGAACATCAATAATGTATAAATCTGGATTGGTTTGAGTTAGAATGACATTTCTGAACATTTAATAATGTATAAAGCTGGATTGGTTTGAGTTAGAATGACATTTCTGAACATTTAATATTGTATAGCTGGATTGGTTTGAGTTAGAATGACATTTCTGAACATTAAATAATGTATAGCTGGATTGGTTTGAGTTAGAATGACATTTCTGAACATTCAATAATGTATAAAGCTGGATTGGTTTGAGTTAGAATGACATTTCTGAACATTCAATAATGTATAAAGCTGGATTGGTTTGAGTTAGAATGACATTTCTGAACATTTAATCATGTATAAAGCTGGATTGGTTTGAGTTAGAATGACATTTCTGAACATTTGATAATGTATAGCTGGATTGGTTTGAGTTAGGATGACATTTCTAAACATTTAATAATGTATAAATCTGGATTGGTTTGAGTTAGAATGACATCTCTGAACATTTAATAATGTATAAAGCTGGATTGGTTTGAATTAGAATGACATTTCTGAACATTTAATAATGTATAAAGCTGGATTGCTTTGAGTTAGAATGACATTTCTGAACATTTAATATTGTATAGCTGGATTGGTTTGAGTTAGAATGACATTTCTGAACATTCAATAATGTATAAAGCTGGAATGGTTTGAGTTAGAATGACATTTCTGAACATTTAATAATGTATAGCTGGATTGGTTTGAGTTAGAATGACATTTCTGAACATTTATTAATGTATAAAGCTGGATTGGTTTATGTTAGAATGACATTTCTGAACATTTAATAATGTATAAAGCTGGATTGCTTTGAGTTAGAATGACATTTCTGAACATTCAATAATGTATAAAGCTGGATTGGTTTGAGTTAGAATGACATTTCTGAACATTTAATAATGATTTTAGCTTGGATTGGTTGGCGTTGGTTAGAATGACATTTCTGAACATTCAATAATGTATAGCTGGATTGGTTTGAGTTAGGATGACATTTCTGAACATTCAATAATGTATAAATAAAATGTCATTCTAATTCAAACCTATCCATATTCAATAATGTATAAATCTGGATTGGTTTCAGTTAGAATGACATTTCTGAACATTTAATAATGTATAAATCTGGATTGGTTTGAGTTAGAATGATATTTCTGAACATTCAATAATGTATAAATCTGGATTGGTTTGAGTTAGAATGACATTTCTGAACATTTAATAATGATTTTAGCTTGTATTGGTTGGCGTTGGTTAGAATGACATTTCTGAACATTCAATAATGTATAGCTGGATTGGTTTGATTTAGAATGACATTTCTGAACATTCAATAATGTATAAATATGGATAGGTTTGAATTAGAATGACATTTCTGAACATTCAATAATGTATAAATCTGGATTGGTTTGAGTTAGAATGACATTTCTGAACATTTAATAATGTATAAATCTGGATTGGTTTGAGTTAGAATGATATTTCTGAACATTCAATAATGTATAAATCTGGATTGGTTTGAGTTAGAATGACATTTCTGAACATTTAATAATGTATAGCTGGATTGGCTACTGGCGGCCATCAATTTTCTAAAATGTAACATCAGGATCGGGTTTGGCTTGTGTATCTGTGTTTTAATTCCTCAAGAAAAGGTTTTATTTCTGTTCAGTTTGTAACAATAATTTTCAATTTAAATGATCTAAATTCAATTTATCTGTCTTCAAATTAATGAGTTAATGATAACAAGCCTATTTTGCTTGAATATAATGTTGTTGTTTTTTGCGATTTTGAGAGAACAATAACCTTGTGTTAATAAAATAATTGAAATTACTAGATAAACTATGTATCAAACAACAAGCAACGAGACGAAACTATTCTGCCAGAAATTTCCATGATAAATAATTGAGTGTCGTAAAATGACATGACACTTGCTACTTTTAGTACACATTAATAAATGATAATTAATAAAAAAAAAAAAACACTTAATAACCTATCCCTGAGGCGTTGCTGTTGGAAAACATAAATTGTATTTGTTGAACAATTGTCAGCATGGCTTTTACCGGAGGCTATATCATGAACAGCATATTAATGAGTAAATAGCTACAGATATAGTACATTATAGCATTTATTTAACGTAAATACGTGTATTATGTTTCTGTAAACATTGCCAACAACCTCCAAAACAAAAGTAAGTTGTCGGTAATGTACTTTGTTCTGCTAGGAACAACGTCATGTGCTGCCTGGTTACGTATCTATCCACGTCATGTGCTGCCTGGTTACGTATCTATCCACGTCATGTGCTGCCTGGTTACGTATCTATCCACGTCATGTGCTGCCTGGTTACGTATCTATCCACGTCATGTGCTGCCTGGTTACGTATCTATCCACGTCATGTGCTGCCTGGTTACGTATCTATCCACGTCATGTGCTGCCTGGTTACGTATCTATCCACGTCATGTGCTGCCTGGTTACGTTCCACGTATGCCTGGTTACGTATCTATCCACGTCATGTGCTGCCTGGTTACGTATCTATCCACGTCATGTGCTGCCTGGTTACGTATCTATCCACGTCATGTGCTGCCTGGTTACGTATCTATCCACGTCATGTGTTGCCTGGTTACGTATCTATCCACGTCATGTGCTGCCTGGTTACGTATCTATCCACGTCATGTGCTGCCTGGTTACGTATCTATCCACGTCATGTGCTGCCTGGTTACGTATCTATCCACGTCATGTGCTGCCTGGTTACGAATCTATCCACGTCATGTGCTGCCTGGTTACGTATCTATCCACGTCATGTGCTGCCTGGTTACGTATCTATCAGTTTAGGTTCGCCTACTTGTGTTAAGTGTTATTAGTCTATGTACTGATATGCGCATGTTGAGAAACATCGGTTGAATAAAGATGATTGTTTGACGTACATGTTTTTTTTTTTCTAACTACCATGTGCTATATGATTTCTTAAAGCTGACAATGCAAGTTAAAAAGCATGCATTTGAAATAAAAAAAAAATATAATGAAATATATATTTTTCGAAAATTGTTTCTGAGACATCCCCCAGTTATGACAGTGTCATATCCAAGGAAGTAGCAGTCATTTTACTTTTGCTCTCTTTAGTAACCTTCACTGGTCAACCCCATATATAAAGCACGGGATTTGACACACGTTTGGTTTTGTGAACTTAAGGTTTTTCTTTCCTTAAATTACCTCCCCTTGATCGGTTCTTTAAAATTTAGTTTGGGTTTTTCCATCCTATTTTTTTTTATTCTAGTTCAAGTTCGTGAACAGGATAGATAGGTTCTTTAAAATTTAGTTTGGTTTTTTCCATTCTATTTTTATTCTAGTTCGAGTTCGTGAACTGGATACTTCCAAATTCGAAATTTGTGCATCTTACTTTTGACTTTAAATGTTGGAACTTTGTGGGTTTTTTTTTCAAATTATCTCCCTTGGATCAGTTTTACGGCTACGGGTCGCAGCCTGTCTAGATGGTTGGGGGGTATGTAACGAAGCTGTGGTGCGCTTCGTTGCTATATTTTCCGGAAATTATATTAACCGGGACTTTGGCGGGAATTTGCTGGGCACGAGATCTCGGGACTGCGCCGAGGCTTTCAGTTTTTCTACCGGGCCTTGAGAGGTGAGGGTTGTGTTTTTGAAACCTATGTAATTTTTATATATTTGTCGCCCATCCTTTCCCTAATTTGCTGTTATCGTATAGTATGGAAATGCATTAACATTACTGTGTGTGTATTTTTCGCTGTCAGTCGATATTTTTGCTATATTTTTTTAGTTTGAAATACTTGTGAAATTGTGCAATGTCGGACTTGGCATGTCTCGCTTTTAGACGGGTTTCGATAGTATTGAAAAGTCTTCACTCTTGTGTTGAGAGCCGTTGGTAGGCTGGAAAAGAGTGGGGGCCTCCTGTGTTGTGTTTCGGGGTTAACCGTTAAGGAGATATTTTGAGAATCTTCGCTGGAGAACGGTGTTTGTGAAATTGGAGGTTAAACTATCGATAATCGGCCCGGTGTGTAGCGCCACGTACTCGGTCTTGCATTGATGGGTAGGAGTTAATTCTGATAGCGAAAACGTGAGAATATTAGCAGCAAAACTGTCCATTACACACTACTTCCCACTGAGCCACGCGGGTATTTTCTTGTTGTCGCCTTTACACATGTTAAATATTAATAAACTGTAAAATGAATTTGATGTCGTCCATTGTCCATACTCACTAGTACTGTTGTGGGTTCAGGGATTACAATTGTTACCTGTAGGCCTTCGGTATCTCGGTTTCCAATCAGGAAGCGTAGATAGCCTCGTGGAGCGTCGGCGAGCCGTCAGAGCCGGGGAAACAGGTCCTCTCGGTCCAACGATACCAAAACTACTCACTCCGCCGGAAGTCCCGTCGCACTAGGTAGTGAAGGAGCCGGTTTCGGTAAGCCGGATCCGGAATCCACAACAGTACCTTTGAATATTGTAGCGAGACATAGGAATCTGCAAGCTAACGCGGCAGTCGAACCCAGGGCAAAACAAATTAATTGTATCATTCTTACTCTACGCTAATGACTGCGGTCGTAGCAAACTAAGTCGTTACGCATTCCTCGATATTGCAAATAGCAATGTCAAATTGAAAATAAACACTGAACTCACCTGAAAAAGTTATGTTGATGCATTTCCGTCCTCTGTAATTGTAGGAAGTTCTCACACTATTTTTTTTTCTTGCAGTCGGTTGTTAGTGGCTGCGGGTCGCATCCCGTCTAGGTGGTTGGGGGGACAATATGCAAGCTAACGCGGCAGTCGAACCCAGGGCAAAACAAATTAATTGTAACATTCTTACTCTACGTTAATGACTGCGGTCGTAGCAAAATAAGTCGTTACACATGCCTCGATATTGCAAATAGCAATGTCAAATTGAAAATAAACACTGAACTCAGCTGACAAAGTTTCCTTAAAGTATTACATGAATGTGTTAATTGTCAGATAGATCCCAAAATATGTACTATACGAGCTAATAAAACACTTCAATATACACTCGGGTTTACTCGTATATCGACACGTGACAAGCTGTGGTGCGCTTCGTTGCTATATTTTCCGGAAATTATATTAACCGGGACTTTGGCGGGAATTTGCTGGGCACGAGATCTCGGGACTGCGCCGAGGCTTTCAGTTTTTCTACCGGGCCTTGAGAGGTGAGGGTTGCGTTTTTGAAACCTATGTAATTTTTATATATTTGTCGCCCATCCTTTCCCTAATTTGCTGTTATCGTATAGTATGGAAATGCATTAACATTACTGTGTGTGTATTTTTCGCTGTCAGTCGATATTTTTGCTATACTTTTTGAGTTTGAAATTGTGCAATGTCGGACTTGGCATGTCTCGCTTTTAGACGGGCTTCGATAGTATTTAAAAGTCTTCACTCTTGTGTTGAGAGCCGTTGGTAGGCTGGAAAAGAGTGGGAGCCTCCTGTGTTGTGTTTCGGGGTTAACCGTTAAGGAGATATTTTGAGAATTTTCGCTGGAGAACGGTGTTTGTGAAATTGGA
The DNA here is from genome assembly GCF_041381155.1 of Argopecten irradians. NCBI lineage: Eukaryota > Metazoa > Mollusca > Bivalvia > Pectinida > Pectinidae > Argopecten > Argopecten irradians. The sequence continues at coordinate 41,952,808 of NC_091142.1, forward strand.
GGTTAAACTATCGATAATCGGCCCGGTGTGCAGCGCCACGTGCTCGGTCTTTCATTGATGGGTAGGAGTTAATTCTGATAGCGAAAACGTGAGAATATTAGCAGCAAAACTGTCCATTACACAGTACTTCCCACTGAGCCACGCGGGTATTTTCTTGTTGTCACCTTTACACATGTTAAATATTAATAAACTGTTAAATGAATTTGATGTCGTCCATTGTCCATACTCACTAGTACCTTTGAATATTGTAGCGAGACATAGGAATCTGCAAGCTAACGCGGCAGTCGAACCCAGAGCAAAACAAATTAATTGTATCATTCTTACTCTACGCTAATGACTGCGGTCGTAGCGAAACAAGTCGTTACAATTTGGCGCCCAACGTGGGGCCCCTAATTAACTAATTAATTAATTCGTATTTTTGATTGTGGACTTACTTACTAATTTATTTACTACGCGGGGTGACGTGTCCCTGTGGCTGTGAAATTTATACAGGTGTACTGTTTACGTTTCGGTTAAGTGGTTACGCTTGTGTGTATAATTTCTCAGGTGTGAGCTATTTATAGCTTGCACTGTGTTTCTCTATTGTATTCTAGATTTAGTCTGGTTAGCTTGATTAACGGAACTTGTGTAGGCGTTTCACATTAGTACTGGTGGGAATGTGGACAGTGCGGATTTTGGAAATGAAATATAGGCTTTACAATCCTGTGTAAAACTTTCATTGCGAATGCTCATGGGAGGTGTCGTGTAACAGGGCATGGGGGAAGGATGGGCGACAGTATCAATGGGGAGGCCGCTCATGGGTAAAGGGGACTAAGTAGGATTTATTGTAGTAACTGATATGGTGTTAGAGAGTTAAATTTCCAAACTGATAAGGCCAGTGCTGAAAATACAAACTTGTAATTTGGATATTTGAGGGGTTGTTGTTATTTAATAGTATTGATATTACAAGCTGATAGAGAGGACTAACATTTGTTGTTCAATTTTTTTTTCATATCTGCTGTATACTGATGCCCCTGACCTGGGGGGAGGAACTAAGGAAGAGGACCCAGGCCCCTGTGTCGTTGTCGGATCTACAACGTCAAAGCGGTTTGGGGAAATGCGTACGGCCCTGCCTGGACCCAGACGTCCTTATTGTTATTCTGGAAGTACAAAGTGTGATATAAAGTGCCCGGAGGAACTTTGATGTGATAAGTGTCGGGACATTGGGGTGTTGCTTTTGGCCATGGTAACAAAAACCCCCAGTACTTGATTCCAGGGAATTTCAGTGGTACACAAGGAGAACATTATAGTTTGGGCCCGATCGGGCAGGGTAATAACCCCGAACCGCGCAGCACAGGGGTCTGGAGGACACCGTGTCGACCCCTGAATATCCCTTCCCCCCAGGGGGCATCAGAACTTTAAGGAATAATACGCATAGTGAGGAACATTCCATGCATTCATACCTAGTATTGATGAGTAGTTCCGTAATGTTCATGTCTAGTCTGTGGATGTATTTATGACCTGTTTTTATATATATATATTTCCTTTGTATGTTGTAGGTATATAGAAGCAAACATGAAACGACTAGTATCAGGCCAGGTGGCAATTATTGGCCATAGTTATATAACAAGACTTAGCAATCTTATCAATAACCCTAGGGAGGGGAGGTTTACTCGGGATCTGGGATTGACGGGGGTGGGGGTTCGTCTCTATGGTAAGTCGGGGGGGAAAATTTGGGATATTGTGGACTTGGTAGATCGAATGAAGAGGGAGGGATTTAGGCCGGGGGTAGTAATATTGCAGGTGGGGGGGAACGACCTAGATAGTAGGGAGGATAGGTTTCAACATTTCATGGGGGTCTTGCGTATGATACTAGATACATTAGATAGCTGGGGGGTAGAGCGGGTGGCCCTCATGGCAGTATTTCCGCGGACCCGGCATCGTGCGGTGACCGGGGCGGAGTATGCGGCTCGTCGAGCACGCATGTCTCTGGCTCTCTCCCTCGAGATGAGGGACCGGGGTCAGAGCTATGTGGCTCGGCGACGCCTCATGTCCCCCCGGCTGCTGAACGATGGGGTTCATTTGAACCCCACGGGAATGCGGCGGTATTTTCATGAGTTGCGCCACCTCTCTATCCGGGAATTAAAGAAAATTTAGGTAGGTATATAGCAGGGGTTGGGGGGACACATATATACAATAGGTGGGGGAGGTTGTTATGTAGGTGAACTGGTGGTATGTAATGTTAAGTGTAATTGGTGAGGGCGACCAGGGGCATGGAGATAGGACTGTAGGTATAATTCTAGTTAGTTAGGGAGAAGATCCAGGTGGTTGGGGGTGTCTCTGGTGGTAAGAGTTGATATGACCAACACCTCAAGATAACCCTAACAAGGACTTCTCCTATTCAAAATTGTTGGGGTGGGTGTTTTTGGCTGTTAGGTATTCTGGCCACTGTGGGGACTATGGTTCTGGTGGTTAGAGTTGATACGACCAACACTGGGGTCTTGTACTCACGTGGTCAGACTTAATTAGTTTGGGAGGGAGCTATATAAGTAACGGGAAAAGTCTCTGGTCGACCCCAAATTTTCATTCGAGTTGGGTTAAGTAAAATCATAAGAGTGGCTTCCCCAGTCTTGTAGGATCGTTTAGGGCCCGGTGGAAAACTTTGTTTTGTTAATTGTATGTTTTTGTATTTGTGTATTTTTTTTCCCATAATGTCATATTTTTTCCTTTTGTTCTAAAGTCGTGTAAAAAGGAGGTGGTGTCCAAGGCAGAAAGAAAAATTATCTATGGGTACTTTTCTGATTTTGGAATTGTCTAAAAGTATAAAGGAAATTTAACTTGGTTAAAAGACTCTTGGGACATTGTTCTGGTTTTTTTTATATAAATGCTGGAATCTTGTGAAACCCACAAGGTTAATGACAGCAAGGGATTATTACGTTTATCTATAATCTTAAAGTTTTCGTGTACGGAGTTCCGGGACATGGAGCTTAAACTTTTTCTGCCTTGGAAAATTATTCAACTCTCTAAGTTATGTTTGGTGGTGTCTAACTTTGCACAGTGGAAGGTGTAACGCGTGCAAATATATATGTTAGGGGCAATATCAATTGCTGATTGATGTCTATTTCATAATAACAATTATTATGGTCTCACCATTGTAAAACTCGACAACATCTAATATACATTTATTGCAAAAGTAAACAAGGGTGCCTGTTACAATTCTTTTAGCACCCATTTCTGCGCTGAAATTCTCCAGTCTGCTCAGAGGTCACTTGGCATTGTACATATGTACATACGTCAGGTGGTATTACAATATATATATATACGAGGCATCTGCAGTTGATTACTAGGGCTGTAAAACAAGTATACAAAGAGAAAGAAATACAAAAGAAAAGGAATGAAAAACAACCATGCCCTAAGCTATATATATATATAATCACTACTAAACAGAAGTGATTGATGTACTCGTAGAGAAAATAAGTGATATCCCAGGTGAGCTGAGTATTGAAGTTTGCTAGCCACCAGCTACTACCTCTACCAAGGGCACGTAACTTATGTGACTCTCTGGGCTGTCTGGGGGTTTCATAGCTTGTCTCTGACAATGCTACATTTAATACAACAGGGTTGTTTAAAGTGGAGGTTTTCGGGTACGTACCAGTGGTGTTACGAAATAAAGATGTAATAATTAAATATCTGTGGAAAAAAAAACCATAAAGATAAATAAAAGATAAGGAAATACTTGTGTAATTGGTTGAAAATGAAAATTCGTAGATTTGTACTGGATTGCTTGATGAAATATAATGCTTTCATTGTTTTAACGTTTGATGAACTAGCATTGTGGTTATTTAGCAAGAATATCAATGTTGAACATCTTAGGGATAATTAATCGGTGATACTTGTACATGTTCTATACTTGTGATGTGATATAATAATATTGTGTACTGGCATTGGGATGATTGTTATCTTTTTAAATCCCAATTCCACTTCAGGATAATTGTTATATAGAGAGTCCACCTCCTTTGTTTTTTTGGTACCTTGTTGTACAATTGTTTTGGTTTTTTGTTGTTGTTGTACATGTTATGATGGAGATTTTGGCCAGTGAGGAACAATTGAAGGATAATGACATGTTCTAGCTCCTGTTTAGAATGGCCGCGGTATGTTGATGCAGTTCTCACATTATTTTTTTCGTGCAGTAAGTTGTTAGTGGCTGCGGGTCGCATCCTGTCTAGGTGGTTGGGGGGACAATATAGGTAGTTTTTTTTTTCTTTTTCTTTTTTCTTTTTCCTTAGTTGACGTTTCCTTATTAAGGCATGTTTGTCTTTGTGCAAAATTTTGGAATTTTATTTTTTTCCTTGGATTACCTCCCTTATTAAGAGATGTTTGGTTTTGTGAACTTAAGGTTTTTCTTTCCTTAAATTACCTCCCCTTGATAGGTTCTTTAAAATTTAGTTTGGGTTTTTCCATCCTATTTTTTTTATTCTAGTTCAAGTTCGTGAACAGGATAGATAGGTTGTAGGGCTGTAAAACAAGTATACAAAGAGAAAGAAATACAAAAGAAAAGGAATGAAAAACAACCATGCCCTAAGCTATATATATATATATAATCACTACTAAACAGAAGTGATTGATGTACTCGTAGAGAAAATAAGTGATATCCCAGGTGAGCTGAGTATTGAAGTTTGCTAGCCACCAGCTACTACCTCTACCAAGGGCACGTAACTTATGTGACTCTCTGGGCTGTCTGGGGGTTTCATAGCTTGTCTCTGACAATGCTACATTTAATACAACAGGGTTGTTTAAAGTGGAGGTTTTCGGGTACGTACCAGTGGTGTTACGAAATAAAGATGTAATAATTAAATATCTGTGGAAAAAAAAAAACCATAAAGATAAATAAAAGATAAGGAAATACTTGTGTAATTGGTTGAAAATGAAAATTCGTAGATTTGTACTGGATTGCTTGATGAAATATAATGCTTTCATTGTTTTAACGTTTGATGAACTAGCATTGTGGTTATTTAGCAAGAATATCAATGTTGAACATCTTAGGGATAATTAATCGGTGATACTTGTACATGTTCTATACTTGTGATGTGATATAATTAATATTGTGTACTGGCATTGGGATGATTGTTATCTTTTTAAATCCCAATTCCACTTCAGGATAATTGTTATATAGAGAGTCCACCTCCTTTGTTTTTTTGGTACCTTGTTGTACAATTGTTTTGTTTTTGTTTTTTGTTGTTGTTGTACATGTTATGATGGAGATTTTGGCCAGTGAGGAACAATTGAAGGATAATGACATGTTCTAGCTCCTGTTTAGAATGGCCGCGGTATGTTGATGCAGTTCTCACATTATTTTTTTTCGTGCAGTAAGTTGTTAGTGGCTGCGGGTCGCATCCTGTCTAGGTGGTTGGGGGGACAATATAGGTAGTTTTTTTTTTCTTTTTCTTTTTCTTTTTCTTTTTCCTTAGTTGACGTTTCCTTATTAAGGCATGTTTGTCTTTGTGCAAAATTTTGGAATTTTATTTTTTTCCTTGGATTACCTCCCTTATTAAGAGATGTTTGGTTTTGTGAACTTAAGGTTTTTCTTTCCTTAAATTACCTCCCCTTGATAGGTTCTTTAAAATTTAGTTTGGGTTTTTCCATCCTATTTTTTTTATTCTAGTTCAAGTTCGTGAACAGGATAGATAGGTTCTTTAAAATTTAGTTTGGTTTTTTCCATTCTATTTTTATTCTAGTTCGAGTTCGTGAACTGGATACTTCCAAATTCGAAATTTGTGCATCTTACTTTTGACTTTAAATGTTGGAACTTTGTGGGTTTTTTTTTCAAATTATCTCCCTTGGATCAGTTTTACGGCTACGGGTCGCAGCCTGTCTAGATGGTTGGGGGTATGTAACGAAGCTGTGGTGCGCTTCGTTGCTATATTTTCCGGAAATTATATTAACCGGGACTTTGGCGGGAATTTGCTGGGCACGAGATCTCGGGACTGCGCCGAGGCTTTCAGTTTTTCTACCGGGCCTTGAGAGGTGAGGGTTGTGTTTTTGAAACCTATGTAATTTTTATATATTTGTCGCCCATCCTTTCCCTAATTTGCTGTTATCGTATAGTATGGAAATGCATTAACATTACTGTGTGTGTATTTTTCGCTGTCAGTCGATATTTTTGCTATACTTTTTGAGTTTGAAATACTTGTGAAATTGTGCAATGTCGGACTTGGCATGTCTCGCTTTTAGACGGGTTTCGATAGTATTTAAAAGTCTTCACTCTTGTGTTGAGAGCCGTTGGTAGGCTGGAAAAGAGTGGGAGCCTCCTGTGTTGTGTTTCGGGGTTAACCGTTAAGGAGATATTTTGAGAATCTTCGCTGGAGAACGGTGTTTGTGAAATTGGAGGTTAAACTATCGATAATCGGCCCGGTGTGTAGCGCCACGTGCTCGGTCTTTCATTGATGGGTAGGAGTTAATTCTGATAGCGAAAACGTGAGAATATTAGCAGCAAAACTGTCCATTACACACTACTTCCCACTGAGCCACGCGGGCATTTTCTTGTTGTCGCCTTTACACATGTTAAATATTAATAAACTGTTAAATGAATTTGATGTCGTCCATTGTCCATACTCACTAGTACCTTTGAATATTGTAGCGAGACATAGGAATCTGCAAGCTAACGCGGCAGTCGAACCCAGAGCAAAACAAATTAATTGTATCATTCTTACTCTACGCTAATGACTGCGGTCGTAGCGAAACAAGTCGTTACAATTTGGCGCCCCAAAACGTGGGGCCCCTAATTAACTAATTAATTAATTCGTATTTTTGATTGTGGACTTACTTACTCATTTATTTACTACGCGGGGTGACGTGTCCCTGTGGCTGTGAAATTTATACAGGTGTACTGTTTACGTTTCGGTTAAGTGGTTACGCTTGTGTGTATAATTTCTCAGGTGTGAGCTATTTATAGCTTGCACTGTGTTTCTCTATTGTATTCTAGATTTAGTCTGGTTAGCTTGATTAACGGAACTTGTGTAGGCGTTTCACATTAGTACTGGTGGGAATGTGGACAGTGCGGATTTTGGAAATGAAATATAGGCTTTACAATCCTGTGTAAAACTTTCATTGCGAATGCTCATGGGAGGTGTCGTGTAACAGGGCATGGGGGAAGGATGGGCGACAGTATCAAGCGTGGAAGGGGACTAATTTATTGTAGTAACTGATATGGTGTTAGAGAGTTAAATTTCCAAACTGATAAGGCCAGTGCTGAAAATACAAACTTGTAATTTGGATATTTGAGGGGTTGTTGTTATTTAATAGTATTGATATTACAAGCTGATAGAGAGGACTAACATTTGTTGTTCATTTTTTTCATATCTGCTGTATACTGATGCCCCTGACCTGGGGGGAGGAACTAAGGAAGAGGACCCAGGCCCCTGTGTCGTTGTCGGATCTACAACGTCAAAGCGGTTTGGGGAAATGCGTACGGCCCTGCCTGGACCCAGACGTCCTTATTGTTATTCTGGAAGTACAAAGTGTGATATAAAGTGCCCGGAGGAACTTTGATGTGATAAGTGTCGGGACATTGGGGTGTTGCTTTTGGCCATGGTAACAAAAACCCCCAGTACTTGATTCCAGAGAATTTCAGTGGTACACAAGGAGAACATTATAGTTTGGGCCCGATCGGGCAGGGTAATAACCCCGAACCGCGCAGCACAGGGGTCTGGAGGACACCGTGTCGACCCCTGAATATCCCTTCCCCCCAGGGGGCATCAGAACTTTAAGGAATAATACGCATAGTGAGGAACATTCCATTTATTCATACCTAGTATTGATGAGTAGTTCCGTAATGTTCATGTCTAGTCTGTGGATGTATTTATGACCTGTTTTTATATATATATCTTTTCCTTTTGTATGTTGTAGGTATATAGAAGCAAACATGAAACGACTAGTATCAGGCCAGGTGGCAATTATTGGCCATAGTTATATAACAAGACTTAGCAATCTTATCAATAACCCTAGGGAGGGGAGGTTTACTCGGGATCTGGGATTGACGAGGGTGGGGGTTCGTCTCTATGGTAAGTCGGGGGGAAAATTTGGGATATTGTGGACTTGGTAGATCGAATGAAGAGGGAGGGATTTAGGCCGGGGTTAGTAATATTGCAGGTGGGGGGAACGACCTAGATAGTAGGGAGGATAGGTTTCAACATTTCATGGGGGTCTTGCGTATGATACTAGATACATTAGATAGCTGGGGGGTAGAGCGGGTGGCCCTCATGGCAGTATTTCCGCGGACCCGGCATCGTGCGGTGACCGGGGCGGAGTATGCGGCTCGTCGAGCACGCATGTCTCTGGCTCTCTCCCTCGAGATGAGGGACCGGGGTCAGAGCTATGTGGCTCGGCGACGCCTCATGTCCCCCCGGCTGCTGAACGATGGGGTTCATTTGAACCCCACGGGAATGCGGCGGTATTTTCATGAGTTGCGCCACCTCTCTATCCGGGAATTAAAGAAAATTTAGGTAGGTATATAGCAGGGGTTGGGGGGACACATATATACAACAGGTGGGGGAGGGGGAGGTTGTTATGTAGGTGAACGGGTGGTATGTAATGTTAAGTGTAATTGGTGAGGGCGACCAGGGGCATGGAGATAGGACTGTAGGTATAATTCTAGTTAGTTAGGGAGAAGATCCAGGTGGTTGGGGGTGTCTCTGGTGGTAAGAGTTGATATGACCAACACCTCAAGATAACCCTAACAAGGACTTCTCCTATTCAAAATTGTTGGGGTGGGTGTTTTTGGCTGTTAGGTATTCTGGCCACTGTGGGGACTATGGTTCTGGTGGTTAGAGTTGATACGACCAACACTGGGGTCTTGTACTCACGTGGTCAGACTTAATTAGTTTGGGAGGGAGCTATATAAGTAACGGGAAAAGTCTCTGGTCGACCCCAAATTTTCATTCGAGTTGGGTTAAGTAAAATCATAAGAGTGGCTTCCCCAGTCTTGTAGGATCGTTTAGGGCCCGGTGGAAAACTTTGTTTTGTTAATTGTATGTTTTTGTATTTGTGTATTTTTTTCCCATAATGTCATATTTTTTCCTTTTGTTCTAAAGTCGTGTAAAAAGGAGGTGGTGTCCAAGGCAGAAAGAAAAATTATCTATGGGTACTTTTCTGATTTTGGAATTGTCTAAAAGTATAAAGGAAATTTAACTTGGTTAAAAGACTCTTGGGACATTGTTCTGGTTTTTTTTATATAAATGCTGGAATCTTGTGAAACCCACAAGGTTAATGACAGCAAGGGATTATTACGTTTATCTATAATCTTAAAGTTTTCGTGTACGGAGTTCCGGGACATGGAGCTTAAACTTTTTCTGCCTTGGAAAATTATTCAACTCTCTAAGTTATGTTTGGTGGTGTCTAACTTTGCACAGTGGAAGGTGTAACGCGTGCAAATATATATGTTAGGGGTAAAATCAATTGCTGATTGATGTCTATTTCATAATAACAATTATTATGGTCTCACCATTGTAAAACTCGACAACATCTAATATACATTTATTGCAAAAGTAAACAAGGGTGCCTGTTACAATTCTTTTAGCACCCATTTCTGCGCTGAAATTCTCCAGTCTGCTCAGAGGTCACTTGGCATTGTACATATGTACATACGTCAGGTGGTATTACAATATATATATATACGAGGCATCTGCAGTTGATTACTAGGGCTGTAAAACAAGTATACAAAGAGAAAGAAATACAGAAGAAAAGGAATGAAAAACAACCATGCCCTAAGCTATATATATATATATAATCACTACTAAACAGAAGTGATTGATGTACTCGTAGAGAAAATAAGTGATATCCCAGGTGAGCTGAGTATTGAAGTTTGCTAGCCACCAGCTACTACCTCTACCAAGGGCACGTAACTTATGTGACTCTCTGAGCTGTCTGGGGGTTTCATAGCTTGTCTCTGACAATGCTACATTTAATACAACAGGGTTGTTTAAAGTGGAGGTTTTCGGGTACGTACCAGTGGTGTTACGAAATAAAGATGTAATAATTAAATATCTGTGGAAAAAAAAAACCATAAAGATAAATAAAAGATAAGGAAATACTTGTGTAATTGGTTGAAAATGAAAATTCGTAGATTTGTACTGGATTGCTTGATGAAATATAATGCTTTCATTGTTTTAACGTTTGATGAACTAGCATTGTGGTTATTTAGCAAGAATATCAATGTTGAACATCTTAGGGATAATTAATCGGTGATACTTGTACATGTTCTATACTTGTGATGTGATATAATAATATTGTGTACTGGCATTGGGATGATTGTTATCTTTTTAAATCCCAATTCCACTTCAGGATAATTGTTATATAGAGAGTCCACCTCCTTTGTTTTTTTGGTACCTTGTTGTACAATTGTTTTTTTTTTTGTTGTTGTTGTACATGTTATGATGGAGATTTTGGCCAGTGAGGAACAATTGAAGGATAATGACATGTTCTAGCTCCTGTTTAGAATGGCCGCGGTATGTTGATGCAGTTCTCACATTATTTTTTTCGTGCAGTAAGTTGTTAGTGGCTGCGGGTCGCATCCTGTCTAGGTGGTTGGGGGGACAATATAGGTAGTTTTTTTTTTTCTTTTTCTTTTTTCTTTTTCCTTAGTTGACGTTTCCTTATTAAGGCATGTTTGTCTTTGTGCAAAATTTTGGAATTTTATTTTTTTTCCTTGGATTACCTCCCTTATTAAGAGATGTTTGGTTTTGTGAACTTAAGGTTTTTCTTTCCTTAAATTACCTCCCCTTGATAGGTTCTTTAAAATTTAGTTTGGGTTTTTCCATCCTATTTTTTTTATTCTAGTTCAAGTTCGTGAACAGGATAGATAGGTTGTAGGGCTGTAAAACAAGTATACAAAGAGAAAGAAATACAAAAGAAAAGGAATGAAAAACAACCATGCCCTAAGCTATATATATATATAATCACTACTAAACAGAAGTGATTGATGTACTCGTAGAGAAAATAAGTGATATCCCAGGTGAGCTGAGTATTGAAGTTTGCTAGCCACCAGCTACTACCTCTACCAAGGGCACGTAACTTATGTGACTCTCTGGGCTGTCTGGGGGTTTCATAGCTTGTCTCTGACAATGCTACATTTAATACAACAGGGTTGTTTAAAGTGGAGGTTTTCGGGTACGTACCAGTGGTGTTACGAAATAAAGATGTAATAATTAAATATCTGTGGAAAAAAAAAACCATAAAGATAAATAAAAGATAAGGAAATACTTGTGTAATTGGTTGAAAATGAAAATTCGTAGATTTGTACTGGATTGCTTGATGAAATATAATGCTTTCATTGTTTTAACGTTTGATGAACTAGCATTGTGGTTATTTAGCAAGAATATCAATGTTGAACATCTTAGGGATAATTAATCGGTGATACTTGTACATGTTCTATACTTGTGATGTGATATAATAATATTGTGTACTGGCATTGGGATGATTGTTATCTTTTTAAATCCCAATTCCACTTCAGGATAATTGTTATATAGAGAGTCCACCTCCTTTGTTTTTTTGGTACCTTGTTGTACAATTGTTTTGGTTTTTTGTTGTTGTTGTACATGTTATGATGGAGATTTTGGCCAGTGAGGAACAATTGAAGGATAATGACATGTTCTAGCTCCTGTTTAGAATGGCCGCGGTATGTTGATGCAGTTCTCACATTATTTTTTTTTCGTGCAGTAAGTTGTTAGTGGCTGCGGGTCGCATCCTGTCTAGGTGGTTGGGGGGACAATATAGGTAGTTTTTTTTTTTCTTTTTCTTTTTTCTTTTTCCTTAGTTGACGTTTCCTTATTAAGGCATGTTTGTCTTTGTGCAAAATTTTGGAATTTTATTTTTTTCCTTGGATTACCTCCCTTATTAAGAGATGTTTGGTTTTGTGAACTTAAGGATTAGATTTTGGTTTTGTGCAAGTTTTCTTTTAGTTAGATGTTTGATTTTGTGAACTTAAGGTTTTTCTTTCCTTAAATTACCTCCCCTTGATAGGTTCTTTAAAATTTAGTTTGGTTTTTTTCCATCCTATTTTTTTTATTCTAGTTCAAGTTCGTGAACAGGATAGATAGGTTCTTTAAAATTTAGTTTGGTTTTTTCCATTCTATTTTTATTCTAGTTCGAGTTCGTGAACTGGATACTTCCAAATTCGAAATTTGTGCATCTTACTTTTGACTTTAAATGTTGGAACTTTGTGGTTTTTTTTTTTCAAATTATCTCCCTTGGATCAGTTTTACGGCTACGGGTCGCAGCCTGTCTAGATGGTTGGGGGTATGTAACGAAGCTGTGGTGCGCTTCGTTGCTATATTTTCCGGAAATTATATTAACCGGGACTTTGGCGGGAATTTGCTGGGCACGAGATCTCGGGACTGCGCCGAGGCTTTCAGTTTTTCTACCGGGCCTTGAGAGGTGAGGGTTGTGTTTTTGAAACCTATGTAATTTTTATATATTTGTCGCCCATCCTTTCCCTAATTTGCTGTTATCGTATAGTATGGAAATGCATTAACATTACTGTGTGTGTATTTTTCGCTGTCAGTCGATATTTTTGCTATATTTTTTTAGTTTGAAATACTTGTGAAATTGTGCAATGTCGGACTTGGCATGTCTCGCTTTTAGACGGGTTTCGATAGTATTTAAAAGTCTTCACTCTTGTGTTAAGAGCCGTTGGTAGGCTGGAAAAGAGTGGGGGCCTCCTGTGTTGTGTTTCGGGGTTAACCGTTAAGGAGATATTTTGAGAATCTTCGCTGGAGAACGGTGTTTGTGAAATTGGAGGTTAAACTATCGATAATCGGTCCGGTGTGCAGCGCCACGTGCTCGGTCTTTCATTGATGGGTAGGAGTTAATTCTGATAGCGAAAACGTGAGAATATTAGCAGCAAAACTGTCCATTACACAGTACTTCCCACTGAGCCACGCGGGCATTTTCTTGTTTTCACCTTTACACATGTTAAATATTAATAAACTGTTAAATGAATTTGATGTCGTACATTGTCCATACGCACTAGTACCTTTGAATATTGTAGCGAGACATAGGAATCTGCAAGCTAACGCGGCAGTCGAACCCAGAGCAAAACAAATTAATTGTATCATTCTTACTCTACGCTAATGACTGCGGTCGTAGCCAAACAAGTCGTTACATATACGTGGATATATGTGAACGGATTAATGTTTGGATTTCTATCTGCTTGTGTTGAAATTTTATTTTGAAAAACATCTAAATGACAGCTTAGAGGAGTTGACATGTTTTCTTGCTAAAACAAGTCCCATGCAGTTTTACAGGTAACTTGGCTTTGTTTACCTATTTGTAGATTATGTACATGACTGAGCGCACGTGTGTCGATTCACGCGCTTTATATATAGAGGTCGGTGAGTCGTCAGATTATAAAACAAAAATGACTGTCCTCGACAGGGGAATGTCTCATAAACGATTCTTAAAATAATAGTTCACATTTTTTATTTTTTTTTTTTTTAATTTATTCACTACTAAAAACAGAAGCAGACGATTTAGTACTTTTCTTCAGTTACAAAAGTTACTTACTTTACACCATCACCACAATTGAAAAGTTTGAGTTTTTATTTTTACTTCAAGTTAAAAAAAAATTAATTAATTGCATCCAGAAATAATTCCGTGGCACTAATTCCTATATGAAATTAAGTACTGATTGCGCATGCACCGAAGGCAAAATAAATTGTGTTATATTATTTTTGTTTTATTTAGACATATACATATATACACGATTAACACCAATTATTATTCAAATGATGAACATCATTTATGCTCTGTCGGCGGTGGAGCATCTTTAATATTTCAATAATTTTTATTAACTTGCATTGTCAGCTTCAACCCACGTAACACATAGGAACAGCGAAATGACAAAAAAGTTGTAATATTTCTATTTAATGCATGGGAATATTCCACCAATAGTCTCCAAAGGATCCTGTCTAAAACCTATACTGTTTCTTATTTACTTTCATGAATACTTACTAAAACACAGTATACTACGACTTTTTGCAGACAGCAGCATCACATATGTACAAACAAACACAAACAAACAAGACGCAATACATGTAGAAGGAGTTCTACACACAGGGACCTGGCACGACTTTTTTTTAAACTAACAGTATACATATATACAAATGTATATATATTATAGTATCAAGGGTATGAACTCGGCGATAGAGAAAAAGGACCTGTTTTTTTAAAACCGTGATTATTTTAATAAATGGATTCTATACAACATTGACGGATATATTACCTTAAAGAGAGAAAATGCATCTTTCCATTGAGTGCTTGATGAACAGAATTGGCCAAGTATTGACGAAGTTATGGCTTGATGAATCGGGAAATTTATCATAAGGGATATTTTACCCTTATGAAACTAATGATTATTTGTAAACACATTGAACTTTCAAAAGTATAACTTTATAGCTAAAGTCATATTGTATATATATTTTTATCAATGTTTGTAACACATTTCATTTAGTATTGATATGAGAAAAAATGTGTCGGCATATCAATAAGTCTTCAATATATTTGAAGTCAATAAATCGTTCTGACCGACACGTATGAATTCAAACGGGAGATTAACTTCCGGATGTTTCGGTCATCTTGAAATTGTTAATCAAAGGAAATCACACGTAATAGGTAGATTACTTAAGTGATAGCGGAAGCTATCTTATTGTCATAGAAAATGTTTTTTTTTACTCTTTGGCACCGTACGGCGGTCACCATTGTCTTTGTGTCGGCTGTCAAAATTTTAGCTGAAAAAGCCGGTTTGCGTGTGATTATCACCTGTAGCCATCCAGTGTCAATATAAGAGTAGAGGCTTAACTGGTCATTACCAATAAACCTCTGAACCTTATTGATGGTTTGACTATTATTACAGGTAAGAGATTCTATGTTATTGTATACATTTGTTTGTAACCTATTTTTACTTTTTGATTACTTATTAACTGTATATCTTCAAATTGTCAATTGTTCATTGATTTAATTATTATTTTTGTACTTAATAACACAATGCGATTAATAAGGTATTATGATTGTAAAATGTATTTCAAACTCGATATGTAGTTTATAAATACAATAAGTAAATAATTGGAATTGGTGTTAATTAATTTCATTATCGGCCAAAGTTACTTATATGGTAGAAATCAATCTTTATTATGGAAGCCGATAATATAATTGAAATTAACCATCTTTGATAAGGTCACGCAAAGCGGAGACCGCCATATTGTATTTAAACCTATTGAGTTACGTCTCTTACATTGCGCTGTGTAACGTTAACTTTACAGGTTAATTATAATGGTTTATCTTTGTAAATATGATCATTTTAATTATGATAATATCGGCATATGTTGATTATTGTAAGAATATAGATCATTAGGATTTAAATAATAAATCTTATTGAACAGACATGATTATTTTGAGATAACAGCTGTGAACTATTTGCCTTTAATACTTGTTGTAAATATGAAATTATTTCATGTTATAGTCATGGAATTGTTAGCCATAACTAGGTTATTTTCTTTAGAATTAGCATGTTTACTCATAAATCTTTCTGTATTTTTTTGTAATTAAGAACATCGGTGATGTTGTCATCATCGGAATTAATGTCATAACATGCTCATTGCTATTGCTTTGATTATTTCATATTAGGAAATTATCTTGTTTTGCTAATATCTGTAGTTGGTCAATTTATTGAATTACTTATAAATTAAGATTTTACTTTTGTTAATCTTCCCGTCGGCTCCTTTCACACAAAGCGTATATTATGTACTCTACCGTTAAATAATTATTTTCCCCCATTTTATGAGTATTTCCCCAAAAACAAAAGAATTGTTTATTCAATATTGTAATCAGTTCATTATTTAGAAAATAACTTGTATTCGAACTACTACAATGTAAATTATGATGTATCTATTTCGATTGTATGTTTTAAATCATGAAACATGACTACCAATAAACCTCTGAACCTTATTGATGGCTTGACTATTATTACAGAACCAACTACAGCTATAGACCAACTACAACAAACCACAAAAAAACTACCTAAAAATATTTACGAAAAATATGCTAGGTAGACATTTCTTTGCCCAGTCTAAATGTTGTCTCGGCTCTAATGGGCACCTCAAAAACCCAGCCAAAATCACAAAATCTACGCTTGTGGTGGTAAACAGCACCCATAACTGTGTTCATCCACAATCTGCTTTGGAGGTGTCATCACCCGTACTTTGTAGAAACTCCATTTAAACATCGTGTAGCTCACTTACTGTAACCTTTTGATTGATTGATTGATGGGGCTTAACGTCCTTGTTCCGGTTATAACCGAGCCTAGGACACCTTACTTTAACTGTCACCGCCATGTTCATTTGTTCTTAGGAACGCTTTACATAATTTGCATAATGTAGTCACGATATGTCAATGTTGTATAGAACCCATTTATTAAAATAATCACGGTTTAAATAAAATAGGTCCGTTTTTCTCGACCGCCGAGTTTATACCCTTGTCACTATAATATATATATATATATATATACTATTGGTTAAACATTTTCGTGCCAGGTCCCTGTGGTTCTACAGTCACGGGAATAATACAGACTTATCCAGTAGAAATTATTGTGTTTTTAAGAGTGGAAACGACATTGAGGTCATTGATAGCCATATAAACTTACATATTAAAGATAAAAAAATGTTGTTGTTTGTAATATTTCAGTCAATTATCAAGCTTTGAATATATGTGTGTAAAATTGTATTTTGAGAAAAACAGACGGTAAAGTAGGGTTATTGAGAGTACAATATTTCCAAAACCGCACGGTCAAATTTCAAATAAAAGCCTTAATAAACAGTTTATCAACCAATCTTTCGGTGAGCAAATTTTAAAGAAAATTAAACGAGAGGAAATTTTTAGGCCTAACTGTATCGAACCACCTTAACAAGCAATGATGTAAAAGATGTACTAATAAACCTAGATTCTTTCAAGGCCGTTGGCCCTGATCTGATAAGTCCTCGTATCCTTAAAGAACAGCGTCAGTCTTATGTATTCCTCTTGACTTGCTATGTAACAAATTACTTTTTTTAGCTAAAGTACCGTCCACATGGAAACAAGCGAATGTAACTCCAATCCACAAAAAATGAAAAAGGGAAGATGTAAAGAATTATCGACCAATATCTTTACTACGTATCACCGGGAAAGTCTTTGAGCTCTGCATTTTCAAATGCTTACATAACTTTTGCAAGATATTGTCTCATAACTAGCCATCAATCAGGTTTCACACCAGGCGATTCAGTTTTACTTCAACTACTGAGTATATCTAATTTTTGGTAAAGCACTATATTCAGACAAAGAAATCCGTGTTGTACTCTATGATGTTAGTAAGGCCTTCGATCGAGTCTGACATAAATGTCTTCTTTCTCAAACTATCTAAATTAGGCATCAAAGGACAATAACTGAACTGTTTAAAAAATATTTTGATGATAGAAAACAGCGTGTACTTTTAAATAATTGTTGTTCAAACATAGAATGTATGCAAGCCGGTGTACCTCAGGGATTGATCCTAGGCCTAAGAGTAAAAAAGTAACTCCTTTTCTACCACCTCTTTTTGAGTAGGAGATATCCTTCTAGGGGGTAATTTAATAGGGAAAGACCTTTGAGTATCTACACTATGCTCTACAAGCTCAGTATTTCCTAGAGTACCATCAGGACCAGCAAATATATCCTGAAACTCGTGTAACAACCTTTCTACCTCTGACTTCTTACCTGGTGTAAGCTCATCCGAAGTCCTATCTAATACATTTTTTAAATGTACTGGATGATTAGAGCTATTCTTTCCATTATCATCCATAACCTCATGTACCTGATCAACTGGTTGAACACTACCCACAAAAGTATAACCTTGGATCTTAATATCCTGAGAAATCAAATTTAAAACTGACAGAGTTATATATAATTACCTCCCTATCTTTCTGAGGCTATATCAAAGTTTTTGCCAACAAAAGGCCCTGATTACACACTAACTTAGTAGGTTCAACAATACCAAGTTCACCATCTATATCTCCATCCACATATCCAGCAAAATAGAGCTCAAAGTTTTAGGAAAAGACACAGTATTGGACACGCTTATGCGTGTACACTGACTCACAGACTCTGCATTTAAATTTACCTTGTGACCTCCTATCTGCAGGTATTTTTCACCAAAACTCAAATTTCTCCTATGTCCCATTAGGAAATCTATACACAGGATACCTTGTAAATAATGGAGAGTTGCTACGACAGTTTCCTGTACAAAACTCTGACTCCCTATTCTAAATACAAAATCAGCTTCTCAACTCAGGCTTATGCCTTCCCCTCAGCTTGTTATAAACCTCCATGTAGTGTATTTTATATTAGGGGTAAGCATCTTTAATGATATCCATGCCTTCCGAACACCTCTAATGGTATCCTATGTATGTATCGATGGTTGTGGTGAGTTCCGATAATACATGTACATTAGAGCAGCCATTGATGGAGTCGTGTTGTTTTTAGTGTTGCGGCCAACAATGCCCAATATATTACAAACTGGCGACGAGGATACTCGGAAAAGAACTCCACGTGTTCACTAATGCTAAGAGCATTCGCGGAACTCCCGTTTGCAGTGAATACAATGGCGCACGTCGGTAAAATAGGCGAAT
Organism: Argopecten irradians; assembly: GCF_041381155.1. Classification (NCBI taxonomy): domain Eukaryota; kingdom Metazoa; phylum Mollusca; class Bivalvia; order Pectinida; family Pectinidae; genus Argopecten; species Argopecten irradians. Next base: position 41,971,473 of record NC_091142.1, read on the forward strand.
TTGTCGAGGGGTCTGAAAACTTCACGTGTTATGTGGAGCGCATGGAGCAGTATTTTGCCGCTAACGACATCACGGATAAAAAAGGTAGTAGTATTTCTAGCCGTTATGGGGCCTCAGACCTACAGTCTGTTAAGAAATATCATGATACCAGATTTACCCAGTACTAAGACGTACGACGAAATTGTGACAGCCCTCAAAGGAAATTTTATGCCTGAACCCTTAGTCATAGCAGAGAGGTTTAGATTACACAACCGCAGTCAGAAGGAGGAGGAAAGTGTAGCGGATTATGTCGTGGGTTTGAAGAAATTAGCAGCTCGATGTGAGTACGGTAACTTTCTCCAACAAGCTCTCAGAGACAGACTTGTTTGTGGCCTTCGTAATGAGTTTATTCAGAAGAAACTATTAGCAGTCAAGGATTTGTAGCCTATTGACGTTGGACAAAGCATGTGAAATATCTGTTGCAATGGAAACTGCCGCGCGGAACACGACGGAAATGAAGCCTGGGCATGTGCAGGCGGATGTAATTAAAGTGTTCAAAGGACCCAGATCCAGACCACCGAAACGTAATTTAAATAAGAAAGCAGTGACAGGTGAGTCAAAATCACAGTCAGACAATGTAAACAACAAAAACCTTTGTTATCGTTGTGGCGGAAAACACCCATCAGATGTATGTATACACAATGACGCGAAGTGTTATGCATGTTCAAAAACTGGGCACATTGCCAAGGCGTGTTTATCTAAGAGAAAAACTGTCAAGGCCAAGTATATACAAGAGGCCGACGGGGCCTGCACTGATGATGACTTAGGAATGTATGGTATTTTTCAAGCATCAAAAGGTGGTTCGACATCAAGTTATCAGGTGAAGGTTGATTTAAATGGAACATTAGTAAATATGGAGCTAGATACAGGAGCAGCGGTCAGTATTGTCTCGGAGACCGTGTATAAAGCCTGTTTGAGTGATTTATCATTGAAACCCACTGGAGTGAAACTTAAAACCTACAGCGGTGACCACGTTGAGATACTAGGGACAGTGGAGGTACCTTGTAAGTTAATAGAGTCAACAGGTGACATTGCCTTTGACCACAGCCAAGGGAGACAAACCTTATTTACTTGGGAGGAATTGGTTGAAGACTATCAAGCTCAACTGGAAGCAGATTTTCAGAGTTCATTCAGATTCAAGGGAGCCTACACCTAGTCAGTTGGTTAGCATTGAGGGGTTAAAGTCCAAATACAGTCGGTTATTCCAGAAGGACGTGGGAACGATTGAACATTTTAAGGTACAGATCCATCTGGACCCTAACGCGAAACCTATATTATGTAAAGCGCGCCCCGTACCCTTCGCATTGCGAGTATCCCTGGGAAAGGAACTTGATCGACTGGAATCACAGGGAATTATCAGCAAAGTTGATCATAGTGATTGGGCTACTCCCATTGTTATAGTTCCGAAAGCGGATAAGTCTATTTGGTTGTGTGGGGATTTTAAAGTAACCATCAACCAGTGTCTGGATGAACAGCAGTACCCCTTACCCAATGTCGACGATATGTTTGCACAGTTAGCTGAAGGAAAACAGTTCACCAAGCTTGATCTATCCCAAGCCTATCAACAGTTGTTGTTGGACAGTGAGTCAGAACAGTACCTCACCATCAACACCCATCTTGGGTTGTATTGATATCATCGATTGCCATTTGGGGTTTCCTCCGCACCTGCCATTTTCCAAACTGTTATGGACCAGATATTACAGGGGTTGGATCATGTACTATGCCGGATTGACGACATATTAATCACCGCGCCGTCCAAAGATAAACACCTTGAAACGCTGGAAGAAGTGTTGAGGCGCCTTGACCAACACAACATAAGGTTACGGTCAGACAAGTGTAAGTTTATTGAGAATGAAGTGGAATACATGGGTCATATGATCAACAGCGAGGGTTCACACCCAACCACCTCCAAGGTAGAAGCTGTCAGGGAAGCACCCAGTCCTACAAATGTGACAGAGTTGAAGTCCTTTTTAGGCTTATTGAACTATTATGGGTCATACTTACCTAACTTGTCTACAACCTTGCAACCAATGCATGAACTGCTACAGAAAAATTCGCCATTGAAATGGACTAGCGAATGTGAGACCGCATTTTTGAAGAGTAAGGAGAGACTTTCAGCAAACACCATGCTTGTACAATATGATGGTAACAAACGTGATGCATCGGCATACGGATTAGGGGCAGTTATCTCACACATAATGGATAATGGGGATGGGAGACCCATCGCGTTCGCTTCGCGCACGCTCGCTCCAAGTGAGAAGAACTATGCTCAACTAGAGAAGGAGGCTCTAGCCCTCATCTTTGGTGTAAAGAAATTTCACAAGTATTTGTATGGTCGTCGGTTCACTTTTGTGACCGACCATAAGCCGTTGACAACAATATTAGGACCTAAGACTTGTGTACCCACTCTCGCAGCAGCTCGTATGCAACGCTGGGCGTTGATCCTTTCAGCATATCAATATGACATCGAATACCGTAAGGCTACCGAACACGGCAACGCTGACGCGTTTTCGAGACTACCAGTTCAAGGAAATGTTGAGTCAGAAGAGGCCGACATCTTCCGATTTTCACAAAGTGATGAGCTTCCGGTGGTAGCCAAGGACATTAGTTGCGCGACGCGTAATGATCCGATTCTATCGCGAGTGCTAGACTATACTTTGAGAGGATGGCCAAATCATATCTCTGACAACGAGATCAAGCCATTCTTCAGCCGTAAGGAGCAGCTGTCCACCGAGCAAGGGTGTATCCTATGGGGCCTTCGTATAATAATTCCGATGGCATATCGAGAACGTTTACTCTCCGATCTTCACGATCAGCACATCGGTATGTGTCGGATGGAAGCGCTAGCTAGAGGCTATATGTGGTGGCCGGGACTGGACCAGGAGATCGAACAACAAGTGAATTCGTGTAAATCCTGTCAGTAGGTCCGCAATCGATCCATGGAGTTGGCCGACCCGCGTGTGGCAACGCGTACACATTGACTTTGCCGAAAAAGACCAAAATAACTTTCTGGTACTAATTGACAGTCACTCGAAGTGGCTGGAGTCTCTGACAATGGACCACAGTTTGTTTCCTCTGAATTCCAAGAGTTTTTGGAGAAGAACGGGGTTAGGCACACCTTAGTACCACCCTATCATCCCGCTTCTAATGGTGCCGCTGAGCGGAGCGTTCAGATTCTAAAGAAAACTCTTATTAAGCAGGTGTTAGACGGAGATACATCATCGATTAAGCACCGCTTAGCAAATATTTTGTTTAAGTATCGTGCTACACCTCATACGGTAACTGGGGTTTCCCCTGCAGAACTCTTTTTGAAGAGACAGTTACGGACTAAACTTAGCCTACTCAAACCAGATTTGGGTAAACGAGTCAGTCTGCAGCAGGATTCGCAGAAACGTCATCATGACAAAGGGCGTGTTCGCGTCAGGACGTTCGCGCGTAACCAATCTGTTCGCGTGCGGAACTTCCGTGGAGGAAAGGAAAAGTGGCTTCTGGGAACTGTGGTTAAACAACTTGGACCTCTCACGTACCTCATTCGTGTCGGTAGAACTCTCAGGTACGTTCATGTTGATCAACTTCTGGCAACCGGTGAAGAATCAGTGGAACTGTATGATCAGCCAATCGCGAGTGGAACCGAGCAACCCAAGGTCCCAATGGACCAACCCTTCGCGAGTGAGCCGGATCATCCGGTTACGACACAGGACCTACCACCACCGGTAAATGATCCGCCAGCTTTTAGTGTTCCAAGTGTTCCTATTCCTAGTGTTCCCAAGGATGTCTCGGAACCCAAGGTAACCACACCCGCTCTGATCGCGACTCCGCAACCAGAGAGACGTTACCAAGTGAGGGAGAGACGGCCTCTGCGAAAGTTAGATTTGTGACTGTGTTATATTTAATGGCCATGAGTTTAGAGTTATAGTGTTTATGTGTTTAGTTAAAACGGGCTGCAGAGACTTGGTTAAAAAATAGCGGGAACTCTTTTTGTTCTTATAGAGAGAGATACAAGTTAATTTGGAACATTATAATTGATAAACTGTCAATTTCAAAATTGGTGATTCCTAACATTTCAATTTCTCAATTAGAAAGGGAGGAATGTAGTGTATTTTATATTAGGGGTAAGCATCTTTAATAATATCCGTGCCTTCCGGAACACCTCTAATGGTATCCTATGTATGTATCGATGGTTGTGATGATTTCCGATATTAAATATATACAATAGAGCAGTCATTGATGGAGTCGGGTTGTTTTTAGTGTTGCGACCAACAATGCCCAATATATTACACTCCACATCTAACAAAGTTACAGAGGAACCTGAGTCTACCAGTAAACTAAGATTGAAACTACCTATTCCCACATTAGCAAACAAACTTGACTGTATGGTGGTTGATACAACAATGGGCCCTTCACCCTCAGAAACAGGAGCTGATACTCTGGCCCCGAGACCACCTCTGTCTAGTTTTAATTCTGAATCTTATCACCACCTTTCTTATTACAGTCGTAGGACAGATGTCCAAACTCACCGCAGACATAGCAATGTATTTGGGCAACAGTTACGTCACTAGGAGTTTTAGACCTTGTCTGATTCTTACCCCTAGAATCCTACTTTTTGTTCAACTTCTGTAATTGTTCTAGTATCAATGACGCCAAATCGGGTTCGGTACTAGCCTCACTAATTTTACTAGCCTCATTGAACAAAGCCTGGACAAAAGCAGGAGCTTCAGGGTTTAATCCCCTAGGCTTTCTAACTGGAATTGAACCAACGTACCTAGCACTAAATGAATTATTTTTATAGCTGCGCTAACTGCCTGGTCAAGCGTCCTAACATGTGAAAACTGGACATGCCTGCCTAAGTCATAATTGTTCAGCCCATCTATATTTTTTTCCACCAAATCTCCCTCTAACAGATCCAAATGCCTTTGTGGATAAGCCTTACGGGCAGCTAACCTTAGAGCCTCTCCGTATACAACTAAGCTTTCCCCCTCCTTCCTGGATATATTTCTAAACTCCGACCTATAAGCAGCTTCCCTGCCTGGAGGGTCAGACCGGTTAATCAAAACTATTTTAACACTTTCAACCTCATCCATTTCAGATGGTCTTAATTTTGACAGTACCCTCTGGGCAGACACCTCTAAGCACATAGTTATCTGCTGCGCTTTCTCTATGTCTGTCCAGCCATTTCAGTGAGAAATTTGTTCAAAATGAATAAGGAAATCATGGAAATTATTGGTACCATCATAAGTTTGGGGTTCTTTCTCTTTCCTCTTTATTCTCATTGATGAATTACCAAGATTAACTGATGGTAAATGGGGTAGAACCATATTAGAACGGCCTATATGTGGGCCTGCTAGACTGGCAACACTATTGACTGGTGCTACATGACTAGCACTAGAATAAATGGGAGAATTCCCTGTGGTACTCATTGACAAGGAAAATGTTTGACAACATACATAAGGGGGCAGCTCCCGGCTTCTTCCCCAACACTACAACACTAGGACAGTGCAGACATACAACCAATATTACATAGCAAACACCAACACAGTCAGCCCACACACGACAACGGAGTAGTGTCAGCTCGAGGAGCTCTGTACTACCCGTAAAACACACGTGCACACGAAACTATGCACGAAACATTGACACATACACCCACACTAACTCTCTTCCAATCACACGACATTTGACCCGCGACGGAAATACACATACACAGCATGGACGACAGAAGACAACAAACGAGTAATCCCAGCGACGGTAACATTTAGATAACATATATAAATCAATTCCTAAAATATATTACACATCCGAACACCCTTACTACGTTCTCCCCTTTAGCATGCCATGCAATACTATAACATGTCTTCCCATATCCTAGTTGGAGGTATCCTTGGACGTCCTGGTCTGACGAAATACTCGTCTGATGACTGAAGAATCGAAAATCAATATGGTTTGTCTGGCATCTGCAGCTGTTTCAGGTAAGTCATACGAACAATAACTAAATGCATGTAATTGGAGAAACTTGTCATTAGGAACTGTAATATTACTTTGAAAGGCCTTATACTCCCAGCGATCTTATTTCTTAATTTTCTCCTCATGCAAAATGTTGTCTCACCAACTCATAACGAGTGAGACTTTTAACGTTCCGACCTTACCCCCATAGCATTCAAATACTTTCTGAATCTGAAACTATTTACATTGCAGAAAAACACACCAGGGAGCTGCTTACTTAATAAGATATATTGTTTCACTGGATACATCAGATAGCGACCCATTTGTAGACAAAGAGATAACGACTCCTTTCCCACCTGATCAGTTCTAGAACGATTTATTTTTGCACTGTATCCTGCCTATGACACACTGTGACATTATGAGCTAATAAAACATGAGCAAACTCAGACTTGTTTACCACCACCGACTCACCAACAAGTAGAAAGCCATAGTATTCCACCGGAAAAAGAGCTGAAAATAATGCTGTCTCATGAACTACAGAACACCGGTGACATCTGTATCATATCTTAACCAACAACTCTGGTGAGATAGGATGACTACTCTTTTATTTAGTCTGGACAGACCACATGTTATTTTCTTAATGTTAAAAACTGGGTAACATCAGCAAAACCATTTAGCTTAAACTAAAACTAATACCAGACAAATATGACTTTAACGTTGATGACGCCATTTTCTGTGTAGGCAAATACGCTACAAAATCCTCACTGGCTGCTATTGCTGCCTAAACACTCAATGTACTGGGACCACTGTCACTCTTACTGACTGCTGCATTCAACGTCCTGGGACAATTCCTGTTCCTAGTGTCGCTTTCCACTACCATTCATGACTAAAATTCACATAAGGACATATACAGCGGTAACCCGGTATTGGAAATTTACCGTATCGGCGTTAGCATACTATTACATGTATATAACGCTCGCGTCACTGAGGATGACAATAGATCTAGGCTAGCGTCTATACGAACAAAGGGGAGCAACTCCATTCAACGAACATTTCCAGACACAATTTAAACGAAATAAATTACCGCCACTTACATTTAAAGCAATGAAAACCTACATCTGAAAATATATCAAGATAAGAATGTGGATACTCAAATTCACTGGCTAATTTATATCTCTGTTACCAATGCTAACACGGTTTACTATAAACTAGCGCAAGATTATTCATTTTTACAATTACTAAAATACCGAAATAGTTGCAAACGTAAATCTTGTACACGGTTTTTAACTTTTCCAGATATCATAGTTTTAATTCTGCTCACCTTTTATATATATATATATATATATCCAATTTACAGATAACATTTTGCAACACTTTAGCAGTTTCTGATATAATGGCTTTATTTTCCGCAGACGGAAGATTAAATAACTGTGAATAACAAAAGCCATGTCCCTTGCATTGTAGGAACTTAATTTAAACACCAAGGTCGTTCAAAAGTTAGGAGCAACATTGGGCTTATGCTTATGCGTAAACTAACTTACCATTCATGCAATTCACATTCATGAGAAATTAAATAATGTTGCAGATGTAATATTTCTCAGTTCCAGGTGCAGCGTTTCAGCCAGTCCCGATCAAGTTTGAATTGTAACTTTCATTATCTTACAAGGCGTCGATTTTCCAGTGAACTCACCTATCCCCTGTGTCAGAAGATTTACTCATTCGCTTTGTCACTTATTAACATACTGCATTAAATTTTATATTTGACACTATGCAGAACTGTTTAAAAACGCGACTTTTGCAACGGGCCAGTCCTGGTTCTCCTTCGTTTGTGGACAAAACATTTTCGTCTAAACCCCTTATGCGTTGCACTTTCATCACATGCTGGAATGACACACATACTACGGGTGTAGGGATAGATAACCGTGATTTCAATGATCGTTCCATTCCGATTAGTGCTACCACCTCAGTTGTATTAGCTGATGTTGAAGATCATGTTTTTCAATCTCTCGGAAGTTTGACTTCCGATTACTACATACTATATATAGTGTATTCGCACCGATCCTGCAATCGTTTCTCTAGCCCAGATGAATATATATATATAATATTTTTTATATTATAGATGGCACGTTCTATTACATTATATTTTTAATATTCGCATAATTTCTCTTATATAAAAACATGTTGAATACCAGTGGTAACAGCTATTTTACATATACTTGAATGTATCATCAAACGTATACCTTACGTTTTTGGGAGGGAGGTAACTCGTACAGAAAGATTTCGTTTCCATATAAGAAAAAAGGCGTGCGTGCGTGCGTGCGTGCGTGCGTGCGTGTGTGTGTGTGTGTGTGTGCGTGTGCGTGTGCGTGTGCGTGTGTTGTTTTCTTGCAAGGGTGCTAATTTGGAATTACACATAGAATGGGAAAGCGGAAGAAAATTCTTAAATCAGATTTTGCGTTGAAAAAACCGAATAATGAAAAGAATGTAAGTATATACAATATATACTATTCTATACTTATATATAATATCACCACATACAGATAAATGAGGCAACGAACGGCCTTCTATCTATATATCATGCCATTTGATTAATCTCTTCATTTCGTATAATAGAAGTAGAACACCCGATTTCGGCTTAACTTATATATATATATATTTATACCAAGACTTAAGTGCCATATGTAAAATACATCCATACATCCTATATGTGTATTAGATGTACTTGTATTTCTTTCATCGATATAATTGTAATTGCATGCTGACTGCCATAAACATAATTCTATAAATCATACGAAGATAGATATGAATGTGTAGTTTCGATTCTATGCCTTATACATAAAAATGATAACCAAGGAAAATGAGTTTGTTGGGTTATTTATATTGATTTGTTATCATGAAAAGACAGAAATCGTTGATGGTCTAATACCTGAGAAATATCGTAACTCAATGTATCTACGCATTAAGGTCGGTATTGCCCCTCGAAAGAGGAGACGATGTAAACCAGAGGACACTGCAAAAACATTTCTCCTTAAAAACGAAGATCAACCTGGTTTTGAGGATCGTTATATAAATGATTTCATCGGTAAGTTAGCGTTGATAATCTAAATGGATACTTGTTAATACGTATCCTTAATATTTTATTAGTGTTTACATTTATAGATTGCTTTACATTTTCAAATGAAGAGGAATTAATACTTGTAAAAGTATTTGCAGCTAGATACAACACGTATAATCGATTAACATTATTTGTTAATGTTCATATAACAATTTTTCATTAAATAGTCAAAACAATCATTCCATGCTCTAAAACATTCATTAATACATCATACGTTTTGGTACCTAAGCCTAAATGTATATGTTATTGAAAATCATCTTAATACTTCACAACAAGTATTAAATGCGAGTGGTGTGTTTCAGGTAGGGGAGTATTTGCTCTCAGATTCATCTATAAGGGTGATTTTCTTCTTGAGTATGCCGGGAAACTCATCGAAGGAAAAGCTGCGGAGATAGTTCCTGATACCAATTACACTTTCCACTTTGTTTTTAAAGGAAGGAAAGCATGGTAAGTATATCACTGTAGAACATGACACTAAACTTACAACACTACTGAAAAGGCAGATAGAATTTAAAATCAAATTCATATTCATGTAAATGACTTTCTAGAATATGGAAATGTGGATGTTGTATTCATGTAATCGTCTACTACAATTCTAAAAAAACACTGAAAAAGAAACACCTTGTGCATATTCACATATCCGTCAAAAATTAAAAGAAATAAATTCCAACCTTTGTGTTTTTCTGAAGTGTTGACGCTACGGAAGAACCTACCGAAGGAGCACTTCTTTGACGCCTGGTAAATCATGCGAAACGTGGAATAGCAAATTCAACAATGAGATTGATTGATTTAGATGGCACGCCACGTCTTTGTCTTTTCAGCCTTCGGTAATTGGTTGTATTATTTTAAATTGAACCCAGTTAACATACGAAAGTTAAAGTAAAATGAAATACTATCAATTGATTCTATTTCGAAACTATTATTATATACTTAAAGATGAGAGCAATATGTGTATATTGTTATTTTTGCTTACATTTATACTAGGCCAAATGAAGAGTGCCTTTAGAAAGGATTAATGAATTCTTAAAATTGAATTCCTCGAATTATGAAAAAATAGCTCTCTAACCACATTTGCCAAGAAGATATTTCCCAATTATATTGATATGTTTTAAAGGGATATTGCACAAGGTGAAGAACTAAGATACGACTATGGTATCGACAAATTACCTTGGGAGAATCAATTTGCTGAGGTGAGTTATAATCAACACTTTCTTAATCTGACAGAAAAGCAATGTCTACATTATTTGGCTCATTTTTCTCGTCTTACATTGTTTTGTTTGATAATGTATTTTGATAGTGTTAACTGCAATGAAAATTCAAAGGGAATGACTAAATATAATTTAGAAATGTTTATAATTATACACCAGGAATATGTTTACAGTTTCTTATCATATATTTCAATGATTCTATACCAAACAATTAGGTACAAAACCGTTTCTCGTAATCTTTCAAGATAAATAAGACATTAATTCTTTTCATATTAATGTAGTTTGAGTACAGTGCCTCATAAAAGTTATAGATAGAGCTCTTTAACGATTCTAATTTTTATCAAAGTTGGTATTCTATTCATAACTTCCGGATCATTTTCTATTTCTGATTTACTTCATTATTTGGAAATCAACCAAAACAATATCGAATGTAGTTTACTGAGTTTATTATAAAATAATAATGATACTTTTTTTCATTTATCAGCAGGAATCATCGGAGACGATACATTCAATACCTGAAGATGAAAACGATGATATGGCTATTGGCAGAAAGGTAATTATTATTCTTAATATTATTTTTTTTACTTCATTTTTGATATTAGAAAAGAATAACGATATTTCAAGCTGAATTTCCACCATCTTTAAATAAGGTTTTGCAAATAATATGTTTACGGAGATGTTTCATTTACTACACAGGAAAACAAATCATCTCATATTTATCCATTTTATTATCGCTATTGCGGAGAGGGCAATATTTTCGCCATTTTTTATTTGAATTAATATGGAAACAACTGCTTAATCAGTTTGATAGTAATACGCCGCAGGTAAAACAAATAGTACAATGTAGTCATAATGGATTGCGAGTTGTATTCTCTTACATCATGTTTACCGTTGAAATATAAAATGATATTTTTCATCCCTAAAATAATCAGCGTCATGTAAAGATGTAAACCATATCATCCCAGGCAACGATTCGACAAATAATATGCTGCCAATAATTACAGCTGTGTCTGTTTTCATATTTCCTGTATGTGTGGTTACATTGTGGACACCGTGTCCACTAAGCAGGATTCTATACCAAACATGTGTGTGAAATAGCATTGTGGACAACTTGGTTCAAAACTTTTCTTGTAAATTTTGTAAGATAAATATGACTTTTATTTAGCTCTTTTCAGATACATTTAGCTTGAGTACAATGTCTCATAAAAGATATAGATTAAGCTCTTTAACGTTTTATATTTTTATTAAAGTTGGGTTTTTATTCCTTACTTCCGGATCATTTTCTATTTGTTATGTTATTTACTTTATGACTAGGAAATCAACCAGAACAATATCGAATGTATTTTACTGAGCTTATCATACAATAATAATGTGATACTTTTTTCATTTATCTGCAGGAATCATCAGAGACAATACATTCAGTACCTGAAGATGAAAACGATTATATAGCCATTGGCAGAAATGTAATTAATATTCTTAATATTTTTTTACTTCATTTTTGATATTAGAAAAGAATAACGATATTTCATGCTGAATTTTCACCATCTTTTAATAAGGTTTTGCAAATAATATGTTTACGGAGATATCTCATTTACTACACAGGGAAACAAATTATCTCATATTTATCCATTTTATTATCGCTATTGCGGAGAGGGCAATATTTTCGCCCTTTTTTAGTTGAATTAATATGGACACGACTGATTAACCAGTTTGATAGTAATACGCCGCTGATACAATAAATAGAACGATGTAGTCAAAATAGATTGCGAGTTATATTGTCTTAATTCATGTTAACTGTTGAAATATAAAATGATATTTTTCATCCAAAAAATAATCAGCCGTCATGTAGAGATGTAAACTATATCATCCCAGGCAACGATTCGACAAATAACATGCTGTCAATAATTACAACTGTGTCTGTTTTCATCTTTCCTGTGTGTGTGGTTACGTTGTGGACACCGTGTCCACAAAGCAGGATTCTATACCAAACCTGTGTGTGAAATAGCATTGTGGACAATTTGGTGCAAAACCGTTTCTTGTAATTTTATGCGATAAATATGACTTTACTTCTTTTCATATACATGTAGTTTGAGTACGGTATCTAATAAAGGATATAGATTAAGCACTTTAACGAGTCTATATTTTTATTAAAGTTGGGTTTTATTCTTAACTTCCGGATCATTTTCTATTTGGGATTTACTTTATGACTAGGAAATCAACCAAAACAATATCGAATGTATGTTTACTGAGTTTATCATAAAATGATAATGTGATACTTTTTTTCATTTATCAGCAACAATCATCAGAGACGATACATTCAGTACCTGAAGATAGAAACGATGATATGGCTATTGGCAGAAATGTAATTATGAATCTTTATATTTTTCACTTCATTTTTGATATTAGAAAAGAATAATGATATTTCATGCTGACTTTTCACCATCTTTTTATAAGGTTGTGCAAATAACATGTTTACGTAGACGTCTCATTTACTATACAGGAAAACAAATTATTTTGTATTGTATGCATTTTATTATCGCTATTGCGGGGAGGGCAATATTTTCGCCTTTTTATTTGGATTAATATGGACACGACTACTTAATCAGTTTGACAGTAATACGCCGCTGATGCAATCAAAAGTGCGATGTTGTAAAAATAGATTGCAAATTGTATTCTCTGAATTCATGTTTACCGTTGAAATGTAAAATGATATTTTAATCCCAAAATGATCAGCCGTTATGTAAAGATGTAAACTATATCATCCAAGGCTTCGATTCGACAAATAACATGTCGCCAATATTTACAACTGTGTCTGTTTAAATCTTTCCTGTGTGTTTGATTACATTGTGGACACTGTGTCCACAAATCAGGTTTCTATACCAAACATATGTGTGAAATAACATTGTGGAAAATTTGGTGCCAAAACATTTCTTGTACTTTTATAACATAAATATAACTTTAATTAAGCTCTTTTCAGATACATGTAGTTTCAGTAGAGTGTCTCATAAAATATATAGATTAAGCTCTTTTACGGTCATATATATTTTTTTTTATTAAAATTGGGGTTTTTATTTTTAACTTCCGGATCATTTTCTATTTGTTATTTACTTTATGACTAGGAAATCAACCAAAACAATATCGAATGTATGTTTACTGAGTTTATCATAAAATAATGTGATACTTTTTTTCATTTATCAGCAACAATCATCAGAGACGATACATTCAGTACCTGAAGATGAAAACGATGATATGGCTATTGGCAGAAATGTAATTATTATTCTTAATATGTTTACTTCATTTTTATATAAGAAAGAATAGCGATATTTCATGCTGAATTTTCACCATCGTTTAATTAGGTTTTGCAAATAATATATTGACGGAGGTGTTTCATTTACTACACAGGAAAACAAATTATATCATATTTATCCATTGTATTATCGCTATTGCGGAGAGGGCAATATTTTCTACCTGTTTTATTTTAATTAAAATGGACACGACTGCTTAATCAGTTTGATAGTAATACGCCGCTGATACAATAAATAGTACGATGTAATCAAAATAGATTGCGAGTTGTATTGTCTTCATTCATGTTAACTGTTGAAATTTAAATTTATATTTTTCATCCTAAAAATAATCAGCCGTTATGTAAAGATGTAATCTTTATCACCCCATGCAATGATTCGACAAATAGCATGCTGCAAATAGTTACAACTGTGTCTATTTTTATCTTTCCTGTGTGTGGTTACATTGTGGACACCGTGTCCACAAAGCAGGATTCTATACCAAACCTGTGTGTGAAATAGCATTGTGGACAATTTGGTTCAAAAACATTTCTTGTAATTTTATAAGATAAATATGACTTTACTTCTTTTCACATATATGTACTTTGGGTAGAGTGTCTAATAAAGGATATAGATTAAGCTCCTTAATGAGTCTATATTTTATAAAAGTTGGTTTTATTCATAACTTTCGGATCATTTTCTATTTGTGATTAATTTTATTAGTAGGAAATCAACCAGAACAATATCGAATATATTTTACTGAGTTTATCATAAAATGATAATGTGATGCATTTTTTTTCAATTATCAGCAACAATCATCAGAGAAGATGCATTCATTACCGGAAGATGGAAACGGTGATTTTGCCATTGGCAGAAATGTAATTATCACTCTTTATGTTTTTTACTTCATTTTTGATATTAGAAAAGAATAACGATATTTCATGCTGAAATTTCACCATCTTTTAATAAGGTTGTGCAAGTAACATGTTTACGTAGATGTCTCATTTACTACACAGGAAAACAAATTATTTTATAGTTTATCCATTTTATTATTGCTATTGAAGAGAGGGCAATATTTTCTACCTTTTTAATTTGAATTGATATGGACAGACTGATGAATCAGTTTTAATTTGTTAGTAATACGCTGCTGTTGCAATAAATAGTGCGATGTAGTCTAAATAGATTGCGAGTTGTATTCTCTTAATTAATGTTAACTGTTGAAATATAAAATGATATTTTTCATCCCTAAAATAATCAGCGTTATGTAAAGATGTAAACCATATCATCCCAGGCAACGATTCGACAAATAATATGCTGCCAATAATTACAGCTGTGTCTGTTTTCTTCTTTCCTGTGTGTGGTTACATTGTGGACACCGTGTCCACAAAGCAGGATTCTATACCAAACCTGTGTGTGAGATAACATTGTAGACAATTTGGTGAAAAAACTTTTCTTGTAATTTTATAACATAAATATGACTTTAATTTAGCTCTTTTCAGATACATTTAGTTTGAGTAAAGTGTCTCATAAAAGACATACATTTAGCACTTTAACGATTTTAAAGTTGGGTTTTTATTCTTAACTTCCGGATCATTTTCTATTTGTTATTTACTTTATGACTAGGAAATCAACCAAAACAATATCGAATGTATGTTTACTGAGTTTATCATAAAATAATGTGATACTTTTTTTCATTTATCAGCAACAATCATCAGAGACGATACATTCAGTACCTGAAGATAGAAACAATGATATGGCCATTGGCAGAAATGTAATTATTACTCTTTATATTTTTTACTTCATTTTTGATATTAGAAAAGAATAAGGATATTTCATGCTGAAATTTCACCATCTTTTAATAAGGTTGTGCAAATTTCCTACTTTTTTAATTTGAATTGATATGGACAGTATGATGATTCAGTTTAATGTGTTAGTAATACGCTGCTAATGCAATAAATAGTGCGATGTAGTCTAAATAGATTGCGAGTTGTATTCTCTGAATTCATGTTAACTATTGAAATATAAAATGATATTTTTCATCCCTAAAATAATCAGCCGTCATGTAAAGATGTAAACTATATCATCCCAGGCAACGATTCGACAAATAACATGCTGCCAATAATTACAGCTGTGTCTGTTTTCATCTTTCCTGTATGTGTGGTTACATTGTGGACACCGTGTCCACAAAGCAGGATTCTATACCAAACCTGTGTGTGAAATAGCATTGTGGACAATTTGGTGCAAAACCGTTTCTCATACTTTTATAACATAAATATGACTTTACTTCATTAGCCTGCTTTAGATATTTATAACTGTGTCTGTTTGCATCTTTCCTGTGTGTTTGATTACATTATGGACACAAGTTGAATTCTTTACCAAACCGTTGCATGAAAATACAATGTGGACACTTTAATGGTAATTTCTTGTAATTTTATGTGGAAAAAACTAATATGATTTTAATTATTTTCAAATAGTTTGGGCATAGCGTCTTAAAATAGATATATATTAACGCTTCAAAGAGTTGGTAGTGTTATGAAGGCTGGGTATTTTTTCATTTCTTCCGGATCTTTTTCCGTTAATGATTTATTTTGTGAATAACAAATTAACCAGAAAAATTTCGAAGGTATCTTAGTTAGTGTACTAGTTACTGATAGATTCAGTGGCTAAAGATAAAAATGGTGATCGCTTGTTCACCATCTTTCAACGGGGATGTGTGTACTATAATGTGGGCAATGTGATAATATGGAATCTGCTTATACATGCTTTTTAAAATGGCAAGAGTCAAGTGGCAAAATATATGTTTATTAATTTCCAGATATCTACATCGGATGATATATCTGTCAATGTTGATGACGATCCAATAGATAGTGTCTCGGAGTCTGATGTTATCTTAGAAAGTGAGGATGAGGGCATGGAAAACGTCACCTGTGACATAATTCCGATTGCTCCAATTACGCATTATCCGGTACGTAAATAGACAAATTAAATGCAATTTGACAACTTGATTATCAAAATGCTATGTAAGTGCTAGTACATATGTTGGTTTATAAAAGATGATGTACATCTTAATCTAACTTGACCAATATATATGTATTAATTATAAAAGCGCGTGGATTTGCATTCAATTCTTATTGCAGTCAATTGAAGACAAATATGGCGACTTTTATCATTTTTCGTACACTGTAATTGCTATTATTATTTTTTATCTATTTTTGGTATTTTCAAATTACGAATTTCATCATAAATGTCTGGACACTTATTGCTAGTTGATTATTGAATATTGAACCTCTATGCAAGAGTTCCTGTCGTTTTACTCTAGACAAACTTCTATGGGAGCATCGTAGTTATTAGTGCAACTGGAGAAGATGGTGCAGCTTTCCCTCTCACAGCTTCTACATGCTTAATCGGAAGGTATATATAATTTTGGCTTCGACGAAATCAACTTCAAATTATTTTCTCTAGCGCTTTTTCGCAGACCTATACCAACATCACTTTCAAGTCATCATTATTGAAATACAATAGATGAGAGAACGTATATCACCTGTACCGCATCTAATGATTCCCATTTTTTCAGATACATTGCCAGTAATGTATACAAATGAGAAAAGTAGTTATCGTGATTTTGAAATTAGATCATTGCTTTTTGTTTTAGGTCGAAGAATTGTGACATAATAATAAATCGGGAAATGATAGCACCCGAACATTGCAAATTGTCGGTAAAGAACAAAAAAAAATCTACATTTTTGATAAAAACACATTGTATACAGTCACACATCAAAAGTTTTTATCGTAGGCTATCTTTCTGATAGCTGAGTCACGGGAGCTACTAATTTTCAATGGAAAATGGATGGATTATTCTGCATTACATTAAAAAGGATGATAAAATGTATTTTTCACTGTAAAAGCAAAACAACCACAGTCACAATTTTTTGTGCCATTTAATTATTTTTGTCTGTATTTGTACCACTAGTTTTACAAATGCTGAATCCTTTAGAATTATAATTTCATTTTGTTATTTCAGCTGCATTATTTTGTGTTTTGTAGGTTTACTTGGATAATTTATGTACGACACACTCGGTACAGATTGACAAGAAAAATGTCCGTGGCTCTACAAGATTATATCATGATGACGTTATTTCCGTTGGAGACCGGTCCTTCCGTTTTCAATACCCTGTTTCGTCATCAAAGGTATTGCATATGTAAACAATGGTTAAAAATGGTATAGTAATGACTTAATCTTCAACTTTCCTTGCAAGGTGAATTTATTTAAGGATTAAAGTCTCTTTCTGGTGGTTCTATCGAAGGATAAAGTTGAGTAGGGTATCGATATTTGGAATGGACCGCGAAGCGGTCCATGAAACAAATATCGATACCCTACTCAACTTTATCCTTCGATAGAACCACCAGAAAGAGACTTTAATCCTTATATTTACAGTCTTAACTATTATTTTCATAGCTCAAAATTTACCCTTAATAGTGTTTATGGCATTTATAAGACTAAAATTGAATTATATCGTTTGGTTCCGACAGGCATTTCGAACAGCCACTTGAAGTGGCGGAAATTCCCGCCAATTTATCAATGAACATACCAATAAAATGAGTTCCGTCTGATGAAGCATATATCTGAGGTTTTCTCGGTATGGAACTATAAATCATTTTATTTATCTGTTGTTAAAAACACCATGGTGCAAAGCAGTTTGGTTTTAATATTTTGCTTCGTATGATTTCACACGCTTACACAATTCATAACGTGGCAGGATATTTAACGTAGTTGTGACGCGGCGTCCGATACAAACCGCCTGTGTCAAGGAGGTGTGACAAACAGAGAGTTTCTTCAATTTCGTGATCACTTGAGTTCTACTTAATCAGTTCACGTTTGAAATTTCTTGAATACACGGATGTTTACATGGTTCCATGTCATTCTTTCCGGATTTTAGAGATTTTTAAATGTATCGGACGTCGTTTCGAGGAACATGTACAAACACAGGTAGGCCCACTACTGTAAACGTTTACTGTACCGCTCTCAAAATGTTAGCTATATTTATATTGTTGTTTTAAACACTTCAATAAATATTAGAGGTATCTATTACAAGTATTGTAAAGCTACAATTGAAGGATTCCGTTTCATTGATATTTCGAAACACCCAAACGTACATTGTGTATGTAAGTCCTACTCTCGCCGATTTACAGAAGATTCTAGATAACGTACAGGACTTGTCTGTCCGCCGAGGTGAACAAAAATGCATTGTCGTGCTAGGTCGTTTTGGTTACACTTATCCAACTCAAATACTGACGTGTTCTGACATATCTTATCCATTCGCGTACAACCAAAGATGTTAAAAATACGAATATAATGTAGATCTAGGCTACATGTTGTAGAGAACAACACAGACTCACAGACACACAACATGTAAACATTGCGACATCATCGGAATGTGCAAAACTGTACATTGTACAACATTGTTTATTTATCATACGCACGGAAGCATTGCTCAAAGAGGTACGGTAGTAACATAAACAATGTAACTTTTCTACATTTGTATTTACACACGTACATGTATATGTGTTCAAACCTATTTTGATACATGTACATGTTCATCGAACGTACGTTCGGTTACTGAAAACACCAAAAGTTTCTGATTTGGACCATCATAAATTCATCCGCGCGGCTCCAAATTGCGCGTGACATACTCAATTTATCGAGAAATAAAGTTGAGTAGCCTTTGGTTGAAATCAACGGGGTTTATACTATCAATTCACCACTGACTGTAAATATTACAGTATGGTATACATTTTATATCAAGTAAAAGCAAGATAAATGTATTGAATTGTAAGATTATTCACACGTTTTGCTGCAAATAGAAATTCAGTGTTATATAAAGAATAACCAGAATGATATTTAATATTTCATCTAGAATATGGAGAAAAGAAGATGCACGCCGCAAAACGACATCGAACATTCGGAAAATGATGTGAGTAATTTGACCATGTTTCCATTCTACGATCCCTTCTGTTTGAATAATTTTGACAATATCCAGTGTCGAAACGATATGATTTTTGTGATTAATCGTGTATATTTCAATCATAATTATTTACATGCAATGACAAAATTTTCAGTTTTCCATGTCAGAAGATGATTCTGATGCGGACCCAGATTACAAGGTGCCCGAGATAAGTTCAGAAAGTGACGATGAGGATGAGGATGAAATAGCACGCTCGGAAATAATTCCGATATATTCAAATAAAACTCATCAAGTGAGTATTAACTGAATTTGATTCAACGGCTATTGATAGGTTTTGAACTAACATGTACTGACACGAAGATGTTATATTTGTTATTTCATCTGTATTTCAACGTAAAGATAAATTGTAATTCGTCATGCACAGCACAAACTTAATCTTAACTTTTGCTTTAATATTTCAATAGATCATGCAAAGACCAATCGAGGAAGACAATGTCGAACCAACATTAATAACAGATCCTGTTGATGGCCAAAGTATGTTCATTTGCTTTGTATAAGTAACCGAGATGATAAGAACTTTACATATTTACAACGAATTCAACATACTCTGGTCAGAGGTTTTTTCATCAGTTCTATTTATTATGTTGCATTAGACAAAATGATATTTACCAAGTGTATTAAATAGGATTGTCAACGTTTAGTTTATCAAACGGTTACAAGGTCAGATGTCTCATAACCTATTGCGAAACTACGTTACCGAATAGCCATGAATTATGTATACATATATAAAATAATGGTAAAACTGTTGACTTCATAAATATGCAGATACCTGTGAGCTACACATTCGCACGTGTTATTTCAAAGGTAGGAGAAAACCTTTATCTCAAACATGGGAAAAACAAAAACCATACATCAGCCAAGAGATAAGACTATTGGGAAGGCTGGTAATGGAGATGGGGGCCACTGAAGGAAATCCCAATGGTTATTTAAAAGACTTTCTGAAGCCCGCCTTCTTTGACAGTACAATCGAAGCCTGTCAAAATCTTTCAGGAATAGAGCAAACCAATGACGCATGTAAATTCAGAACACCATCTGTTGCTTTAAAATGTGGCCCCATCCTGAAGAAATGCTGTGTAGTATTGAAGGGTCAGGCTCTCCGAAACAGTGATGACATAGGGGAAAAGGACGCAGAGCGATTCATGAAGCTGATAGAGGAGGAATGGAAGCATAAGATCACAGCTGTAGCTTTACGATCAGCCAAAGAAACAAAACGAAACCAGCAAGTTCTCCTTCCAACAACAGCAGACCTTGTTAAATTGAAGGACTATTTGGATGCAGAGCTCCATGATGCAACCAAAGTACTAAAGAATTGTGTCAACATGGAAAATTTTCAAAAATTATCATCAGTAATACTCTGTCGGGTGATGATGTTGAATCGTCGCCGAAGTGGAGAAACCAGCAAAATTCTTCTGCAAGACTTTGAAAAGAGGCCTAATTGGCAACTAGGCCATAATACAGAGATCATCAATTCAATGCCGCTAACAGAACAACAGCTTGTGAAACGGTATGCAAATGATACTTTGTTGTATAATATCTTCATTGCATCATAATGGACAAGTCAGTTCTGTTAAGAACAACATGTGCTCATTAGTAATCACTGTTGTAATATGGAATCTTTGAAGTATTTCTATATCAATGGTATTATTTATTTTCTCTAAAATGAATTTTAGAATGACTTAAATGACAGGAAGCTCACGCACTTCAGGATGCATTTTATTCCCCATAAAACGCATTTGCGATGGATATTAATTTGGGCTCTGTCCGTCTGTCTGTTCGTCGGGACTATAACTCCAAAACCGTTAAATTAGCGCCATGAACCTTTACCTGTATACAAATGAACTAATTTTGGGTTTTGCTATTTGAACCTCCATTTTTTTCATATCAATACATATCAATGACCATCCAATGAAATACACATAACTTCTATTTTAAATATTTTCTATTTTATATACATATACTGTATTCCACTGCGTGTGGCATTGATAATAATGTCGATTATTATGTATACAAGGCTTTAATTTTGTAAAAGTTCGTAATTATTGTTACAGACGGGACATGATTGAAATCAGGGGTAAACGTCTCCCTGATAATGACCCCCGATATCAAAGAATCCATCCAAGTCCTTAACCAAAAGCGACATTAAGTAGGAATAAGTGAAACAAATGGTTACCTCTTTCCCAGAGGAAACGGAGACAGCCACATCGAGGGCCATGTAGCCATGCGATCATTTGCATCAAAAGCGGAATTAGAGTATCCGGAAAGGGTTGGATCGACAAACATGCGAAAATACATCGCTACTGTTACACAGGTAGATCTTTCTGTCGACATTTTAAGATTATTTATTGATATTTTGTATTGCAATAATACAATTATTTTTTTCTTATGCCTGTTTAATAGCATCTCGCATATCATTTACATAAATTTTATTTCCTAACGTCAATGATCCCAAATGACCCTTTCGGGATCATGTTAAAGTTCATTGAATAAAATTCATGGTTTTTTTTTTAATCTAGATGATGAACCTAAATGATGGAGAATTGGAATGGCTATCTAACCACCTTGGCCATTCAATAAATGTTCATAGGGAGTATTATCGAAATCAGGAATCTGCCATTGAACTAGGGAAAGTTGCCAAGATGCTGCTGGCAGTAGATGCAGGCAACGCGCTTGCAGATGTCAGGAAAAGAGGTTAGTTCTTCATAGATATTTTAATTCATATTTGCATTTTTATATTCTAACTTCAGATTTAAATTGAATTTTAATATGATATTATAACCTTCTTTATATACAGATGTTGATGTCGCTATTGACGAGAGTGGAAGTGAACAGGAGCTCGAGGATGACGGCATTGGAGAGATGGCAGGTGTGTTGCGAGATGAATTTGGTCCAGTATTTATCCTCCTATTTTTTGCTCTGATTTAAACCTCATCCTCTGCTTAGAAAATTATCAAAATCGAATACATGAATCTTCAATAACAATGTGTTCTCTCTTGTATCAGTTTTAAGAATAATACATGTTGTGGATACATCTTCATAGCAATTCTAACAAAAGATACTGTGTTTATTCTTATAGTTTAGGTTGCAATGGAAGGGGGGCAAGACGTAGGGGAACCAGATGCTCGATTCGACAAAACCCAGATAGATCAGCCAAGAAAAAAGAAAGCTTCCAAAACATCCACAAAAATCGCGTAGACTACAGAAGAAACTGAAGCAATACAGAAACTTTTCAAAAAAAATTACAATCTGCGCCAAGTCCCCAACAAAAAAGAATGCGATCTAGCAAAACAAAAAGAACCTGCCCTATATAGACGAGATTGGAAATCAATCAAATACAAAGTTTATAATGACATTCAAAGACTTAAGAAAACTTAAAACTTAATCTGCAAATGTACATGCACATATTTCGTCTTTGTAAATTACAGAGTTAGCTAACTTGCGGGTAGGTATCGATTGTTACGTCTTTATTTTGTGAGCGCAATTCACGTCGTTTTCTCCGAAATGTATGACTAAATACGCTCGCAAACACATGACGCCACAATCAATACCTACCCGCAAGGGCAGATAACTCTGTAACATACAAATACAGAATTGCCCTATCAAGGTTTTGCTTGAAATTTTATGTCTACTTTGAAAAGAAAAGGAAGTTTTCCCTTTAATTATATTTTACATATTGCATATGTCCTACCTTTGTTATCTTAATACCTTAATATGTTAGTAATCTAAACACATTTGCTAACCAAAATAGGAAATATGGTGGGATATTTCATCAAAATAAAATCAGATTATGTTGATTTCCTAAGAAATTAGTTATAATTTCAAACAATGTTTGAAACAATGTTTTCAAACTTGATATATATGTATATATTTTTTTCATATTTTACTGTTTTTTATATTTCATGACCGATGAAATTTTTATTTTCATTGATTTATTTTCGAGCCAATTTCACCGACACAATGTGATTTATAATATGACCGATTCATTAAGGGAATTATTTTCGAATATAAATGTGTAAACATTTGAATGTTATATTGATAGATTATTTTTCTTTGATTCATACCGTTCACTTAATCCAAATAAAGAAACCGAGCATATGCATTTTGCTTGTCTAAATGCAACAATTTTCCCCTTAAATCTAGCTTTGTTTCCAGACAGATTAGGTTTATTGATTGTAGAAACTCTTATTTGAATACTGTGTTTTGATACTTGACTTTATATTTTCATAATAATTATTGGTAAAAGGTAACAACAATTGTTGTTGTGAATGTCAAAACTATTCTTTGAAGTTCAGACTAATTGATATGTCTATATTTATCATTTCATGAATGAAGTGTGTGTGATATATTCACTGTCTTTGTGGACACGGTGTCCACAACTCAAAAGTGGTGTCCACAATTACGGGTATCGTAACTTTCCAAAATTTGCATTTAACAAAAAATCTAAGGAATGTTTATATAAAAGAAATAGACATGAGAACATTTGCATACAATACAACTTAAATTCATAACCGTAAGACAGTGTCCATAACGCTGGTCCACAGATGGTGGTTCACAACTATAGTTACCCGAGTGTGTGTGTGTGTGTGTGCGTGCGTGCGTGCGTGCGCGCGTGCGTGTGTGCGTGCGTGCGTATGTGCGTGCGTGCGTGCGTGCGCGTGTGCGTGCGTGTGCGTGTGTGTGTGTGTGTTTTTTTAAAGTTTTTTAATGTAAAACTAAGGGGGAATCATTCATGGTTTTTTTTTTGGCATTTTTTTTACAAAATTTAGCTGTCGAAAGAACATTTAAACTAATAATGAATGTTTATGATATCAGGTTGCTTCTTGTAGAAATTGTAATTAAATCGACATAAAACAACGCCTTAAAAACACATAAAGATAATGAAAAGTCCTTCTTGGTTTGTCATTAAGATGTAAACTAAATGCACACTCTGTAAAAAACTATAAGTATCACTAAAATGTCACGTACCCTTCTTCAGACATGATAACTAGAGCATTTTTACAGAGATTCTTTGTGTACCAGTTCTTTACATTGACAACTTGGAGTTAAGTGAATTGTATTTCTACCTGATTAGCTTTCCTGTTCTGTACTCTGTTGGATTGGATGACCTTTGTAACGTACCGGCGGGGGTTGTTACCAAGATATACTTGGGTCCCTATTATGAATTACCAACTATACTACAGCAGCCAATATATACAAATAAAGATGGTTAATACCAGTAACCCTTTCCCAAAGCTCTATGTACAACACATGAAATAATGACAGAGTACCTCTCTGAACTACAATACACTAGCTGAAGGAAGACAATCCCTATACACAATCGGAGCGCAACACACCCAGTGCTGATGAATACGTACACAAAACAAACCACCGGACAGCAGCAACTATACACTACAGCAGCCGCCTGTCGCCAAACGTATACTCCGACACAAACTGAGATCACAGATCACTGTGACTGAAGCTCAGACCTTGCTGTTTTTGCGATCATGTCGCCGCCAACACTAGCTGTAGTGTAACCAGGCCTACTCATTACCTGTCTATGTCGTGAGTGTTCACGACTACTAACTAGTGGTCGTGAGACGATGTCGTGAGTAACTTGCAACCTATATGAATCAACACCACAATACGGCTGCCTGCCGCCAAAGCTTATGTACAAGACACTGACACATGTACGGATCAAACGTAACTACCGACTACCGTGGTACGACTATCCACCACCGAGCTAAAGCTCGGGCCTGCTGGTTGTTACACCAACCAGGTACCTCAAGACCTATATGTCATGAGCACTCGATCACGACTAGTAGTCGTTAGTCGTGATACTATGTCGCGAGCACCTCGCGACCGATAGTCGACACCACAAACTACACACTAGCCACAGCTGAGAACTATGCTAGGAATGATCCGCTGGGTATGACACTGACAAGGCAAGGCTTTTTCAGCCACATCTGTCTCTCAGTGCCGATATCTACTGGAGTGTGTGACTCGATGTTAACTGGTCGACGACAAGAACAAAGAGTAAGCATTTTCTCAGCTCGATTCCTTTTATAGTGCTGGAGAAAGGAGCGCCCCTAGCGGCAAACAAAGAAACTATAATCACACAGAGTCATTGAAACGCTTCCAAGATATACTTCAACACTAAAGCGTCTGCCTAACATTTACAATAATACAACACATACGTTACACATGTGACACAGCGGTAAGGCCTATTTTCGCCACACCTTTGCTTGTAACTTATATATGCCACCCCCTATCCTATCGCATATTTTCTCTTATATAAAAAACATGTTGGATGCCAGTGGTAACAGCTCATTTACATATAATGGAATGTATCATCAAACGTACATATGTATACCTTACGTCTTCGGGAGGGAGGTAACTCGTACA
Organism: Argopecten irradians; assembly: GCF_041381155.1. NCBI lineage: Eukaryota > Metazoa > Mollusca > Bivalvia > Pectinida > Pectinidae > Argopecten > Argopecten irradians. Next base: position 41,997,454 of record NC_091142.1, read on the forward strand.
GAAAGGTTTCGTTTTCATATAAGAAAAAAAGCTATTGTGTGTGTGTTTGTGTTTTTTTATTTTTTTTTTAAATGTAAAATTAAGGGGGAATCACAGGTTGCTTTTTGTAGAAATTGTAATTAAATCGACATAAAAACAACGCCTTAAAAACACATAACATTAATGAAAAGCCCTTCTTGGTTTGTCAGTAAGAGGTAAACTAAACTAGAGGTAAACTATAAGTATCACTAAAATGTCATGTATCCTTCTTCAGACATAGTCGAGCAAAAAACAACCAACAGTCTAAATGCGTTCATTGGCCTTCCGAAAATCCCTACGTAACGAAACGACGGTCAGGTCTGCTTACATTGTCCAGACTTGACCATTAAAATTATTGAAAAGCCCCGTGTAATTTAGCTCAGTTCTAATTAAATTCGCCTAACTATCTGAAAGCGAGGCTGTGTGAAAATGGTAACATGTACATAACAAGGCGGGGAGAAAATTTAAGGATACCTATAATATAACTTGATTTCTTCGTATTCGGATCGATTATGATTAGAAATTTTATTTTTCTATTGTACAAGAAATTATTCTGGATATCTTAACACTATTTTTACCGACTTTCGCCTTCATTTACCCGACTATTCACTTTAGGCGGTGCATAAAAGTAGTGAGATTTTGAAACGGAAACATCTAGCTGAAAGTGTAGACAATTTTCTACACGTACGACAAATAACCACATATATAGATGAAATCATGAAAATCGCAAGACTAAAACTAAAAAACATGAAATATATTGTAAAATGTCAGTCAAGTGTTTCAATAATCTTTGCATATGTGACTTCTTTCATATGTCTGTTTAGTAGTTTGTTCATATTTTTGTTTCTGTCTCCACGTGTAAAATATTCCGTCTTTGTCTCTATGTGTAAAATATTCTGTCTTTGTCTCTATGTGTAAAATATTCCGTCTTTGTCTCTACGTGTAAAATATTCCGTCTTTGTCTCTAGACTACGTGTAAAATTCCGTCTTTGTCTCTATGTGTAAAATATTCCGTCTTTGTCTCTACATGTAAAATATTCCGTCTTTGTCTCCACGTGTAAAATATTCCGTCTTTGTCTCTACGTGTAGAATATTCCGTCTTTGTCTCTATGTGTAAAATATTCCGTCTTTGTCTCTATGTGTAAAATATTCCGTCTTTGTCTCTAGACTACGTGTAAAATTCCGTCTTTGTCTCTATGTGTAAAATATTCCGTCTTTGTCTCTACGTGTAGAATATTTCGTCTTTGTCTCTATGTGTAAAATATTCTGTCTTTGTCTCTATGTGTAAAATATTCCGTCTTTGTCTCTACGTGTAAAATATTCCGTCTTTGTCTCTAGACTACGTGTAAAATTCCGTCTTTGTCTCTATGTGTAAAATATTCCGTCTTTGTCTCTACGTGTAAAATATTCCGTCTTTGTCTCTACGTGTAAAATATTCCGTCTTTGTCTCTACGTGTAGAATATTCCGTCTTTGTCTCTATGTGTAAAATATTCCGTCTTTGTCTCTATGTGTAAAATATTCCGTCTTTGTCTCTATGTGTAAAATATTCTGTCTTTGTCTCTATGTGTAAAATATTCCGTCTTTGTCTCTATGTGTAAAATATTCTGTCTTTGTCTCTATGTGTAAAATATTCTGTCTTTGTCTCTATGTGTAAAATATTTCGTCTTTGTCTCTATGTGTAAAATATTCCGTCTTTGTCTCTACGTGTAAAATATTCCGTCTTTGTCTCTACGTGTAGAATATTCCGTCTTTGTCTCTATGTCTAAAATATTCCGTCTTTGTCTCTACGTGTAAAATATTCCGTCTTTGTCTCTATGTGTAAAATATTCCGTCTTTGTCTCTACGTGTAGAAAATTCCGTCTTTGTCTCTATGTGTAAAATATTTCGTCTTTGTCTCTACGTGTAAAATATTTCGTCTTTGTCTCTATGTGTAAAATATTCCGTCTTTGTCTCTATGTGTAAAATATTCCGTCTTTGTCTCTATGTGTAAAATATTCCGTCTTTGTCTCTACGTGTAGAAAATTCCGTCTTTGTCTCTATGTGTAAAATATTCTGTCTTTGTCTCTATGTGTAAAATATTCTGTCTTTGTCTCTACGTGTAAAATATTCTGTCTTTGTCTCTATGTGTAAAATATTCCGTCTTTGTCTCTATGTGTAAAATATTTCGTCTTTGTCTCTTTGTGTAAAATATTCCGTCTTTGTCTCTTTGTGTAAAATATTCCGTCTTTGTCTCTATGTGTAAAATATTCCGTCTTTGTCTCTATGTGTAAAATATTCTGTCTTTGTCTCTATGTGTAAAATATTCTGTCTTTGTCTCTACGTGTAGAAAATTCCGTCTTTGTCTCTATGTGTAAAATATTCTGTCTTTGTCTCTATGTGTAAAATATTCTGTCTTTGTCTCTACGTGTAGAAAATTCCGTATTTGTCTCTATGTGTAAAATATTCTGTCTTTGTCTCTATGTGTAAAATATTCTGTCTTTGTCTCTACGTGTAAAATATTCTGTCTTTGTCTCTATGTGTAAAATATTCCGTCTTTGTCTCTATGTGTAAAATATTTCGTCTTTGTCTCTTTGTGTAAAATATTCCGTCTTTGTCTCTATGTGTAAAATATTCCGTCTTTGTCTCTAGACTACGTGTAAAATATTCCGTCTTTGTCTCTATGTGTAAAATATTCCGTCTTTGTCTCTTTGTGTAAAATATTCCGTCTTTGTCTCTATGTGTAAAATATTCCGTCTTTGTCTCTATGTGTAAAATATTCCGTCTTTGTCTCTACGTGTAGAATATTCCGTCTTTGTCTCTACGTGTAGAATATTCCGTCTGTACATATACATATTACATAGTTACTTCCCTTGCGGGTTGGTATCCATAGTTATAATTTTTCAAACAGTAGTTATTTGTCTCGTACCAGTCTGCCTGCTTCCGACACTCATATCATCATACACTATATCATCATAACTAGTCGGGTGTGGATACTAGAAACATTACAGACCGATCAAGGTTTCATCATAATCACCAAAACACAATCGTTCTGAAACAAAGGGATGTAAAATGATATTAAGGAAAGGTGTGCCTATAAAGTCTGTGTAGTGAGAAGGGGTGACGATATTTATCCAATTCATTGCGATATGTTATAACAGTTGCAAAGCAGTATGCACAGAAAAACATCTATTGACACACAGGTAACTTGATGAATACAAAAAAAGCAATTTATCTTCTCAACTAGGTGTTAATATAATCACCCGCACGACACAAAGTTCATACATACAAGCGTGAATTAAAAACTACACTATATATGCTTATGATGGTTTTTTCACCGAGAACAATTAAGCAAGTTTGATACATGTATGTTTATGCAGTAACGCGTTTAATCAATGACATCACATTTCCATATAGTCAACGGCGTCATTGGGATCCAGAGATATCACAGACAAAGGCAGACACCTCAACTTGTGAAGGCCCCAACACAGCGATGGCAAGGTAATTTGTAAAACTCATTTTTGAGTTAATTAGGAATGTAAATTGTTTTACATTCAGCATTTTGATATTTCACTCACTTCGGATTTCATTTTCTCCCATAGCTGGCCATGTAAGATAGAGTTGTCCCATTAAAGACAGCTATGCAGTATTGCCAACCTCTGATGAAGTCAAATCGGGTGATCACCCTTGAAAAAAACGGGTGAAAGGGTCAAAACAAGTGTCATGTGTGAAACAACATTTTAGTGTATTTTTTAACACTTTTTAAAAGCCTTAAATATGCATATATTTATTATTTTCATATTGTAATTCAATAACATTTACGATATATTTATGTAATTATATAATTTAAATCTGATAATTAATAAAAATATTGTATTAAAAAATCTTTAAAATAATATTTCATAAAATCCGGATTTTTTGTTGTCCGGTTTCATTATCATCTTTGACTAAACAAAATGACGGCCATTATGATTGGTTTGCCTGCCTACTGAAAAAGGATACTGTTCAACTTCACGTTTACTGTTTTATTCATGTGAGTAAATCTTTGTCTGAGATCACAAGTGTTTGTGCTTTTGAAGAATTTTGAAGAGATAATTTCTGATTTTGAACAGTATTAATTGGCAATGTCTGATTTTGCTATCTGGCTCTGGCTAAAAACGATCATGGACATCGTGAAGCATGACTGAATAGAGTAATTGCTACAATTTCACACCTTTATTAAAGTTTGTGTAAACACGAACATAGCTACCTGCTTTATACAAGGACCTCATATGAGACTAAGCCCAGAGATGTAATCAAAATTGCGCTAATGGCTTATCTGACGATTTTTTTGTGAACTTTTTAACACTTTGGTCCAAGTGATGAAAATCGGATTATTTGATGACCCACCGGGTCAATCGGGTTATACATTCTAAAATGTCTAAAACACGGGTCAACCCGGGGAAATCGGATGAGTTGGCAATACTGAATATGGTATCAGGTCTAAATAAAGTCTGTTATGATTTCGTATAAATAGTATGTATGATTTACCACTTCTAAATACAATGAACATACAGATATATATACATATATGATAGCCCTTGTTAGTAACAGTTATATTTCGTCGAGTGGGATGAAACTTTTATATTTGTCACGAGTGCGAAGCATATCACGAAATGAAATATAACTCTTATTTGTCGAGAAACAAGGTATATTCTATTTATTGCATATTTTATGTCTCTATTGTAGGTCTTAATTAGGCCAATTGATAATTGAACATGCATTTAAACTAACCGTTATTTTCCATCTTGCTAATTTAGTTCCACCCATTGGACGTACATTTTGAGGAAAATAACATAACATAATCTATTATTCTACCTCACCGATGAGTCACAGTCGCTGATTGGTTGAGAGGCGCCACGTGTGAGGGCGACAAAACATCGTGCATCCCGCTGAACGTCATGTTCAAAAATCATGTTTCCCCCATGCGGAGCCCCTCGTACGATTAGCAAGAGTTATCGTTCGAGGTATTCCGATAACAAATAAAAGGGATGGCAGACGACGCTCCCGTCCGAGGAAATGTATTCATATTCTTATGATAAAGGATACAGATAACACAATTAAACTCCATGTAATGTTTATATGAAGTAACATGCTAAGGAGTTGATTTGGGCTGAAAGATAAGGTAGGTCTAACGTCTGATTTAGCGTTAGCCCAACACAGCAACAGTGTTTTGGGCAAACAACTTAAAGTCTTGCCATTACGTTAGACTTGTATTCTAGCGCGAGAAAAACTTTATTTGTTCGGTATAATAAACAATTTATTGCCCTGAAGGTAGGGAGACATGACGCTTAGTTTACCCGCGGCAAGTCATATTTCCCTCGGGCTACGCCCTCAGGAAATATGACATGCCTTGGGTAAACAAAGCGTCATGTCTCCCTACCGTCAGGGCAATAAATGTATAATGCAACACATGTATGCTTAAACAATAAAAAAGCGAAAAATAATAATATTGAAAATGCACTTAATATTTTTTTTTTTTTTGATTTGATAATTAAAAAGGGGTTGTCCCGCCAAAAGGATATTTTCAGTGTAGATGCTATGTTCTAATTTGTCGATATTGAGGTGAAATAGAAATTCGATATTACCACTCGGATAAACAATACCATATCTATTTTCACCATAAGTTCTAAAATTTCACCCTTAAACTATAATAAATCTATATTTTCTATGGAATTCATACAGCTTAAATGATCCACACAAAACTATAGCTACTGTTGTAGCAGAAAAGATATATCCTTCAGAAGGTCACAAAGGGGAGGAAAACCAAATCAGGACCGACCGACTGACACATGTCAGATGTAAGTAGGGGATGTTATTCTAGCTGTAGACATCAAGTTGTTACTTTGTCTCAAGCATTTAATCACATTTGAATCTATTGTTGCCAACTTAATTCGACCTGTATTTTGTAATGCTATAGTCAGAAAGGTGGTCGGTATCCGGCGGAAGGGTGTAAACGGGAGTACGCCGCTGGTTTTGGCCAAGTGGTTGCAATGAAACGGTTGAAAGTATGTTAAGTGTCGTGTGAGAATACATTTCGCGTAATTTTATGGAAAATCGCAAAAACTCAATCGCCAGAAAAAGATGTCAATCTCAGGTACAATAAAATATGAAATGTATACATATCACTCGAAAATAAATATGTTGCGTAACAGTATAATATTTAAACATGGAACTGTTTATCTACTCTAATCGTTATCTTACAGTATACTATTTATACATGGAACTGTTTATCTACTCTGATCGTTATCTAACAGTATAATATATTTATACATGGAACCGTTTATCTACTCTGATCGTTATCTAACAGTATAATATATTTATACATGGAACTGTTTATCTACTCTGATCGTTATCTAACAGTATAATATATTTATACATGGAACTGTTTAACTCTGATCGTTATCTTACAGTATAATATATTTATACATGGAACTGTTTATCTACTCTGATCGTTATCTTACAGTATAATATATTTATTCATGGAACTGTTTATCTACTCTGATCGTCATCTTACAGTATGGTATTTTTACATGGAACTGTTTATCTGGTCTGATCGTTATCTTACAGTATAATATTTATACATGGAACTGTTTATCGACTTTGATCGTTATCTTACAGAATAATATTGATAAATGGAACTGTTTATCTACTCTGATCGTTATCTTACAGTATGATATTTATACATGGAACTGTTTATCTACTCTGATCGTTATCTTACAGTATAATATTTATACATGGAACTGTTTATCTACTCTGATCGTTATCTTACAGTATAATATTTATACATGGAACTGTTTATCTGCTCTGATCGTTATCTTACAGTATAATATTTATACATGGAACTGTTTATCTGGTCTGATCGTAATCTTACAATATAATATATTTATACATGGAACTGTTTATCTACTCTGATCGTTATCTTTCAGTATAATATTTATACATGGAACTGTTTATCTATTCTGATCGTTATCTTACAGTATAACATTTATACATGGAACTGTTTATCTGCTCTGATCGTTATCTTACAGTATAATATATTTACACATGGAACTGTTTATCTACTCTGATCGTTATCTTACAATATAATATTTATACATGGAACTATTTATCTACTCTGATCGTTATCTTACAGTATAATATTTATACATGGAACTGTTTATCTACTCTGATCGTTATCTTACAGTATAATATATTTATACATGGAACTGTTGATATGTTCTGTTTATACACTTTATTTTCTATATACAGTTACTTTCCAACTATGAAAATGAACAGCAGATATAGAGGTGAGAAGGACGATATGTACAACATACATGGACATGCTGGAGATCTGTGTCGGGAAGCCATATTAGACAATTTGAGTAAGTCATCATGTACTGTTCAATACGTCATCTAATATATTTTGGCGAATGTCATTACAAACAAAATATATGAAATGAATTCTTATAATATTCTAAACACTCGAGGTGCATATAAAGTCGCTTCGACCTAAGTAAGAATGTGTATTATACTTAAAGGTCAGTAACGCGGGATTGTTTACCCATGCTTGCAGCTAGATTGAATTGTTGTTTTAAGACAGGCCAAACAAAGTGACCGAAACAACAGTAAATTGTATCTATATGGTAACGACCGCGTGGGATGTTCGGAAGGAATGACAACCAAATCTAGTCGGAGAATCAAAACATTTATATTTTGGTAAACCTGCATCAGGCACCGGTGAGGCTATAAGTAAATTTTAGTAAATTTTGACAGTTTTTGATGAGCTACTTTTGGAGCAAGTATTGTTTCAACAATACGGGTATCAGTCTCTTACCCAACCATTATAAATAGAGGGTTGCACTAGGCCCCAGTCAGAATGAAACCATACGGAGACGATTATTACGATTATTGTCGAACGGAAGTCGGAAAGTTCATGACCCGTTCTCGGAAGAGATCGGACAGACGTTACGTAGTTACGGTAGTCACATGGTGTTCTCGGGAATGACGTTACAATGTTACCATTCAATAAAGCCATTTCATAAACAATATTGTTTATTACAAACGAAAACAGTGCGTAAAATCAGTACCAATTGTCACTTTTTCGTATTGATTTGAACACGATAATCGATGAAAACAACTTTCAAATCTCCCAAATCTTCTGTAAAAGTTCAAATCGGAACGTAAATCTGAGACGTCACGGTAACATCCCAATATAAAATGTCGCTTGTGTAGTCGCTTATGCGCTTCAAAATTGATTGATTTCAACATTTCCCCTCGCATTCAATTCGCCGCTTCAATTATATCATTTACATGTCAGGTTTGATAACGAAGTACGCGATAAAAGATTAATACTTTTTTTTAATAAACTGGTTGTTTTTCGCACTAATTATTACGGCGCCTTGATACTTGAGTGACCTACTTTAATTTGTTTTCTAGTGATACGGGCCGAACATGAACTGATCGATTAATTGATGATCTGGCAGAAAACTCCAAACGGGAAGAACCAAATGCAAATGTTAGTCACGAGATAAATAAAATCTATCATTCGTTTCTCTTCATATTAGATTTATGATACTCGTATCGAATTTTTCATTAGTTGCTCACCAAAGGCTCGCTAAAATGAAAATTCTAAACTCGTATCATAAATCAGATATGAAGATTAACTTATTACAAATTTTCTATTTAAAAACCTGTATTTGTATATGTAAATAATCCGTAAATTACAGGTAATTAAGAACATTGAGTATCTAATGATAAAATGCTATAAAATAGTATTTATGTTCTATAAAGGGATGATAATCCTGGCAAGACCAAGCCATCCCCCAGTACAGCCAGTAAACATAGCAGATTTTGGTACAGCGGACGGAAAAGCCTCCCTGTCTCTCATCAAGGATATGATTGGTAAACAATTGAATCAGTATATTTTTATCTTTATTTATAATCTATAGTGTGATGTTTGGAACTGTTATTCCAGATCTATGTTAAATGTTAACGTCATTGTATAGTCGACTGTTTTTCGTGATATTCTTGACGTCCCCTCTTGAGAAAACCGTTAATTTGTTTTCTATTATTTCCCTTTCAGATGTCGTAAAAACACATCTTGGGGAGCAGCATCCAATCGCTGTATACTATAATGATCATCCACAGAATGACTTTAATCTTCTCAGCAAGGTTATACAAGGTCAGTGTATGTCACAGTTACTACTCAGCAAGGTTATACAAGGTCAGTGTATGTCACAGTTTCTACTCAGCAAGGTCATACAAGGTCATCGTATGTCACAGTTTCTACTCAGCAAGGTCATACAAGGTCAGCGTATGTCACAGTTACTACTCAGCAAGGTTACAGCTGTATACAAGGTCAGTGTATGTCACAGTTACTACTCAACAAGGTCATGCAAGGTCAGCGTATGTCACAGTTACTACTCAGCAAGGTCATACAAGGTCAGCGTATGTCACAGTTACTACTTGTATGATGTCATATTTCCCCAGATATCATTAGTTTAAGATATCTCTTAAAATGCAACCAGTATTCTTACGGAAAAAGATGCCCAAAGAAATCTTAAGGTAAAGAGACTTTTGTAGTATGTCCTTACGTTATGAATAATCTACAGTTTAGAAGTTCCATTCCAGATCATTGGTTGAACTCGTACTATTTGTCCTACTTGTGATGTTTCTTTTGCACATTGGAATTCCAAACATTGATGATTTCCAAATCACGATGAACCTTCTTAAATGTAAAATACTCTTTTTAGTATCGTTTGATTTCACAAGTATTATTTAAGGATTAAAGTCTCTTTCTGGTGGTTCTATCGAAGGATAAAGTTGAGTAGGGTATCGATATTTGGAATGGACCGCGAAGCGGTCCATGAAACAAATATCGATACCCTACTCAACTTTATCCTTCAATAGAACCACCAGAAAGAGACTTTAATCCTTATATTTACAGTCTGAACTATTATTTTCATAGCTCAAAATTTATCCTTAGTAGTGTTTATAGCATTTATAAGACTAAAATTGAATTATATCGTTTGGTTCCGACAGGCATTTGGAACAGCCACTTGAAGTGGCGGAAATTCCCGCCAATTTATCAATGAACATACCAATAAAATGAGTTCCGTCTGATGAAGCATATATCTGGGGTTTTCCCGGTATGGAACTATAAATCATTTTATTTATCTGTTGTTAAAAACATCATGGTGCAAAGCAGTTTGGTTTTAATCTTTTGCTTCGTATGATTTCACACGCTTACACAATTCATAACGTGGCAGGATATTTAACGTAGTTGTGACGCGGTGTCCGATTCAAACCGCCTGTGTCAAGGAGGTGTGACAAACAGAGAGTTTCTTCAATTTTGTGATCACTTGAGTTCTACTTAATCAGTTCACGTTTGAAATTTCTTGAATACACGGATGTTTACATAGTTTCATGTCATTATTTCTGGATTTTGGAGATTTTCAAATGTATCGGACGTCGTTTCGAGGAACATGTACAAACACAGGTAGGCCCACTACTGTAAACGTTTACTGTACCGCTCTCAAAATGTTAACTATATTCATATTGTTGTTTCAAACACTTCAATAAATATTAGAGGTATCTATTACAAGTATTGTAAAGCTACAATTGTAGGATTCCGTTTCATTGATATTTCGAAACACCCAAACGTACCTACTCTCGCCGATTCACAGTAGATTCTAGATAACGTACAGGACTTGTCTGTCCGCCGAGGTGAACAAAAAAATGCTTTGTCGTGCTAGGTCGTTTTGGTTAAACTTATCCACCTCAAATACTTATGTTGTTCTGACATATCTTATCCATTCGCGTACAACCAAAGATGTTAAAAATACGAATAGAATGAAGATCTAGGCTACATGTGGTAGAGAACAACACAGACTCACCGACACACAACATGTAAACATTGCGACGTCATCGGAATGTGCAAAACTGTACATTGTACAACATTGTTTATTTATCATACGCACGGAAGCATTGGTCAAAGAGGTACGTAGTAACATAAACAATGTAACTTTTCTACATTTGTATTTACACACGTACATGTATATGTGTTAAAACCTATTTTGATACATGTACATGTTCATCGAACGTACGTTCGGTTACTGAAAACACCAAAAGTTTCTGATTTGGCCCATCATAAATTCATCCGCGCGGCTCCAAATTGCGCGTGACATACTCAATCTATCGAGAAATAAAGTCGAGTAGCCTTTGGTTGAAATCAACAGGGTTTATACTATCAATTCACCACTGACTGTAAATATTTAAAGATTAATTTGAATAGATATTTTATGTTATAAATATATAAAACAAAAATCTGGGCGATTTATGATGAGAGTACACTCATATTTTTGTTTTATATCTCCATAACATAAAAATATATTCAAATAAATTTTTTAATTCAATTTACTAAAGATAATCTCTTCAGTATTCAAAATTTATGTAGGGACTCTTTTGTCTATGAAATCATCACGCCGTCATCTCAGCCAATCAGAAGCGACGTTACAAACGGCGACGCCATTTTATCCTTTATTGTCTGATAAAATAATATTTTAAGCCAATGAAAATGCTCGTAACAAGCAAAATTGAATTATATGTACATGTGCTATGAAACTAGATGGTATCTGAACAGGATCGATATTGTAATCATCCAAAGCCTATAATATTCATTGATATGGTATAATGTTCTCTGAAATATACACATGTAACAGTGGCGATGATAAATACTCCCAAAACACATCAGTAAATGAAAACAATTAAACCAAAAGTCGTTATTGTTGGTATTTATACATGTACCTCGATGTAATTGCTTACATGAAAAACAACTATAAATCAAGACAGATAATGTTTTATCCTTACGAGGAGTATAGATAAGATGTCTCTGTCTTACGCTCAAGATTGGAAAAAACTCCTGTTTATCAACTTGGATATATTTCTTAGCTTTTTTGAGATATGACAAAAATTCAGAGCGTATTCTAAATACACCGCAAAATTATTCCTTTAAATTTAATCTCATCCGATGAAGTTTGATGTATTTTAAGTTATGAGAAATAACATATTTTAAGCCATATAGAATGCTCATTATAGGCAAAATTGAACTCTGAATTGTTTTTAGTATTTAATCCTAAAGAGATTCTACATTCTTCATTGGCAATTTATAGGAAATTAGATTCCATTGTTGTCTGATTTCCTATTAAGGTACTGACAAGGAGCCTGGACTTGTCATCGGTAATGTGTATGATTTGATATTAAGGTACTGACCAGGTGTCTGGACTTGTCGCCAATAATTAGTATGATTTGATATTAAGGTACTGACCAGGTGTCTGGACCTGTCACCAGTAATGTGTATGATTTGATATTAAGGTACTGACCAGGTGTCTGGACTTGTCACCAGTAATGTGTATGATTTGATATTAAGGTACTGACCAGGTGTCTGGACTTGTCACCAGTAATGTGTATGATTTGATATTAAGGTACTGACCAGGTGTCTGGACTTGTCACTAGTAATGTGTATGATTTGATATTAAGGTACTGACCAGGTGCCTGGACTTGTCACCAGTAATGTGTATGATTTGATATTAAGGTACTGACCAGGTGCCTGGACTTAATGTCACCAGTAATGTGTATGATTTGAAATTAAGGTACTGACCAGGAGTCTGGACTTAATGTCACCAGTAAGGTGTATGATTTAATATTAAGGTACTGACCAGGTGTCTGGAATTTTCACCAGTAATGCATATTCGATTTGATATTAAGTTACTGACAAGGAGCCCGCACTTGTCACCGGTAATTTGTACCCAATTATGATACCGAGGACGATGTATGAACAGTGTCTGCCTGATAACTCTGTAGACTTGGCCATTTCTACTGTAGCGATACATTTTCTATCTAAACAGTAAGTATATGTAAACATCTTCGTATATCGAATCAAATATTACATGTCCACTTGGACTTTTGAACTTGTCTTAACGGCCATATTAGATAAATGGTCACAAGCCTAGAGCGGTAAACTGTTATCCGAATGAAAAACATTTGATTGGCAATACATGGTAATACATGGATTAAGCAGTTTCCTGTCTTACGCGGCCAGTTATCACCTACTAGTAAATTATGTCGTATTAAAGATATTGTTCTGAAAACAGCGACCAGTTTATGATCACGTGGCTATATATGCGTTCCGTTTTAGAAAGACACGTTTTTATACTATAAGTATTACAATCATGTGAACATACCACACATGGATGCAAATTGTCAGTGTCTTCATTATAACACCTGTTGCTTGTTTCTGGTAGACTCATACCCTGAAGTAAGATATTGCCGTTATAACACACGTCCGTCTAATGCGACAATTTATAGATTTTGGGGATGACGTTTTGTTATTAGATTTAGTCATTTATAGACGTTAGGTTTGGTGGTTAAGGACAACTGACCAGCTCCTATGATATCGATTTATCTTAGACTTAAGAACAATTGACCAGCTCCTATGACATCGATTATTCTTAGACTTAAGGACAACTTACCAGCTCCTATGAAATCGATTTATCTTAGACTTAAGGACAACTGACCAGCTCCTATGACATCGATTTATCTTAGACTTAAGGACAATTGACCAGCTCCTATGACATCGATATATCTTAGACTTAAGGACAACTTACCAGCTCCTATGACATCGATTTATGTTAGACTTAAGGACAACTGACCAACACCTATGATATCGATTTATCTTAGACTTAAGGACAATTGACCAGCTCCTATGACATCGATTTATCTTAGACTTAAGGACAACTTACCAGCTCCTATGACTCCGATTTATCTTAGACTTAAGGACAACTGACCAGCTTCTATGACATCGATTTATCTTAGACTTAAGGACAATTGACCAGCTCCTATGACATCGATATATCTTAGACTTAAGGACAATTGACCAGCTCCTATGACATCGATTTATGTTAGACTTAAGGACAACTGACCAACACCTATGACATCGATTTATCTTAGACTTAAGGACAACTGACCAGCACCTATGACATCGATTTGTCTTAGACTTAAGGACAACTGACCAACACAAATGACATCGATTTATCTTAGACTTAAGGACAATTGACCAGCACCGATGATCGATTTATCTTAGACTTAAGGACAATTGACCAGCTCCTATGACATCGATTTATCTTAGACTTAAGGACAATTGACCAGCACCTATGACATCGATTTATCTTAGACTTAAGGACAACTGACCAGCACCTATGACATCGATTTATCTTAGACTTAAGGACAATTGACCAGCTCCTATGACATCGATTTATCTTAGACTTAAGGACAACTGACCAGCACCTATGACATCGATATATCTTTGACTTAAGGACAATTGACCAGCACCTATGACATCGATTTTTCTTAGACTTAAGGACAACTGACCAGCTCCTATGACATCGATTTATCTTAGACTTAAGGACAATTGACCAGCTCATATGACATCAATTTATCTTAGACTTAATGACAACTGACCAACATCTATGACATCGATTTATCTTAGACTTAAGGACAACTGACCAGCACCTATGACATCGATTTATCTTAGACTTATGGACAACTAACCAACACCAATGACATCGATTTATGTTAGACTTAAGGACAATTGACCAGCACCTATGACATCGATTTATCTTAGACTTAAGGACAATTGACCAGCACCTATGACATCGATTTATCTTAGACTTAAGGACAATTGACCAGCACCTATGGCATCGATTTATCTTAGACTTAAGGACAACTGACCAGCTCCTTTGACATCGATTTATCTTAGACTTAAGGACAATTGACCAGCACCTATGACATCGATTTATCTTAGACTTAAGGACAATTGACCAGCACCTATGACATCGATTTATCTTAGACTTAAGGACAATTGACCAGCACCTAGGACATCGATTTATCTTAGACTTAAGGACAATTGACCAGCACCTATGACATCGATTTATCTTAGACTTAAGGACAATTGACCAGCACCTAAGACATCGATTTATCTTAGACTTAAGGACAATTGACCAGCTCCTATGACATCGATTTATCTTAGACTTAAGGACAATTGACCAGCACCTATGACATCGATTTATCTTAGACTTCAGGACAATTAACCAGCACCTATGACATCGATTTATCTTAGACTTAAGGACAATTGACCAGCACTTTTGACATCGATTTATCTTAGACTTAAGGACAACTGAACAGCACCTAGGACATCGATTTATCTTAGACTTAAGGACAACTGACCAGCTCCTATGACATCGATTTATCGTAGACTTTAGGACAATTGACCAGCACCTATGATCGATTTATCTTAGACTTAAGGACAATTGACCAGCACCTATGACATCGATTTATCTAAGACTTAAGGACAATTGACCAGCTCCTATGACATCGATTTATCTAAGACTTAAGGACAATTGACCAGCACCTATGACATCGATTTATCTTAGACTTAAGGACAATTGACCAGCACTTTTGACACCGATTTATCTTAGACTTAAGGACAATTGACCAGCACTTTTGACATCGATTTATCTTAGACTTAAGGACAATTGACCAGCACTTTTGACATCGATTTATCTTAGACTTAAGGACAATTGACCAGCACTTTTGACATCGATTTATCTTAGACTTAAGGACAACTGACCAGCTCCTATGACATCGATTTATCGTAGACTTTAGGACAATTGACCAGCACCTATGATCGATTTATCTTAGACTTAAGGACAATTGACCAGCACCTATGACATCGATTTATCTAAGACTTAAGGACAACTGACCAACATCTATGACATCGATTTATCTTAGACTTAAGGACAACTGACCAGCACCTATGACATCGATTTATCTTAGACTTAAGGACAACTGACCAGCACCTATGACATCGATTTATCTTAGACTTAAGGACAATTGACCAGCACTTTTGACATCGATTTATCTTAGACTTAATGACAACTGACCAACATCTATGACATCGATTTATCTTAGACTTAAGGACAACTGACCAGCACCTATGACATCGATTTATCTTAGACTTAAGGACAATTGACCAGCCGCTATGACATCGATTTATCTTAGACTTAGGACAATTGACCAGCCGCTATGACATCGATTTATCTTAGACTTAAGGGCAATTGACCAGCTCCTATGACATCGATTTATCTTAGACTTAAGGACAATTGACCAGTACCTATGACATCGATTTATCTTAGACTTAAGGACAACTGACCAGCACCTATGACATCGATTTATCTTAGACTTAAGGACAATTGACCAGCACCTATGACATCGATTTATCTTAGACTTAAGGACAATTGACCAGCACCTATGACATCGATTTATCTTAGACTTAAGGACAATTGACCAGCACCTATGACATCGATTTATCTTAGACTTAAGGACAATTGACCAGCACCTAGGACATCGATTTATCTTAGACTTAAGGACAATTGACCAGCACCTATGACATCGATTTATCTTAGACGTAAGCTAGCTCCATACTTTTGGTAAAACCAAAGTCATTTTTTTCTTACAGGTCTTACTTTTTTTTTTGCATTTTACATGTAATATTCGGCTGAATGTATTCTCGTTCATGTTGATTTTTTGTCCGGAATTTCAAACGATAGATACAAAACTCTTATATTTTTACAAATGCTAACTGATTTTCGTTATTTCCCAGGACGGTTTCTATACGTAATTATCATGTTTAGTCATAGTTTCGCCCCTAAAAATCAACTGATAGGCCAAAAAGGAAATGAAAACCCATGTCAATTTATAATATTTATATATGATATGCCTAAGGTAATATTTTTTTCAAATATCGTGTAAAACATGGGGTCCACGTTGAAATTTTTCACAATTTTGTAAGCTTGAAGTTTGTAACTTTCAACCCTACCCCCATGTCATCCAGTCATTTTAAACTATTTTTTAAAAATCATGCCGCAAAAATACATTCCACATCAGTTCATATGTTTTTGTGATAGTATATCTGGTTTATGACTGTTTTTTTAATGATTATCTCCAAATTTTGTGTTTTAAGAAAATCCGTATGCGATTTTCAAGAATTCCGGAATTTCGGTCCGGACCGGTCCTTACCTATCATTTATTGCGACGAACGTCATTTCCGTTGTTTTAGATCCATTACCATTTACGACAGGGACCGCAAAAACCTCAGGGATATCATCTAATTTTTACTTCATTGCTTTTATTCGATATATTTAATTATTCATTAAATGTAGACAATGTTCACCTATTGAAAATATGCAAGTGGAATGTCGTAGCGTATCGGAAACCATTATGGAATTCAAAACAACCTCCGCAGCTTCCGGTATAGCGTCATATGAATCGGCGCGGTTTTCAAAAGTATGGACCTACCTTTAGTAGGAGGCTATTACATGCAGTCGATACATATAACAAAATATATACAGTATAAATATAATCCTTTATTGATTAAAAAAAAGTTACAATTATTTCCAGAGTCTGTCAGATCAAAAATGGTGTCATGTTCGAAGAGGCGGACGAAGAAGAACGCCAATTGATGAGAGAACAAGGGAAAGCAGACTGGAGGGCTTTTGTACTTTCAAGGGGACGGGAACTCAAGCCAGGTTTGATTTGGTTTCGGATACATTCTCAACCAGATGCTTACAACATAATCACCATACACGGTTGAAATCTTACAATACAAGAATTACTATCATGGCATTTTCCTAAGCCTCGCAGCTAATTAAACATGGTATTGTAAGATAGTAACGACCATGTATACTCTCCTGTAAGGTCATACGCACCATGTATACTCTCCCATAATAGGTCATACGCACCATGTATACTCTCCCATAATAGGTCATACGCACCATGTATACTCTCCCAAAATAGGTCATACGCACCATGTATACTCTCCCAAAATAGGTCATACGCACCATGTATACTCTCCCATAATAGGTCATACGCACCATGTATACTCTCCCATAATAGGTCATACGCACCATGTATACTCTCCCATAATAGGTCATACGCACCATGTATACTCTCCCATAATAGGTCATACGCACCATGTATACTCTCCCATAATAGGTCATACGCACCATGTATACTCTCCCATAATAGGTCATACGCACCATGTATACTCTCTCGTTATAGGTAATACGCACCATGTATACTCATGTATTAGTCTCTCGTTATAGATAATACGCACCATGTATACTCTCTCTTTATAGGTAATACGCACCATGTATACTCTCTCGTTATAGGTAATACGCACCATGTATTACTCTCAGTTATAGGTAATAGGCAACATGTATAAACTCTCGTTATAGGTAATACGCACCATGTATACTCTCTCGTTATAGGTAATACGCACCATGTATACTCTCTCGTTATAGGTAATACGCACCATGTATACTCTCTCGTTATAGGTAATACGCACCATATACTCTCTCTTAGGTAATACGCACCATGTATACTCTCTCGTTATAGGTAATACGCACCATGTATACTCTCTCGTTATAGGTAATACGCACCATGTATACTCTCTCGTTATAGGTAATACGCACCATGTATACTCTCTCGTTATAGGTAATACGCACCATGTATTACTCTCTCGTTATAGGTAATACGCACCATGTATACTCTCTCGTTATAGGTAATACGCACCATGTATTACTCTCTCGTTATAGGTAATACGCACCATGTATTACTCTCTCGTTATAGGTAATACGCACCATGTATACTCTCTCGTTATAGGTAATACGCACCATGTATGTATCTCTCGTTATAGGTAATACGCACCATGTATTACTCTCTCGTTATAGGTAATACGCACCATGTATACTCTCTCGTTATAGGTAATACGCACCATGTATTACTCTCTCGTTATAGGTATAATACGCACCATGTATACTCTCTCGTTATAGATAATACGCACCATGTATACTCTCTCGTTATAGGTAATACGCACCATGTATACTCTCTCGTTATAGGTAATACGCACCATGTATACTCTCTCGTTATAGGTAATACGCACCATGTATACTCTCTCGTTATAGGTAATACGCACCATGTATACTCTCTCGTTATAGGTAATACGCACCATGTATTACTCTCTCGTTATAGGTAATACGCACCATGTATTACTCTCTCGTTATAGGTAATACGCACCATGTATACTCTCTCGTTATAGGTAATACGCACCATGTATACTCTCTCTCGTTATAGGTAATACGCACCATGTATACTCTCTCGTTATAGGTAATACGCACCATGTATACTCTCTCGTTATAGGTAATACGCACCATGTATACTCTCTCGTTATAGGTAATACGCACCATGTATACTCTCTCGTTATAGGTAATACGCACCATGTATACTCTCTCGTTATAGGTAATACGCACCATGTATACTCTCTCGTTATAGGTAATACGCACCATGTATACTCTCTCGTTATAGGTAATACGCACCATGTATTACTCTCTCGTTATAGGTAATACGCACCATGTATACTCTCTCGTTATAGGTAATACGCACCATGTATTACTCTCTCGTTATAGGTAATACGCACCATGTATACTCTCTCGTTATAGGTAATACGCACCATGTATACTCTCTCGTTATAGGTAATACGCACCATGTATACTCTCTCGTTATAGGTAATACGCACCATGTATTAGTCTCTCGTTATAGGTAATACGCACCATGTGTTACTCTCTCGTTATAGGTAATACGCACCATGTATACTCTCTCGTTATAGGTAATACGCACCATGTATACTCTCTCGTTATAGGTAATACGCACCATGTATACTCTCTCGTTATAGGTAATACGCACCATGTATACTCTCTCGTTATAGGTAATACGCACCATGCATATATACTCTCTTGTAAGGTCATACGCACCATGTATTAGTCTCTCGTTATAGGTAATACGCACCATGTGTTACTCTCTCGTTATAGGTAATACGCACCATGTATTACTCTCTCGTTATAGGTAATACGCACCATGTATACTCTCTCGTTATAGGTAATACGCACCATGTATTACTCTCTCGTTATAGGTAATACGCACCATGTATACTCTCTCGTTATAGGTAATACGCACCATGTATATCTCTCGTTATAGGTAATACGCACCATGTGTTACTCTCTCGTTATAGGTAATACGCACCATGTATTACTCTCTCGTTATAGGTAATACGCACCATGTATACTCTCTCTCGTTATAGGTAATACGCACCATGTATAATCTCTCGTTATAGGTAATACGCACCATGCATTACTCTCTCGTTATAGGTAATACGCACCATATATACTCTCTCGTTATAGGTAATACGCACCATATATACTCTCTCGTTATAGTAATACGCACCATGTATTACTCTCTCGTTATAGGTAATACGCACCATGTATATACTCTCTCGTTATAGGTAATACGCACCATGTATACTCTCTCGTTATAGTAATACGCACCATGTATTACTCTCTCGTTATAGGTAATACGCACCATGTATTACTCTCTCGTTATAGATAATACGCACCATTATACTCCCGTTAT
The DNA here is from genome assembly GCF_041381155.1 of Argopecten irradians. NCBI lineage: Eukaryota > Metazoa > Mollusca > Bivalvia > Pectinida > Pectinidae > Argopecten > Argopecten irradians. The sequence continues at coordinate 42,018,050 of NC_091142.1, forward strand.
GTAATACGCACCATGTATACTCTCTCGTTATAGGTAATACGCACCATGTATACTCTCTCGTTATAGATAATACGCACCATGTATACTCTCTCGTTATAGGTAATACGCACCATGTATTACTCTCTCGTTATAGGTAATACGCACCATGTATACTCTCCGTTATAGGTAATACGCACCATGTATTACTCTCTCGTTATAGGTAATACGCACCATGTATACTCTCTCGTTATAGGTAATACGCACCATGTATACTCTCTCGTTATAGATAATACGCACCATGTATACTCTCTCGTTATAGGTAATACGCACCATGTATTACTCTCTCGTTATAGGTAATACGCACCATGTATTACTCTCTCGTTATAGGTAATACGCACCATGTATACTCTCTCGTTATAGGTAATACGCACCATGTATTACTCTCTCGTTATAGGTAATACGCACCATGTATTACTCTCTCGTTATAGGTAATACGCACCATGTATTACTCTCTCGTTATAGGTAATACGCACCATGTATTACTCTCTCGTTATAGGTAATACGCACCATGTATACTCTCTCGTTATAGGTAATACGCACCATGTATTAGTCTCTCGTTATAGGTAATAAGCACCATGTATTACTCTCCGTTATAGGTAATACGCACCATGTATTACTCTCTCGTTATAGGTAATACGCACCATGTATTACTCTCTCGTTATAGGTAATACGCACCATGTATTACTCTCTCGTTATAGGTAATACGCACCATGTATTACTCTCTCGTTATAGGTAATACGCACCATGTATTACTCTCTCTCGTTATAGGTAATACGCACCATGTATTACTCTCTCGTTATAGGTAATACGCACCATGTATTACTCTCTCGTTATAGGTAATACGCACCATGTATACTCTCTCGTTATAGGTAATACGCACCATGTATTACTCTCTCGTTATAGGTAATACGCACCATGTATACTCTCTCGTTATAGGTAATACGCACCATGTATTACTCTCCGTTATAGGTAATACGCACCATGTATTACTCTCTCGTTATAGGTAATACGCACCATGTATACTCTCTCGTTATAGGTAATACGCACCATGTATTACTCTCTCGTTATAGGTAATACGCACCATGTATTACTCTCTCGTTATAGGTAATACGCACCATGTATTACTCTCTCGTTATAGGTAATACGCACCATGTATTACTCTCTATTTATAGGTAATAACGCACCATGTATTACTCTCTCGTTATAGGTAATACGCACCATGTGTTACTCTCTCGTTATAGGTAATACGCACCATGTATTACTCTCTATTATATAGGTCATACGCACCATGTATTACTCTCTCGTTATAGGTAATACGCACCATGTATTACTCTCTCGTTATAGGTAATACGCACCATGTATACTCTCTCGTTATAGGTAATACGCACCATGTATTACTCTCTCGTTATAGGTAATACGCACCATGTATACTCTCTCGTTATAGGTAATACGCACCATGTATACTCTCTCGTTATAGGTAATACGCACCATGTATTACTCTCTCGTTATAGGTAATACGCACCATGTATTACTCTCTCCTTATAGGTAATACGCACCATGTATACTCTCTCGTTATAGGTAATACGCACCATGTATACTCTCTCTTCCCTGACTCTCTCGTTATAGGTAATACGCACCATGTATACTCTCTCGTTATAGGTAATACGCACCATGTATTACTCTCTCGTTATAGGTAATACGCACCATGTATACTCTCTCGTTATAGGTAATACGCACCATGTATACTCTCTCGTTATAGGTAATACGCACCATGTATACTCTCTCGTTATAGGTAATACGCACCATGTATACTCTCTCGTTATAGGTAATACGCACCATGTATACTTCTCGTTATAGGTATACGCACCATGTATACTCTCTCGTTATAGGTAATACGCACCATGTATACTCTCTCGTTATAGGTAATACGCACCATGTATTACTCTCTCGTTATAGGTAATACGCACCATGTATACTCTCTCGTTATAGGTAATACGCACCATGTATTACTCTCTCGTTATAGGTAATACGCACCATGTATACTCTCTCGTTATAGGTAATACGCACCATGTATACTCTCTCGTTATAGGTAATACGCACCATGTATTACTCTCTCGTTATAGGTAATACGCACCATGTATTACTCTCTCGTTATAGGTAATACGCACCATGTATACTCTCTCATTATAGGTAATACGCACCATGTATACTCTCTCGTTATAGGTAATACGCACCATGTATACTCTCTCGTTATAGGTAATAAGCACCATGTATTACTCTCCCGTTATAGGTAATACGCACCATGTATACTCTCCCGTTATAGGTAATACGCACCATGTATACTCTCTCGTTATAGGTAATACGCACCATGTATTACTCTCCGTTATAGGTAATACGCACCATGTATTACTCTCCGTTATAGGTAATACGCACCATGTATTACTCTCTCGTTTTAGGTAATACGCACCATGTATACTCTCTCGTTATAGATAATACGCACCATGTATTCTCTCCCGTTATAGATAATACGCACCATGTATAGTCTCTCGTTATAGGTAATAAGCACCATGTATTACTCTCCGTTATAGGTAATACGCACCATGTATAATCTCTCGTTATAGGTAATACGCACCATGTATACTCTCTCGTTATAGGTAATACGCACCATGTATACTCTCTCGTTATAGGTAATACGCACCATGTATTACTCTCTCGTTATAGATAATACGCACCATGTATACTCTCTCGTTATAGGTAATACGCACCATGTATACTCTCTCGTTATAGGTAATACGCACCATGTATACTCTCTTTTAAGGTAATACGCACCATGTATAATCTCTCGTTAGAGGTTAAAAGCACCATGCATACTCTTGTGAGTGGTCATATCCAACGTGAGGAAGGCTCTTGGTTCTATCCCCTGGTCGAGACACGCCAAAGTCTATAAAAGTGTTTCGTTTTTCGTTTGCGTTTTCGTTCGTTTTCGTTTAACATTTCGTTTGCGTTTTGCGTTTCGTGCTCGTTTCGAGTGAATGTTAAACGCATTAAGTACTGTAGTTTCTGCTCCTGCTTAGGGCACAGTGATCGCATTTCAACTGAACTAATTTATGGATACTATTATGGACGGCAGTATCTTGTGAATATAGTGTTCTGATGAAGGAAGGGTTACAAAGATACTAACATGTACGTACAAAATATTAACTTGTACGTACAATATACTAACATGTACGTACAAGACATCAGCTTGTTCTTACGAGATACTAATTTGTACTACATGATATTGGCTTATATGTTTACGATACCACCTTGTACGTACAAGATACTGGTTTATATGTACAAGATACTAGGTTGTACGTATAAAATACTGACTTATATGTATACGATACCACCTTGTACATACAAGATACTGGCTTATATAAATACGATACCACCTTGTACGTACAAGATACCAATTTGTACGTATAAAATACTAACTTATATGTATACGATACCAGCTTATACATGTACGTAAAAGATACTGGCTTATATGTACAAGATACTAGGTTGTACGTACAAGTTACTGACCTCTATGTAAAAGATACTAAGTTGTACGTACAATATACGTTCAGTATTCTGTTATGCCTGATTTCACTGTAACGGAAGAAGGCATGCTCAAACTCCTCAAAAATCTCAACCCTACTAAAACAGCTGGTCCGGACAACCTTAAACCTAAAATCCTTAAAGAATTGACAGAAGATATAGCACCTATCCTAACCATTATCTACCAGCAGCCTCTTGTCCTTGGCAAAGTACCATCCGACTGGAAAACAACTTATGTCACACCCCTATATAATAAAGGACCCAAGTATGCACCTAAAAATCATCGTCCTATTTCATTAACATGTATATGCAGCAAGATCACGGAGCTAATCATTGTCAGATCATGACACATCCAGATACAAAAGACATCTTGTATTCTCTCCAGCATGGCTTCCGCAAAATAAGATCATGCGAAAGCCAGCTGATTGAGTTCATAGATGGAATCTCGAACAAAATAGATGAGAGCAATCAGACAAACATTTTCATTATGGACTTCTCCAATGCATTTGATAAAGTTAGTCATCCCCTTATTATTCACAAGTTGAGGCACTATGGGATATGGTATAAATGACTCTGTCACGTCCTGGATTGAAGACTTCTCATCAGAAAGAACACAGGCTGTTCTCGTGGAAGGAGAGAAGTCAGTTTATGTGAATGTATTATCTGGGGTCCCTCAATGCTCGGTCATCGGCCCCGCCCTATATAAATGTCACATACCAATAAGATTAGATGCCACAGTTTATTAAGATGTACGTACAATGTACTAGCATGTACGTACAAGATACTGACTTGTACGGACAGTATACTAACATGTACGTACAATATACTAACATGTACGGACAATATACATACTTGTAAGTACAATATACTAACTTGCATGTAACAAATGTACAAGATTATGATAGTATATACTGTCCCTAAAACGCCGCCGTAATTAGGTATACATGTATGAATCAATGTACATATTGTTATATTCAAACGTACAGGTTTATATAAGTTCCCTTCAAGTCGTCTGTTTATAAACTATTACCAGTTTTCGTTTGTTAAATAAAACCTTCATATCCTATGCAAGAATTGATTGAGTATTATGATCCTAGACCTATTGATGAATTTATGTTGTAGGCGGAGCTCTCGTCGTTTTGTCCGTTTCGTCAAATGAACATGGACAACTACCATCGTATTTTGATGCCGGACATGCTGTTTTGGGGCGGATCGCGTCTGAAATGACCACAGAAGGAATCCTCACACAGGTATGTAAATTCATAAATTGTTCAATATGAGAGTAATATCTGTAATGTTAACCATGTTGCAGATAACTCCAGACTTGTTCAATATGTTTTAAATGTGGCTCATACATTTTATATTTGTTGTCGCCATCCAAATATTTTACGCAGAAACTTTATTCGGACTTGCATGTGTTGTGAATGTGATGATCCGGAATAAGCCTACATTTGCATATTTTGTGATGATTTAGATTTGACTTCGTTTATATGTCTTGTGAATGCATCTTCGTGAAAATATACAAATGCAAATTTAATGTATCTGTTTTCATGGTATAAAATTTACATTTTTACTTCACTCCGTCTCAATGAAACTAGTAATCTCCGACCACTTCATTTCGCCGGCGTGAGAATACATTTATATATTGTTTACATTGTGACCTAGTTTTACACCACTTCAGTTTTGAATGAGCTCTCTGTGGTTTGGCCTATCATTGAACATTTAGAATCACAGACAGAAATGCTTGATAAATTGATATTTGAATCGGTCAGTAATTTAATATAAAACATACCGAACGCAGTGAGGTTCACCACTCATCGCTAGTAGGCATAATCGAACGGAAATCGATAATGTCCATTACCAGCGAAACGATTCCGTGAGTGTCAAAACCAGCGGTATTGGGGGGTCGTTGGAAATCGATGTTTCCCTACTTACATTATACAGGTTTTAATCTCAAAACTCCTGTTGACAACGAAGTCATCACATTTCAAGATTAACACAGAAGTCTTCCAATGATCTGCGACTAAATCCAACATTTTAAGACGTTTTATTGAGCCCCAGAAGCATGGTTATTGGACTGTATCGCATACCATAGAGACAGGGGTTGGATTTGACAACAGGTTTAGTTAATACATATTTAAATGTAAGCTACAAATAATTACCAGGCGAAAATACAACATTTAGTTACATTCCACATTAAATTCAATTTATTTTTAAAAGGTTTGATTATGTGTAGAAACCAACTATTCATTATTTCACCACAATCGTCATTTTCTTCGAAACCGGATCACACATTGACTACACTGCAAGTACAATGCAGCAATTTTTGTATTTGAAGCGACATAAGAATGTTTTAATTCTTGCACATAAAACAATATTTCAAAATCGCTGCTTTTAATCGTAATAACGCACAAAGAATGGAAATATTTTCGGAACTATATTTTGTGTTGCCATGGTGACGAGAAGAACTGGCTGGCGTCTGTTCCGCAGCTGTACATACATGTACGATAATTAGTACAATATTGCAAATTTGTGTGATAATGTTATATCGAATACATATAATCCGACAGTATTTTCAACGGCGGGAGTTTTTAATTGGTTAACGTAAATATAAAGAATGATTATCAATGTTGTTGCTTGCATTGGCTGATGAAGAAAATTGATCTCGTGCAAATGTAACTTTAACTGCTTCTCAGTTCACTTCATTTGCACGTGATCAACTTTCGTTATCATTCAATGCAAGCAACAGAATTGACAGTCAATCCTTAAATGTTTGATAAAGCAGTATGAGTTGTCAATGTTTGATAAAGCAGTATGAGTTGTCAATGTTTGATAAAGCAGTGTGAGTTGTCTATGTATGATAAAGCAGTATGGGTTGTCAATGTTTGATAAAGCAGTATGGGTTGTCAATATTTGATAAAGCAGTATGAGTTGTCAATGTATGATAAAGCAGTTATTGTATGAGTTGTCAATGTTTGATAAAGCAGTATGAGTTGTCATTGTTTGATAAAGCATTATGAACTGTCAATGTTTAATAAAGCAGTAAGAGTTGTCAATGTTTGATAAAGCATTATGAACTGTCAATGTTTAATAAAGCAGTATGAGTTGTTTTGTTCATTCTTATATTCATATAGGAGGAGTATCGAGCAATGAACCTCCAAGCCCTTTATGGTAGAAACGAGGATGATCTGAGGGAGCCATTTACAAGTGGACTAACAAGAATAGAGGAACTCGGACTAGAACTGGTGACAACTAAATTAAGCAGATGGCATTTCCATCATCGTATATTCGACATTATTGACAAAGGTATTTTTGTTTGACAATGAGACAGCTCTGGTCAAGTGGTTGATAAATTTATATTAAATATTCTACTACCATTTCAGGTTCAAGGAAGAGCAGCATTTTTTCATATGAAACATCATTGTTAATATCATTGAAATATTCTACGTTTATTTGATGCCCGGATGTGTTACAACAATCGTAAGTACGTAGTGGACACCAATAACGAGGAGGACAGAGATAATTACTACTTTCACTTTAACAAGTTTAGGTTCTAGGTAAATCCAAATATAGTGCCCTCTCTGAATAAATTATACATTGAAATTAAAATAGCTGGCAGGTTTCCACAGGGGGAACAAGATTAAAGTGACTGCAGATCTATAATGGCGACGATGCAAAAATACAAGGAACTGTCTGTTCACAGAATAGACGGGTATATTTCTGTAATAACCATGACTTATAACAATAATTGTAACATCTGAAGCGTATGTAATCTACATAGACATCCACAGAGGGCTGAATGTAAAACTGCGTATGATTAGGACAACAGAAATGTGGTGACTAGGATAAACTCTACACAGTTATAAGGTAACCATGATATAAATAATACGGTCTATGGTTCAGGTACTGTAGTCGAGGGTATATTGTATAAAAGTGATTGATTTTTTCCGTTGGAACATGAATTATATTTCATATAAAAGATTTCTTTAAAACCCGATACACTGCACCATTTGAGATATCGATTCATACACAGGATTGTTCTCTTTTCCAGCTTCCCTTTAGATGTCACGAAAAATTTTGAGTGATAAAAATAGTATCAATTGATATCGGCAATATGAATATTTACCGAAAATACGACATTGCAATTTACATGTATTTTTGCATGGCATATCAATATAAAAAATCTCTTCCGTATATTGATTAATTAAGCTTGTTCGAACGCCAATTAAACTGTTTGTAGATGATTGTTCTTTCTAATAACGTCGGATGTGTACTGTAGATGATTGTTTTTTCTTAATAACGTCGGATGTGTACAATTTGCTTGACCGAATTCTAGCTAACGCCATAACCAATATATAGATAATACATGAATTGATAGGAATTTTCTGGACAATTGATCGAGATCGGGTATCTCAGTCTTGGGCTAAAATTTTGTAACATCCCATCCTCGGCTAACGCCTCCGTTAGGATTATGTTACAAAATCTTAGCCCTCGAATGAGAAAACTCGATGTCGATCACTTACAGGTAACAGTTTTTATTAATCTTTGGTGGAGACACAACAAATTCAGTTAACCATTAAAAACCTCACACTGTATTTGTAGAAATAGGCAAATCATATTAGGGTGAATTTGCATTTGAAAAATCTAGAATTGTACTATACAATCAATGCAGACAAATGTTCACTATTTTTAATAATACTCTCTTATCATTTGGCAGATACTACAGACAAGCTGAACTATTCCAAGATGATAGTTGCTATGGTGTTTCCATGGCTGCATCATGTTTTGTGCGGAGGATTGTCAAATTCAAGGTCCGAGGAGGAAAAAGAAGAAATCATCACCCAATACTTTGACAGATTACAAACGTACGCCTACAATCATTCTGACTTCATACCGTACATTTTCTTTACAGAGGTTGTGATCAAAAGAAACAAAAAATAGGCAAAGCAACTCTGACAAGTTGGTACTGATGTGAGAAATTTACTAACACTGACTCCTATATATATGGGAGTGTAAAAATTAAATTTGTATACATAGCTGACACTTTAGTCGAAGAGATATATAGCAACCAGATTAATGATAATTGTATTTTCGCGGTCGTGAAATGGCCACCCCGACTCTTGGGGTGGTGATGCTGTTAGCTATCTGTGTGAGCCGTATTGTATCCTCTAAAATAAATATATATACACACACTTGTGTGGAAGAATGATGAAAATTCATACCATATATAAGTGGAGTAATATAATTTGAACATTTCCCCGAGTAATTTATATATTTTGAAAATAACATAAACAACCAATTTTTATAAATCATTAGCTCATTCATTTAATCTTCAAATGCCCAATGGATGCTGCATAGTAAATTTAAGTAATAAACGGTTACCAGATTGGACATAAAATTGGTATGAAGCCCATCCGGAAGGTAGGAGTTCATAGCCTGATATTTCTCATATGATATAACATAGATTAAGCGGAAAACTGAACGTAGATTAATACTAAACAATAACAGCAAAAAATGTTACACATGATGACGTCATGTAAATGTTGACATTATACTATATAAAAGGGAGGTAAATTTAAACTATTCTATTATACTAAGGTTTAGTTTTTTGCCGTTTCTTTCTTACGTAGTATTTGTATACATTTTCTAAAAATGAAACATTTCAAAGGAATTTCATTGTTTTTCTAAATTGCAGTACTTGTGATGTGTAACAATGGGTATATGGAAGAATTAAGAATGTAGTCTCATGGTAAGGGAGACAGATTATGATTTTCTCATGCAGACGGTTGAATTATGACACTGCCACACGCTCTTCAAGCATTTGAATGACCGAGATTTGATAAATATCCCCATTTCTGAAGTTTGAACTTATGAATAAATTATGTTATTGGTTTTAGAAATAACAACACTAATTAGCCCATCAATCTTATATTGCTATTTGATGGTAAATATATATTGAATTAACATTGTTATTTGTTTTAAAGCTAAAAGTATTGATCCTACAATGAATGTATAAAAAAGTATATACAATAGATATCTCTATTTCAATGAAAAACTGAAGGTTTTGTTTGTGCTATAATGCTCTATCTTGAAAATTGACATATAAAAGGCAACTAAGTAACTTTTTAGTTCATTATTTTTCTATAAAATTTAAACTCACAATTTTGATCTATTTTCATTTTTGTGATAATGTTTTAGGTAATTTGCATGCATTTTTTACCTAATTTTCACCAAAATTTATCTCTAAAAATTAATTATGACAAGAAGTAAAGCATTTTTTCTTGAAAAAGCATTGATATATACCACATCAATTAAACAATACATATATCATAGAATAGTTTGTTAAAGAATTTTATTTACGGAGCGGATTTAGTGACTAGTGTTGTTTTTTCATGCGTAGAAACTACTTACAAATGACAAATTTGAATATTGATTTTGAAAAAAAGAGATGGTTTAATTACTTCGATACTCTGACAGAAGATGCATAACAACATATTTTCTTCATAAAACAAATTTAAAAAATATTGAACGACGGGAAAATTTTGTGGAAAGTGAGACTACCACCTTAAATGTAATTATTATTCGTTGAAGTCGTTTATATAGGGTGTCCCTACAAACATGTCCTGAGTTTGACGCTTTATAAAAATATTTTTGATATTTGAGGAATTTGATATATTTACTATGAGAAAGGTATTGATCTGCTCTGTACAGCGATATATAACAACCAGGACAAAAATATTTTTTTGTCAATACGTATATTGAAAATCGAGAGAAAGTCATATTTCGCTAATTTTGCGATTTGTTCAGAAAATCTAAGAATGGGCGCGAGGTGTCAGCCCAACTTTTTAATGACATGATGAATTTTGTCCCTCAAATTCTTCACCACATCACAATTCTTTAAATCTACTTTCTGGAGATGAACTGCTTACCTGGGTTACATTTTCATAGCCTTGCATACAGTGTACGTTAATTTAACCCTTAAAGAAAAGTTAACATGAGCCACATTGAGGATGGTTGCATTTTCAACTTCAAACATATCAATTTTGACTTAAGCTTGTTCAAGTTTCTGGCTTTTCGACATAACCTTGTTTTTAGATTTTTTATTCTTCTTTGCTGTTGATGCTTCAGTTCTCTTGTGTTGCTTTCTTCATTGCTTTTATCATTACACAATATTCCATCTTGGTGTTTGACTGACGGATAAATTGTCTCCTTACGTGGATCATGTGTTCTAAGTGGTATTCATCCTTTATAACTAGCTTTTCTCTTGACATGGACTAAAGGTTTAATGTCTGGCTAGAGATGTTTCCGGATATTCTAAGTACTTAAAGCGTCCTTTTAGACGGACATTTCATACTCTTCTTCCCAATGACCGTCCTGGAAACGGAGTAATATCAAAAAAAAACTACAACAAAAATGTACTTAACAAGAATGGAAAATAGGCGGAAAATAACATTGGACGTTTTCTTCAATCCACTTTATCCATTATCTTATCATCTAATTTTTATTGTAAGGTCTCGGTTATGTTAAACTGTATAACTTCACTTTGGCAACGTCATGTTACCCAATTTGGCACGCTTCCCAAAATGGCTCAATGTTTGATAATTAATGCTTCCGTTTGAATTCAATTGGTATAATTTCTTTCAGTTGTTGCTACCTTTATTCTGTGTTCAACAATAACTAGTTAAATGGTGACATTTGTACATGACCATAGCTAGGGGGGATCTTTTACAGTAACGAATTTAGTAAATACCTCAAATCATGCGTTCTTGCAAATTCAAAATTTAGGGTTATAGACATAAATAACACATAATTTGTGTTTTTAAATAAAATCAGAGAGCATGATTCCAACAAACTTTATTGTAACGGCCAAGCGGTCTGACTAAAACCAATAACCCCGGTAGCGTGTCTGACCATTACACAAATTGGGTATCAATCTGATTGATATTATGTCGATACAGGACGCTGCGTTTGATAAAGAAATATTTCAGTAAAATCTTACATATGTCATAAAGGTCTCGTGAATGGTATCTTCTACCAGATGGAACGTCGTCGTCACAGCAGCTGCAGCATCAATAAAAAACTCTGGAATCATTTGAGTGTATAAAATATAGCTCCAATAATTAATTCATGGAGGTGTCTGCCCTTAGACCATTAGGTACGATGTGTATGTATAACAAACTTCGTTTATATGTTGGTATGATGTTTTCAGATTCTCAATTACAACCAAGAGTAAAATAAAGTAAAAAATTTAATTATGATTAGAACATTTTACAATACACATAAATACAAATATGAATGTCTATTCCTTTCTCAACACAGTCTCACAGTAACTTTACTATTACTACTTTACTTTGTGTCCTAAAAATCTGTAAATTGCAATAAATACAGCAATATCAGCATTAAAAAAAATAAGTCCTAAATCTGCTGAAAAAAGTGAACTTAAAGATGACGCTAACCAAATTGTAAAACTTTTTTGAATTGTTTTGTAAAATGTTCTTTAGTCCCGTTGAGTCTCGTTTCGACATAGATCAAAGAAGTTATGTGATTTTCAAATAAAATCTATCAATATCCGTCGCAAGTAACCAGTTACAAATTTTGTTAAAAAGTTACATTTCTATTTTGAGTATGTTTTTATACAGGTATTTGAAGAAATGGCCCGTTTGACGGCCATTTTGAAATTGTGTCTTTTTTCGCTTCTTTTTTTTTACTGAAATTGTTTTTACTTAAATCATCACTCAGCCAGTATTTATTGCTGTATCGAGCTAATTTTTGCAGTAAATCTTTACTAGGTTCTTGGTTATTAAAATAATTAGCCATAATGTGTGAAATGATACAATTTTGTCACTTTATTTTTTTACATTTAAAAGAATTTGAACACTTTTATTTTTTACTCTAAACTACTGAAAATAACAAATATTCAAGTTGGGCAAACAATAGGCACATGGACCCCCCCCCCCCTCCATTTTTCTGCCTCATTTAGAAAGACCAACGCTTTCCATGTTTAATACCAGAACTTTTTTATAAAAAGGGTTAAATTTGGCAAAAATGGCTGAAAATGATTGATTTTGTAGCTCAAAATTAAGGGGTAGGGATATCATATATTGTTATTCTGAGAAAACAATATTAGTCTTATTAATCAAAACTGGTATACTTACATATCAAACACCTCATTAGGAAATTATGGCTTTAAACTTTTGTATACATGGTCGAAAAAATCCCATTCAGTCTAATATTTTTTTCAACTAGGTATCTTTGAGTGACAATGGTCCAAAAAAGGCACACGGACATATGTTATTCTTTCAATTTCTTTTAGGGGATGAACTCCTATTTCCAAAAATCTATATGAAAAAAAAGTTTAATACAAGAAAATTTTGCCTTCTCAGAGAAGTACATCCTGAAGTACCTAAATCAAGATTTGTCTCTTTACATTACATATATAAATTCTTTCAGGTTTTATTGCATGATTTCTTTGACTTGTAAGCATGTGTTTCAGAAGGTTCCAGTACCCAACATGTAATCAAAAATATAGTTTGATATATAAATGTCCAGACATGACAAACCATGTTTAATTTAAGGAAATGTTATTTATGTAAGTCACATGACTGCTAAAAATATCCTATTCAGCAATTAATGTTCTTATTTTAAAGTATATTGTTTTTAAGGTTTTCGAACGACGTCGTTCCCTGTTTTTTCACAATTCTATTATTTTCATGCCGCAATAGAGATAAAAAGCAACAGAAAAGATAAGGACATATAAGAATTGTCACATTTACTATTCAGCACCTATTTTATGTTCCGGGAAATTACTGTTAGTTTATATTGTAAACTAAAAAAATATGTATTACATATTTCAAAAGTGTTTGGGTAGCATTCCAAGTTTTGTAGTGTCACGGTGTATAAAAATCTATCTCTTTACAATGGTAATTTATCCAAAACGAGCTCCGAGATTGTAGACGATGTTTGCTAATTACAGAATGCGATAAAATGCCCCACATATGACATATACATGTATGTACACAATAACACCACAAGAACGCTGCTTCAGGATTTCAGGATATTTGATTTAAACATATTTCATTGCAAAATGTGCAATGGGATTGGGCACAAGTTATACAACTTATATAAAGCCCGTTCCCAAAAAATAATAAAACATTCAAATTACAGACAAGATGGCATTTACAAGAGAATATATACATAATATATAAAGTTGTATTTGAGACAGAGAGAGAGGGAGAGAGTGAGGTAAGAACGAGAAAGAGAGAGTTGGGGGAGGGAGAGAGCTATTTTATAACCAGTATGCTCCTCAAGGTGTTAGTTTCAACTCGTAATATACTATTATTTAAAAATCTAAAATCTACCCCTCCGATAAAGACGACAGAAGTTCTAAACCACTTTTCTTAACTTTCGACTTCTCAATGTTCATATCATCCTGTCTTCGGTTTGTCTTTCTCCTGGTCACTCTAGGCTTTCTTTGAATATTCGTTTCTCTTTTGTCGTCAGTATCGGAGGGTTATACAAATATAATTTAAGTGTAAATACAAAACCAGTAAGATGTTGGGAGTAAAGCAGATATGGAAATATTTGATAATAATAGAAGGACGAAGTTAAAATCTATGAGTATCTTTGATATATTGCTGAGTGTGCATGAAGATTAATTCATTTTCTTGTGTACTTAAGTTCATATTTCCAAAAAGTAATAAATTGACAGAGAGTGGAATAAATGAGTTTAGCTGTCGAAATAGAATGATTCTTTGGTCATTATATGAATTACAATTAAAAAAGAAATGCTGTGGATCTTCAACTGGGAAACCGCAATGACATTTTTGATCTGTTACAATATTGGCTCTGAATAAATGGCTACGTAATGAACTTGAACGATTTCTTAAGTTTGTATGTATAATGTTTAATTTACGGTCTCCAAAACAAAAAAAGTCGGGTATTACAGGTACGTCTTGGTTCTGGATAGCATGTTTAAAATTAGAGAATGACTCGCTATGTCTGGTGTTTATAGGTAACTGGTTCCATAAACGAACGGTAGACGAGAAAAAAGATATATTTGAAGATTCATGTCTATTATTAGGAAGTGTGTAATTTTCTGCATTACGAAGAAGGTGTTGGGTGTTATCAGCAACTATAGAAGGAAGGAGTGTTTGTAGATAGGTTGGGGTTAGCCCATGATGTATTTTATAAAAGAGTTGGAGTTTTCTGCGAGACCGTCTGTTAGATAAGGGCTCACACCCAGTTTCACAGTAAATGGAGTTTCTGCTTGAGAACGATGGTAATCCCGTAAAAAATCGACCTGCCTCTAATTGTAATTTTTCTAAGATTTCAGATTTAAGATACTTATAAATAAGCGAATTATCTAACAAATAATTATGTAAGTACTTTGCGACTAGTCTCTCAAATACTTTACCAATTGTACATAATAATGAAATGGGTCTATAGTTTGAAGGATCTTGTTTGTCACATTTTTTAAATATAGGAATAACTAATGCACGTTTCCATTGTGTAAGAAAGGATCCAGTCTCTAATGAGGTACGAAAGATAATGGAAAGGGGGTAGACTACTGCACTTGCAGTGTTTTTTTAGCATAATGTGACTAATTGAATCATGTCCTACTGCTTTCCCACTTTTTAATGATTTGAGGATGTCAATTATGGCATTTACGGTAACTGGTACGTCAGAGATTATAGAGTCAGTTCTAGGTTCAGCAATAGGAACTCCCACCCCCTGTCATCAATATTGGATATTGATATAAAGTAGTCGTTTAAAATATTTGCCTTTGTGTAGTCATCAATTTCAATAATTCCAGTCGCACTCCGCAAAGGAGGAATACAGTAAGATACATCGGAATTTTTAATAAGTCTGCGGACAAGTTTCCAAAAATTTCTGGGATTTGAATTATTAAAGTTATCGAGGAGACCATTAATGTCCGCATAAAACAATTCTTTTTTTTCTTTTCTTTTGATTGTTAACTTTATTGCGCTGTTTTCTAAAGTAATTTAAATTTAACGGAGTGCGATTAGATTTATATTTATGAAGCAGTCTATCTCGTTTCCTAATTTCTCGTCTTATGTCCGAGTCAAACCATGGTTTATCATTTGGCCTAATGGTTACAATTTTGGAAGGAATGCACGTGTCTGCTATGCCTAAATATTTATTTGAAAAAACTTGACACATGTCATCTACATTACCTGTTTGAGAAAAAAGTTCAGTCCAGTCAGTCGTCTCTAATTTATTGTTAAAAAGATCAAAATTTGCATCATTATAACAATTACACCAGATTTTACGCTTAAATTTTTTAGTTATCGTTGTGCCTACAGTCAATTCTACACAAGTCGCCTGATGATCGGAGATATCACGATCTATATCAATAGTGTCCGCAAAGGTGTGACTACACGTGTCAGATAGAAGAATAACGTCAAGGAGTGTGTCGCACGTGCGCCCGATTCTAGTCTGTCTGTCTATTGCATTAGTGAGGTGAAAGTGATTTATTAGGCTTATGAAAGGATGATTTCTGTCTGCTGTAAGAAGGTCGACATTGATATCGCCTACAATGAGTATATGAGAAGTTTCGTTAAATGCTGATTCAAGGGAGAACCGGAAGGAATTCCAAAAAGCGAGTATGCAATTTGGAGGTCTGTATACTGTACAGAGAAGGTATTTTTTATTTGGAAACTGGATCTCAGTCCACACAACTTCACTTATGTGGAATTCTTAGTCGGTTCTACGACTAGTGCACAGGACATTGGAAGTATATACAATAATCCCCCACCCGGAGCCCCACGGTCTTTACGAAACATATCATATCTATCTAGAAGCATGTCGTCGTCTGCTATGGATATATCGAGGTGAGTCTCAGAAACATATTATATCACAATCAGATGCTACATTCTCTAGATATGCAAGCTTATTTCTAAGACTCTGAATGTTAAGATGAAATAAAGATATATCGTTAAAATGTGGGAGGGGGCCTGGATTTGGATGAACATCGTTACAGGTGATCAACAATATTTGTATAATCAAGAAGAAGCATGGATTGTCGACAAGGGTAGATAAAGATAACTGAACCATAAGTGTTAATTTGATAACATAGTACTTTAAATTAGAACATATTCCACTTAATAATCTATGAAGATTCATTTGTAAAAGGTTCTGACTATGTGTTAAAACATAATGTGTACACATGTAAAAACAACCAATCGTCGCTCGGTATGACTCTAGATCATTACCCATTATCAAAAACAAACACAGTTATATGTAGTGAGCGGCGAAAGGTCATGTTATATAAAATATACAAAAATAATATGATTAATACACACTCAGCAGGCAAAGTAGCTACATATAAATGGAAAGGAGAGAGAGAGAAGGAGAGAGAGGGGTATAGAAAATGGGAGATAACTGGGTATTTGAGGTTGAGTAAGAGATAGAAGGTGCAATTGCGAAGGGTTTTAACATTATATGATACAGGTAATATGGTAAATAATGTGATATCTATATTGTGTGATTAACACATAATAGCCAATTTCCATATTATACATATTGGACATTTACAAACACAACATATATCAACATATATCATTGCTTATAGCTCATTACAAGCAGTGAAACTGTGCACATCTTATAAATAATTTAAGTAGAATTTCATCTACTAAATAAAAAATAATTGATATACTAAGAAATGTTAATATAATATACAAGGAATTTGTTTATAAATGCAGCTTATGTTCACAGTTTTCATATATTTTTTGAATGCTATTTTATCTACAAAAAGAGATTTATAAAAAAATCCGTTAATTTGAATGCAATGAATACCAGTAGACATGGAGTCTATATTTAAACAGATACATGTACATATATTCAACACGTTGGACTACATCTTGTGTTAACAATTAATGTATAGTCTGCATGTAGAGTACCAGTTATTGATTTTGTACTTGAAATATATATATTTTCTATGGTTGAAGTTAAATTTGCTGGTGTTTACACATAAACAACACCTCATTTACCTGTTCTGAGTTTTACATACATATTCATCAATAAGTATTTACATCTGGCACATACATAGCACAAAGCCATAGTCACTTTGAATCTTCATTAAATATCTTAGTATACTTGAACACTTGCAGATAACTTTGAATTTAATGTATACAAAACATTTTTAGCTTGGATCATCTTATATAATTGTATAAGGCAAAATTACTTACACACATTACAGGTGTTTTTCTATAATACAATGTGTACACACTAATATAAACTAATGTTAATGATAGGGAAACTATTGTATTAGGAACTTTTATAATATTAAACATGGACAAAGTACTTATTTTGTGAACAGCACATTGTTGATTTGCTGAACAATTTCTTATCAGATTACATTGTAGCTATAGTACAATAATTTTTCGATATTAAAAAAATATTCAACAACAACTTCCAACTCACAACAACTTACAACTCTAAATTCAAATGTAAATATAGATCATATCTGCTATTTTAAATCAGAGTCTTCAAGTTAATGTTAAGTTCATTTAAGTATATCTTCAAATTCTAACTTAAATGCCTAAATTTGAGTAAAAGGTGCAAATATGAAACATATCAAGCATTTCCTGAAGAAAATGATCACAAGTAACATTGCATATCATCTTAATCATAAACAACTGAGTGTAAGCAATTTTTATAACCATAATTTTGTGAAAATTGTGGGTTACGTGTACAATTTTTTAATAAGAAACTACAATTCGAAATTCTACAAATTTCAAAGTTGAAGTTCTGATCAGGATATTGCTTGATATTTAAGACAGATCCCTTTGTTACTTTGTGAGAAATAGAAGTAACATATATGTTGAGAGTTAAGAGTGTACAAATAAATCAATAGTGAATGATATGTTATAATGAATAAGTCCAGTGGCACACATACTCCAGGATCCTACATCATAATTACATTAATCTTGATTATCAGTTGTCAGGAGACAGAAGCCATGACGGTTGACTCTCGGCTGTGGGGTCGTCTGTATCTATCCAACAGTTACACGTGAACGTGTATGTATCGCCGCTTTCTATGATCACCTTATCAAAATACAAATCATAATGTAATATCATATATTATTATACCTCAAGTGAAAATCCTGCATTCTGATTTGTCGAGAGATATTTGGTATTTTACACTATCACACGGCAGTTAGCTTTATAACAATGGGAGACCATAAACACGTTCGTAGCAACCCCCTAGCAACGGATGATGGTGTATTTTGACTGTGCAAACTATTAACCGCCCTAAAAATATGCGCACTCGTTTCTTTTTTCGACGACATATTTGGTTTGGGAAGCGGCGCTTCGAAATTTATCTGGAGCTATTTAGTAATAGTTTTGTCAAATTAGTCTGTCTATCAATATATTTTTTTCTTGATCAAATTAATGTGAACGGAAGACATGCGAATACAAGCTCCTTCGTGACGTTGCTAAAGTTGTAAACAGACGACGGGATGAAACAAAAATTCATTGAATTTTACAAAAACGTTAACATTTTAACAAACGTAGAATACAAGACAACAAGAATATTTCACTGAATGCTTGTTGTGAGTATTATTTTTATAATGCAATGGTTATAAGCGCTACTGAGCACAGTACAGTATGGAAGCTGATATGTTATTTTACTGCCGGTGAGTTTTCGACTTGTGCTAAAAAAAGAAAAATGTTTCAATAGATTGCTAATACTTGATAACTAGTTTTATTTCTAGACTTTTGGTATAATAATATACATACTACCTACATTAGAGGGTGACAGTGCCTAGTGTCACCCCTCAGAATATCACATATAGGGTGACAGTGATATCCTCGGGGTGATACTAGGCACTGTCACCCTCTAATGTAAATAGTATATATATATTCATAATCCTTTTATCATCATCATCATCATCATCATATTTTCATCATCATTATCATCATCATCATCATCATCATCATCATCATCATCATCATCATCATCATCAATATCATTAATATCACCCTCACCGCATATATATCATCATTATATTTACATTCTGAGTGTTTTGTCACTAAATGAATCAACCAACTGACGAAATCAAGCATTTGCCTATGAAACACTATGAATACGACGATTCTCGTGCATCGATCAGATGATATCAAACAGTGCGCTAGTTTCATATCAATAAAAATAGTCCCTCAAAATATTTTAATGTATAATATCTAATGTGTTGTTTCGTGATATAGAATCAATTAGGTGTACTGTAATAAGTCAATCAAATCTTATTTGAACTATATTTCTTGTTTATCGTTTGTCATTTGCAAACAAAAAAGTCGACCGGAAGGCGGAAGCTTGAAAACGCGACGTTGTGGAACGCCTTTGTCATCCAGCTGTTCCATTAATCTCGTTTCTCGTCGTATAGGGGTGCTATAATTTTAAATATGAAATAAAAACATTTCAGTAATTTTTATTTTCATAAATTATTATAATGTAAATATATAGATTGAATGTATTTTTTTTCTAATTTAAATAACGGCTATGAATAGCAGAAGCTATCTTCATATCTACCAGGGAGCGCTAACGCGCTCATCGGGATATGTAGATAGCTTCTGGTATTCACAGCCGCTATGAAAATCAGAAAAAAAATTACATTCAATCCCTTTATAAATAAATGTTTCCGTTGAATTAGGTGTATTGCCATTATATGACACAGCTGTTCATCATTTCCCTCATTATTCTACCTAATTCTTAAGGTATTTATACTTACATTTAAGAGTACTTAGTTCTATAAAAAAGTCTCACCTTTTGCACAGTATTCCATTTGTGGTTTCCTGATACAATGTGATGTGCCTGATTATTCCGAAGTCTATTGGTCCAATCTCAAGTCCTCGTATCTCTCCATTTAGAAAGTTGTCACCAAGGTTGATATCATCAGCATTGTGTAAAGTGCCTACCACATCCATGTACAGTGTTTCTGGGGACTCAGATAACTCTTTAGTCCCGATAAACACAGATACCGTCCAGTAGCCTGATAAAGATATAAGGTTTGTATACAGCCAATATTTATATTAAACTGTTTTCAACTGTTTTCATTTCAACTTTGCAAGTGAATTTCTTCCCACACTACTTTAAAGCATTGTGAAAGAGCAATGCATAATGTGAAGCTGAATCGAACACAATCTTAGTAAAATGTATTGTTGTTATAATGTTACTCCGTATGACATCCATATAAGGATCTCTTTCCTACGGTGGTTTCAACATACACTGGATATCATAGAGGGATTCAAGTAAAGTATGTTAGAAAATACGGGTCATGAACCGGTTCATTTAAAACAGATATTTCGGTACAATCTCTTTCTTTAAAAAAAATCCTTAACATTGGACGTTTTTGTGTATTTAGATGTTTTCCTTCAAATTTTATGTTCTTGAAAAAATAACTCTCTCAAAACATTATAATCATGAACAGATCGATATATACTGATATCATAGTTCACTCCAATTCTCTGACAGGATTGGATTCGACTACGGAAATAGAAACGAACATTAGATTTAACAAGTATTAGCTTCCCAAAAGGTTAAGTGAGCTACGCGGAAGCTTAACCCTTTGATTGGACAGAATATGGAAATTAAACAATGATATGACTATATTGTTTTGCAATTTCAATTGTTCTGTTGGAAGCCATTTTATAATTTGAAAAATATTGAACTTAATATCATATGTTTCTGTGTTTTTTCTATGTTCCGTTTTTATTCCGCTTTTCGGTATGCACTTCCATTTTTTTCGTGTCCCGTTAATAAACATATACGCATTGTCTGATTACTATTGTTACACGATTGTGATCTAAATTAGATAAGAAATATAAAAGTAATGTCTCGAACATAGTATACAACTACTACAGATATATTTGTTTCATCTGTAGATGGAACCAAATTTCTTTTAAAATGCCCGATTAATTTCTAGAAAAGACTTATTCAAAATACTTTTACCGCGACATGTCCTACACTAAAATCTGAACGGATACAAGTGTAGCGGGATTGGACTGGGTCGATCATCGGTGACCTCCATTAGAACCTGGATTGGTCAGTAAACACATGTGCGCGGAGCGGGTGCACGCCTAAATACACCCCTTCCGTTACACAAGCGCTGTGCAACCATGCTTTATCAGAAAGATGGCGTCCAAATCAGGTCAGATTCAAATCTGCTTCATTAATTCGTTTTAATATTACTTCAAAGAAAAAGCGATGGTTGTTCAAGCGTTTTTGCTACACGACTATCTTGCAAGATGGAGTGAATTGCTTATGAAACTTAACGCATTTATTGTCACAGTATATTTATTATGAGAAACAAGGATTAATACGTTCTTGTGAGAAATCATTGGAAATTATTAAATGACTGATAACTTGCCGGATAATCCGCCAAACTGTAACAGTCATTCGGTTTTTCAGAATAGATTTATCATGAATGTTTGTTCTCGACTAAAATCGCGATAGATACAAACCCTGCGTAACCACGATTTATCAGGAAGATGGCGCCGAAATCCCGGAAATATTCAGGTATGTTTCCGTCATTCGTTTTAATATTACTTCAATGCTTGTAACACACCGAATAATCGTCTGATTCAAGCGTTCTTGCTACATGGCTATCCTTCAAGATGCCGTGATTTGCATACGATTCTAACTGCTACGCCTCAAACGTCGTAGCAATTATAACAACACGAGTGAGTATGGATGTTATTACATACGTTTGCATGCGTACTCGCTTGGTGCCCAAGTCTCGTCCTCCTGACACGTGATCACGTTAGATACACCAGGTGGAGATTTGTAGCCATTATCACAGATATAGGTAGAACTGCAACTCGTGTAATCCATTAAACTGGCGTCCGCTATCTGATGGGGGGATGCACACTCTAGGTAAAAAACACTATATAAAATAAATAATTGTTGAAATTTGTTTTCGATGACTTGTCATAACTGTTCACATTTTGAATTTTTTAATAGAGTAATAAATTTTATATTACACGAAATGATTTGTTGGTCTCCATCGATAAGACGATGGGACGGTAGAATAAATGTTCTTGAAGGTAACTAGTTATCGTTCAGGGAATCAAAGTGAATTTTCTCTAGAGGAATCCGTACCTGTTTGCTTAATGTACCCGACATGTTCACCTCCTTCGGTTATGAGAGGCTTGTCAAACATATAACACGTTTGATTGGTGACGTCAAAAACACATGACGTACACTCACATCCCATCTGTGTACACAATGATATACATCTCATCTTAGTACTGGTACTCTGTTGTCTACTCATTGCCGCCATGTTGTCTGCCATGTTCACAGATTTGACAACATCAAAGGTCCGAAGAACTATGCCTTCCTTGATTGTACCTAAATAGAGATGTATTTCTATTAGTGTAGGGTGAGAAAACATGTCTTTTTGCCCCCCCCCCCCTTTCGCCTAGTGAAATGTCTAAAATTGCATATTTGAAAGAAAAAAAGGGTCCTCCTGCACATTTATGTACTTAATTTTAGAAAATTATTCGCTGCGTGGCGCATTTCCTAAAACTTTAAAGCACGTAATGTTCAAACCTTTGATAATGAAAATTCAACACACACGAAGTAGACTAGTCCATCAAGGGATTATACTATTTCAAAAAATGCTTCTTAAAATATAAATTTGTTTATATGTCTTAGTACATTGTAAGACAATCAATTCATTATTTTTTGGAGTTACACAACAATGTGCCGATGGTGTGAATCCGGTATGTTCAGATCGCGCTGGGTTGCATAATGATAAGATAACACTCACAATTATCATTTCTAAACCCAACAAAAACAAAATTCTCTAAAATACATCGTAAAACGCATCTCAGCCATTCTATATCGTAAATATTTTCCCGGGGGAAAACCCAGGACACCCCAAACACGAAAACCTCACGCCTTAGGTGCTCGCAAATTCATCAAAATACATCGTTAAACTCATCTCAGCCATTCTAAATCGTTTTTTTTCCAGGGGGAGACCCTCGGACCCCCCAAACACCCAAATCACACGCCTTCGGCGTTCGTAAATTCAACAAAATGCATCATAAAACTCATCTCTGCCATTCTAAATCGTACATTTTTCTCGGGAGACCTCCGATCCCCCAAACTCCAAAACTCGCGCCTTCGGCGCTCTAAAAAACATCAAAATACATTGTAAAACTTATCTCAGTCATTCTAAATCGTAATATATTTCAAGGGGATACCCCGGACCCCAAAACCTCGCACGCTAATTTGCGTATTCATAAATTTCCTGTTAACGACGCCACTGTCTATAGATGTTAACAAT